>NC_030438.2:2350000-2950000 GCF_001660625.3 Ictalurus punctatus | reverse complement strand
ACAAGGTATAAAAAGATCAACGTAAGACAAGGAAGCAGTGCAAACAATGGCTATAAATGTGTGCTCGTTAACCAGAAAGTGATTCAGGTGCAGGTGGTCATGTGACTGATGAGTAAGGTGCGGTGGCTGCTAGTAACTGAAGTCCAGAGTTCCTTCCCTGATACATGACAGGAACTCTCATAGACGAATTGATAACATTTTATTGTTCATTTTCATAGCTAGCTAGCTCATAAGTTAGTCATAAGTCATATAATTAGCTGCCATTTTAGCTACTAGGAAGTTTCCGTATTTCAGTAAAGGCTGGTTTATCAGTAATCAGCTGATTGTTTGCAGTTGCCATTGTGTGTTGTGTAATGTTATTCTGTTCAATTTAATTTAATAAAGGTGGCTTCTGGCACCATAAAGTAATGTGATCATAGCGAGACATTTGGCAGAAGTTGGTGCAGGCAAGGTGGAAAAGAACACAGTGTTTCTCTGTTCTGGACATATTCCAAAAAACATTATTTCATCCTTTTTGCATTATTATTGCTATAAAGAAGGCAGTCACAGTTGACCTGGATTAAAAAATGGAGCATTGAAGAGCAGAAGGAAATTGCCATGTTACAATACTGATTATTGAAGAGTCATTACGTTCTTTCTACAAACAACCCATAGCTCATAGAGATTAAGGCAACATCAGTTTAGGCGGAACTGTTTCAGTTATATGACACAATTACCACATTCACTATGTACCACAATAGTAGTTAAATGTATATATTAATATAAAACTACTCATTATATTCCCAAAACATAACAGAGCCATTTTAATTGGTATAAGAGTGCTAATGGAACTTTACATTTACTTGGTGGCTAACAAGTTTATTAGCATTAGCATCTTTTCCAAGTGTGAAGATAATACAATGTGTGAATCACTAATGAAGGTACTTCAAATACATTGCTTTGTCGCTGAGATGGAGTGTGCACCTGATACAAAGGAAATCTTCCCTGACACTGAGCTAATTGCTCAGAAGAAATATGCACTGCTGTAAACGGGCATAAAAATGCATAGAAGAAAGTAAAATATTCTTCTTTGTTATTTGTAAATGTGTGTGGGTCTACTGTTTTTGCTTCGAACACATTGTGTTATGCTGTGTTTTGTGTGTTTCACAACACATTGATGCATACAGAGAGCCTGGCTAGTCTGGAGATAAGCTTAGTGAGCTGTCCTAGTTTTGACAGCACTTCTGCTCCATTTGAATAAGAGGGTCCAGTTCAGAACACACAGGATAACCAGTTGATTACCACTCAGACCTGTGTGTTATTATTAGGTACACAGTCCTGACTTTTTGACATTTTCTTCTGTCTGCTGTTGTGTTGTGTCAATTATCCCCAAATCAAACTGAGGAGTGTGTGCGTGTTTGTGTGTGAGGGGGGTAGGTGGAGGTTAGTGGGAGAGCCAGCCATGTTCAATTCAGAATCAAAAGGACTAATACATTGTATTGTAGTACAGTTTTCTGAGCAGAGGGAGATATTGCAGCAAACACATGTAACAAGAGACAATCATTGCATGTAGAGACAAAAACCTCACTGTTCAATTTTAATTCTGATCTTCAGTCAAGACATTTCATTTTACTTCTTGAGTCATCCATCCATCCATCCATCCATCTTCTACCGCTTACTCCTTCTTCAGGATCACGGGGAAACCTGGAGCCAATCCCAGGGAGCATCGGGCACAAGGCGGGGTACACCCTGGACAGGGTGCCAGTCCATCGCAGGGCACAATCACATATACATTCACACCCATTCAAACACTACGGACACTTTAGACACGCCAATCAGCCTACCATGCATGTCTTTGGACTGGGGGAGGAAACCGGAGTACCCGGAGGAAACCCCCGCAGCACGGGGAGAACATACAAACTCCGCACAGGAATCTGGCCCCAGCAGGAATCGGACCCTGGAGGGGTGAGGCGAACGTGCTAACCACTAAGCCACCGTGCACCCCAATTATATTATACAGTACGTTTAAAACATAATTTTCATCCATCATGAGATACACAAGGCCAAATGCATTTAGAGCCTAGACAGTCAGAATTCTACCGTTCTACATTTACTATTTAATTTTCAAAATATTGCTTGTGTGCTACCAAGAGTAAATTTTTGCCATTTTTATACCCTAGGTGGTGAGCAAATATACTAATCAGCCATAACCTAAAAATCACAGACAGGTGAAGTGAATAATATTGATCATCTGATTACTGTGGCACCGGTCAAGGGGCAGGATATATTAGGCAGCAAGTGAACAGTCAGTTCTTAAAGTTGATGTGGATGTTTGAAGCAGGAAATACTGGCATTCATAATGGTTTGAGACACTTTGACAAGCCCTGGATTGTGATGGCTAGATGTCTAGGTCAGAGCATCTCCAAAACGGCAGGTCTTGTGGGGTGTTCCCCGTATGCAGCGGTCCAAGGAAGGACTACTGGTGAACCAGTGATGGTACCATGGGTCCAAGGCTCATTTTTGCGCATAGAGAGTGAAGGCTAAGTCTTGTCTGATCCCACAGAAAGCTACTGTAGCACAAAGTGCTGAAAGAGTTCATGCTGGCTATAATAGAAAGGTGTCAGAACACACAATGCCTTGTTCACAGCTTGCTGTGTATGGGGCTGCGTAGTCACAGACCAGTCATGCCCATGCTGACCCCTGTCCACCAAAGAAAGCACCTACAATGGGAACATAGCATCAGAACTGGACCATGGAGCAATGGAAGAAGGTGGCTTGGTCTGATGAATCACGTTTTCTCGTACATCATGTGGACGGTCGGGTGCATGTGCGTCACTTACTTGAAGAAGAGATGGCACCAGGATGCACTATAAGAAGAAGTCAGCCCAGCGGAGACAGTGTGATTCTCAGGCCAATATTCTGCTGTAAAACCTTGGACCCTGGCATTTATGTGTATGTTACTTTGACACATACCACCTACATAAACATTGTTGCAGACCAAGTATAACCCTTCATGGCAACGGTATTGCCTAATGGCAGTGGTTTCTTTCAGCAGGATAATGCACCCTGCCACACTGCAAAAATTATTCAGGAATGGTTTGAGGAACATGACAAAGAGTTCAAGGTGTTTACTTGGCCTCCAAATTCCCCAGATCTCAATCCAATCAAGCATCTGTGGGATGTGCTGGACAAACAAGTCCAATCCATGGAGGCCCCACCTTCCAACCTATAGGACCTAAAGGATAAGGCCAGAGGTCTAGTGGAGTACATGCCTTGATGGGTCAGCGCTACAGTATTAGGCAGGTGGTTTTAATGTTATGGCTGATTGGTGTTTAATGAATAGGAAGCCATTTAGGATTTGGTCTAACCATTTGCTGCAACTAATTACGAAAGGTTTTGCCTGATTTGGTAGTGCTACGTGATTGCATAATGTAGCATTACCACTAATATTTGGTCTATTTGTCGAATTAACATTATAGGCACAAATGCAAGTGATGGCACAAGTCTTTTAATTTTCATTAGAAATGTTTTCCAGTGTGGACTTAATATGACAGAAAGTACATACAGTAAACAATATATTATATATAAACAAAATAGATACCATACAGTAATATACACATAAACATTTAGTACATAGAATGCACCCATTCAGGGCTTAACATCGTACTTTGTGTATAGGTGCATGTGACTATATCTGGTGTTTGTATTAAACTATAAGTGTATCAAATATGTGAGGGTGAGGTGAGGTGAAAAGTCCCATAAGGTGTGGTGAGTACACACCCTATAAGTCAAAAACTGCAGAGCTCATAAAGAATTTGAATTGCTTGTGGGAAATGACTTCTCCTGAATAGCTTTGTGTCTGTTGTCATGCTGTGGTTGCATTTGCCTTAGCGTAGCAGGAGGACAGGTTGTGGGGTGGGTGACTGAGATTTTCGATCATTTTCCTTGCCTTGTATGCACACTGTCTAAAATAAATATCCTGCAGATCCAGGGGAGCTTCACCAAGAGTACACTTAGTCAAACATTTTTCAGGAACTTGCAGTACTGACAGATCTAGATCCCAAATCAAGTACAGATGGTTCCTGTCACAGTACTCCCTGTGATTATTTTATAAAAGTTTATGAGCTTGTAGGTATTCAGCTTAAATATAATCAATCTAAAGCAATAAAGCTGCTGCTCTGCATTCTTTATCAGAATGTCAGGGTGGAGAGATCATGACTAATGATGATCAAGTGTTTGGAAATCTTAGCCCTCTTAACTAAACTTTTAACTCTCTCTCCACAAGTGTACTGTGGTTTACTATGTATGTGAGAGATGAATAATGTGCCAACTTGCTCAATCCATTATTAAAACACAGAAAGAATATGGCACAAGCACAAAAAAATCTGTCCACCAAAAGTCAGTGATCGTGCAAAGAGGACATTAGTCAGAAAAACAACTAAGAAGTCATTGGTAACGCTCAGCATTATACTACCACCACCATGTTTTACTGTGGGCATGGTGAGCAGTGTTGGGTTTCAGTCAAATTTAGCACTTTATACAAAACTTGATTTAAAAACAGAGAATCTTTTCCATTTTTGTGGACTCCGACATGCCTTTTATCAAACTTCAAACAGGATTTCATATGGCTTACACCACCATTTGTCGAGTGTCTTAGCTATGCTTGTCCTGTACTTGGCTGTTACCCCTACCTATACAGTTGGATCCAGTGTCAGGGCTACAAAAGGTAAATTAAAAGTAATGGTTGCTGTGGAGACTCTGAGTTATCCACTCCAGTAGCTGATACATAGGTCTGCAGACTTCCATTATTTGGCCAAGCCAAAGTGTGAGGGCTCCATACTGTACTCTTATTTGCTTCTTACCAACATCCACAAGAACCTTTGTATTTCTAACTTTCAGTCAAATGTTGCTATCCTGGCATTTATGTGCTAGTTGTCATTTACCTTCCTACCAAGTAGACCTGTCATTACAATCACATGTGAAGAGTGAGAACAGAAGGGGGCTGAGAACACATCCTGGGGGGATCCCTGTGTTTAAATTGTATTGACCACATTGGGTTGCCTGAGCTGCTACAATTGCAGTTGTGGCTGTAATGCATAGTGATTCATAAAAGCATTTAGAGAATTTAAAGCCCATAAGTAGTCACTGGCAAAAAAAAAAAAAAAGGTTGAGAACCCATAGTCTATCATATTAAAGGGTGAACCAAAATCAATAATTTGTAAGGATTTGCCAAGCTAACTCATATTTAAAGTTCTAAATAGATGAAAAATATTTTATCATCCCTAATAAAAATCCGTGACTGGGGTCACGAGTAGCTTATTCAGCCAAGGCACAGTTTTTATCAGTGCACTGAGAATGACTCAAGTCTCTGAGGTTCAATTTATCATCTATAGCCTGGAGTCCCAGAGAATAACTGAATGATGTGAAACAACATGGTTTTACAATTTCAAGTTCATAAGAATGTTCACGCTCCAATGTGTGTGTAACGCTTCAGCTTAGGGTAAGAGGCTGGTTGGAGCTTGTAGCTTTAACTACAACTTCAATCACATCAGATACTAAATCATTTCACTCACTCACATTCTTATGAATTCGTATCATGTTGAGTTGCGAAACACTCTTTTTCTTCATCTCTTGCTGTCTCTCTCTGGCTCTTCAGAAAAATGTCACATGCAGATGTCTTCTTTAAACATGCACTGCATCCATCTCTCTCTCTCTCTCTCTCTCTCTCTCTCAAGATTGTAAGCAGTGTGTGTTTGTGTGTGTGTTAGTGACATGCACTTTAGTAGTAGTGTGCATTTTTGTGTCATGATTGTACAAGGGTTGTGTTTTTACATAAATAAGAAGCTTGTGTGTTAATGTGTGTCAGTAGTGTGTGTTCGAGTCAGAGCTCTAAGTATTATTAATCTTTATTGACTGTGCACCGGTTTGTGTACACTTTTTGACTTGGTGTGTAGTAGCAATGTACTTGTGAGCAAGTGTCTGAAAGAATCTGTGTAATTGTGCGTGTAATGGTGGGTGGGTGTGTGTGTGTGTGTGTGTGTTTTAGGGAGCTCCCTCTAAGCTATGTTCTCTGGCGACATTTCATCACATGCTCGAGCATTAATATCTTGAGATCTCACACACACATACACCCACACAAACAAACACAAAATCCTGCTGAGCATCCACATTTCTCAACCTTCTACATCAGAGTTCCACAAAGTAAAATTTCCTTTTTATACACTGCATCAACATTTCATGCGTGAAATTGAATTCATTTCATTGGAAATACCACCCTGATTTCTAGTAGACATAAACGTTTGTGTGTAAAATCAGCTCATGTTGAAACTTGATACGATATTGTCATCGTACTCCATTAGTGGAAGGGGTGGCGTGATGGCACTGAATATCAGCACAATAAACAAACAGTAACAAAACACTTATATTCCAGAGTTCCTATTACAATTCATTCAACGGTACTACGGGACAATCTGCACATAACATTATCATATCATCTTTCATAGCCTCGTATGTAGATTACAAATATGGGCTAATAATGACTAATATTCACTGCATTAGTTAACATTGACAACAAAATATTCACATTAGAATTAATAAATCAGTAATTTAAGAAAGTATAAAAGTAAAATATTAATGGACACTTTAGAAAATTGCTGTAAATTTTACAGTAAATTATTGGCAACTTGGGTTGCCAGTAAAGTACTGTAATATCTTAATGTTGTATAGAATAACACACAACCCAATATATTTGCTCATTTGGCTGATGTAGGATACAATTAAGCCAAAGTTTAAGGGACTTGCCTGACCAAGCTTGCTTGGTTTTACTGGGACTTAAACACACAACCTTTTAATCGCAGACTCGATGCTTTAACCACTGCACCATGACAACTACACCAAAGCCATGTCGCAACTAGCTTACACTGATTCAACTACTTCTAACACTGAATTAACTCCACTAAAAGATTACATTGAAACACTGCACTCTAGATGTGGTGGTTCAGTGGTTAAGGTTTCAAGTCATGGATGAGAATGTTGTGTGTTCAAATCCCAGCACCACCCAACTAACTTGATTGGGTCCTTGAGCAAGATCCTTCTGCTCAGTTGTATCGTACATCTACCAAATGTCCTGTATTATGTGTTTGTTTATGCTATGTACAATATTACAGTTCATTATTGTAGATGTTTTACAGTTGTATGCTGTCAATTTTACAGTACTTTATTGGAAACACAAAAAGCTCATTTTTGGGTTGCCAATAAAGACGTTTGTGTAAATGGTGATGGTGGTGTAATGTTGCAACCTCACATTTCCAGTTTCCATGGCTCGACCTTGAACTCTACTGTTGGTGTTGAGTATTGAATGTTCTCCCTATGGTTTCCTCCAGGTTCTCTGGTTTTCGCCCACCTTCTAGAAACATGCCTGTAGGTGGACTTGCTGCTCTACATTGAACATGATTGTGAATGAGTATCTCACAAAAGTGAGTACACCCCTCACATTTTTGTAAATATTTGATGATAACTTTTCATGTGACAACACCGAAGAAATGACACTTTGGTACAATGTAAAATAGCGACCCTGACACGGAGCTGCAGCACGGTGGCCAAGACCATAGAGTGGTTTAACAGTACAGGTTCCACTCAGAACAGGCCTCGCCATGGTAGACCAAAGAAGTTGAGTGCACGTGCTCAGCGTCATATCCAGAGGTTGTCTTTGGGAAATAGACGCATGAGTGCTGCCAGCATTGCTGCAGAGGTTGAAGGGGTGAGGGGTCAGCCTGTCAGTGCTCAGACCATATGCCGCAGACTGCATCAAATTGGTCTGCATGGCTGTCGTCCCAGAAGGAAGCCTCTTCTAAAGATGATGCACAAGAAAGCCCGCAAACAGTTTGCTGAGGACAAGCAGACTAAGGACATGGATTACTGGAACCATGTCCTGTGGTCTGATGAGACCAATAACAACTTATTTGGTTCAGATGGTGTCAAGTTTGTGTGGCGGCAACCAGGTGAGGAGTACAAAGACAAGTGTGTCTTGCCTACAGTCAAGCATGGTGGTGGAAGTGTCATGGTCTGGGGCTGCATGAGTGCTGCTGGCACTGGGGAGCTACAGTTCATTGAGGGAACCATGAATGCCAACATGTACTGTGACATACCGAAGCAGAGCATGGTCGCAGGGCAGTATTCCAGCATGATAATGACCCCAAACACACCTCCAAGATGACCACTGCCTTGCTAAAGAAGCTGAGGGTGAAGGTGATGGACTGGCTAAGCATGTCTCCAGACCTAAACCCTATTGCGCAACTGTGGGGCATCCTCAAATGGAAGATGGAGGAGCACAAGGTCTCTAACATCCACCAGCTCTGTGATGTCATCATTCAGTGTTGTCACATGAAAAGATATAATCAAATATTTACAAAAATGTGAGGGGTGTACTCACTTTTGTGAGATACTGTATGTTGCCATCTGGGGTCTATTTACATCTTGTGCCTAGTGTTCTCAGGACAAGTCCTGGATCCACCATGACCCTGACCAGGATAATGTGCTTACTGAAAATGAATGCACCATTAGTTGTAGTCTCATTATAGCAGTGGCTTTGTGTGATATTTTATGTAACATCATCTTGGTGAATTACAAGTGGATTACAAGTTGAATTTGTAGATATTCTGTAACTACACTATAACTAGACATTTTTGTTTTACAATCTGCAAATTAAAATAAGAACAGCTAGCGAACCAACTTCTGCCTGCATAAGCTCCTACATATTTATACAAATGACTTGGTTTAATTCCCCTAAATTCATTCAAGAATCTTAACCCAAGTACCCAAAAGGGAATCAATCATGGAGAAATGTGGTTTACAGAAAGAACTAAACGTATTCCCAGACACATGCACACCTAGCCTCCTCCACAATGTGGTTCTCTCTGCATTTCCTTTTCTCATTGCCAAGCTCGATTAATCACACCAGCCACACTGCAGTCTCCATTTCTCCTTTTATTACCTTTTAGTGCTTGGAAAATGCATCCATTTTCAGAAAAGAAAAATGGAAAGAGAGAAGAAATATTGGAGTGAGTGTATGTGATAGTGGTTCAGGACCCTGAAGTTTGTCTCCACCTGAATATTCACAGAGTGAAACAGGAGACTCAGCAGTTCGGATAGGATAAATGACTACTGTATGTACAGTATATTAAGGCTTTCAGAATAAATGGTGCAGTTAGGATGCTATTTGATTGCTATAATATTTATGGATTCAAAAGTAAATAGTCGGTAGAATGTTAAATTAATGTAGGCACACCTTGAGAACCACTGACTTAATGTATGTCTATCGAAGAGGGTTTCATAAACCTTTTTGGCTAAATAACCCTTGTACCTTGCAGCACAGTTTTTGCCCTTCACAGGGACCTTCATAGGGTTGTAACATTAAGCTAATTAATTTAAATTGTTATTGTGATCAAAGGCACACACATCACTGTGAAGTCAGCTATTAATCTCAATAAGCGTAATATAATTAGTGGTTGTGACTGTATAGCTATCAAATCTGTTCTACTAAGTGTAGCTAAATAAGCAAATCTACTGTAGATGCAAAGGGGGGGAAATCCATGGGAGGCACAGTACAATTTGTTGCCATGAGAATCTTTACAGATATTGCATTTCTGCCACATAACATGAAAAGCATCTTTTTATTATTAAAAAACGCCTAAGTACTATAAGAAAAGCGTTTTTATTAAGGATGGAGATTTGTTTATTCTTGTGTTGTAGAAATGTGCTTCCACACATTGCATAGCCACACATGTTGCTATATAATCTAGTGTAGTTTACAAAGTTCGTAGTTCTCAAAATTGCAGATTTCATTTAAATGATTTAAGATATTTATTTTAATAAAGCAAGATTTTCTCATAAGATGTTTCCTCAAAATGCCAAGATGTTTTTCACATAAGGCAGAGATGTTCTTCCTCATAATAATGAGTTGTTTTCTCTTAATGACAAGTGTCATGATCTCGCCTGCAGATGGCGCTGTGGCGGCGACGTACACGGAGAGCCAGAGGGCACACGCGTGCATGCGCTGTAAGTGCGCATGGACGATAGGGAATTTGTTTACAGTGGACACGTGCACTTGTTTTGGTTTCTGTTCTGTCCCCTCCCTGTTTAGTTATTGGCAGAGGTGCGAGGGTGTGTTTCGATTGTTTCCAGCTGCCTGAGTTCATGTTTGATTGCATTTGTTATTTAAACCCCTTGTGTTGCTGCGCACATCGCGCGGTATTATTTACGTTAACCAGCCAACAAAGCCTGAGTATTGTATATGCGTTTCATTTAACAAGTCCACGGTTATGTTCGTGCTAACTACCTTGATGCTAAGCGGTCGTGTGTTCGTGTCCTGTTTATTTCATGCCTTGACTCAAGTTTTCTGTTTTGTCCTCGAATCGCGCTTCATGTGTTTTATGCTCGTTGACTTTGTATGAATAAAGACTGTCATCTGCACTTGCTTTCCGCTTCCACGTCTGTTACCTAACAACAAGAAACATATAGTATTAACAAGATGCTGATGGGGATTTATTTGACATTTTTTTGCATTTCAAAAATGCACTTTTGCCTTTAATGATAAATGCCTCAAGTAATCACATCATAAGTTTGACCAAGTGGGGTATTTCAACTTGTGATTAATTTCTTACTTATTTGGAGTCTCATTTGGTGTAATGTGCTAGATAAGTCGATCACTTAGGAGTCTGGATCCATTTCATATAATCAGTAAGCTTGAGTGGATGTGACGTGATATTGGAATTCGACACTCACCTTACAACCATACATGTTAGTGTAATCCTCTAATGCAGAACAATACCAGCATTCATTTCCTCTGATGCCTGCTTCTTTTTTAACTGCTTTCCAGTCAAAATTCATTTTTCAGCCCATTTAATCTCTTTCATCTCATGACAGTGCTGTGGGAGTGGAATCATAGTGAGTAGATCAGATTTGTGGAAGCCTGCTGCTTATGAGATAATTGTATTGTGGGTTATAATGTTTATGCACAGCTATCGTTCATTATGCTTCCATTAATAGAAATGCCTGGGCATTATAATTCCTTATATTGCTAGATTAAAATTTATATATATATATATATATATATATATATATATATATATATATTAGTGTGTGTGTGTACAAAGTATCTCACAAAAGTGAGTACACCCCTCACATCTTTGTAAATATTTGATTATATCTTTTAATGTGACAACACTGAAGAAATCACACTTTGCTACAATGTAAAGTAGTGAGTGTACAGCTTGTGTAACAGTGTAAATTTGCTGCCCCCTCAGAATAACTCAACACACAGCCATTAATGTTTTAACCGCTGACAACAAAAGTGAGTACACGCCTAAGTGAAAATGTCTAAATTGGGCCCAAAGTGTCAATATTTTGTGTGGCCACCGTTTTCCAGCACTGCCTTAACCTTCTCGGGCATAGAGTTCACCAGAGCTTCACAGGTTGCCACTGGAGTCCTCTTCCACTCCTCCATGACGACATCACGGAGCTTGTGGATGTTAGAGACCTTGTGCTCCTTCCTCCACCTTCCGTTTGAGGATGCCCCACAGATGCTCAATAGGGTTTAAGTCTGGAGACATCCATCACCTTCACCCTCAGCTTCTTTAGCAAGGCATCTGTGTATATATACAGTATTGGTGTATATATATACTAATATATACCCAAAATCGTGCGCTCGCTTTGAGCTCAGGCAATGAGCTCGCGCTTCAGGTTTCCGAGAATGCTGTACGCTACAGCGCTAGCTCGAGTGGAAATCGTGACCACTACATTTTATGAAATGTTGAGAAACAGTTGATAGGATGGTTCATGACAGTCTGTAAATGCTTGTAAAGTGTCTACATAGGACTATCCAAATAAAAAGAAAATCCAGGCTTTCTACCATCAAAATAACTAAACAAACCACAAAAAAATCACAATGAGATTAAGTACTCTTTCATATTTTACTTCATCTAGAGCCCGTCCAAAAAGTCAGCTTTGCTTCATCATATTATCATGTTGTTTGTGCGACTCGGCCAACAGAATGTTGAGGGATGAGTCATTTGGTGCAAAAGAAATTTCCACTGGAGTAACAAAAAGTGTCACAGCATGCTCAATCTCCTGAGGCTTACAATTATTAGAATGAGCAGTTTTACTCAGCGGAAAACCTCCACTGATACTCACTCAGCTCTTTGTTTGTTGACCATTCAGGTCGCAGACATTTCTATATACACTTCTTACTCCACTGGTTAAGATAAATGTGGAGAAATCAATCAAATAGGTATTATAAATAAGAAATTATTCTAAATAGTTTACTAGGCAATCTTGTTAGGCACTATACTCACATATTCAAGGCAGAAATTAGTGCTAACAACATTGCTATAATTACTGCAGGTGTGGTGCTTGAACCTTTTAATTTTCATCAGCACAAATACACATACATACAGCTGTGTGTGTGTGTGTGTGTGTGTGTGTGTGTGTGTGTGTGTGTGTGTGTTTGGACTTCAAATCTGGTTCTTCTATTTTTCTATTTTCTTCTATTACACACACACACACACACACACACACACACACCTACACTGCATCTGTTTCTGTCCTTCAGTAATTATCACTTACTCGGGTAGCTCAGAAAGGTCACAACATCCCGCTGTGTTGGTGATCTGAATAGGCGGGGATAAACAGATACAGGAAGTGATAACAGTCAGGCAGGTGCAGGATAAAGGGATAAAGGGACATAACCCAAATTAATGCAAAATACACATGTGATAAATTGTGTGCCAAACACAAAAAACTGGTGGCCATTTTCTGATGTAAGGAGCATTTATTTTAGCTGGTATAGCTTGATCCCATTATGTATATTATAGCATCCACCCTCTAGAGATTTCTAGGAGCTGAAACAAAGTTAAACAAAAGCCTAATCGATCTTCAGGTTGCACCTTTGTTTACGGAAAATACTGAACATATGTCAACTTAGAGTACTTAACAGAATCACTGTTCTTGTCAGGATGTATACCAGGGTGCAGATGGAGGCTATTTGAGGTGGCTGAACAGGAGGTTGTTGAAACACAAGTTTATTTAGTGTTTCGCAACTCGTCATGAATAAGACCTCTAATGACTAGTGTTATTACACATGTCTCATAAGGAGAGAATCATAACATTACTAACAGTGTCTAAAACTCAATTAATGCCTTAATACTAGAGATGCACCGATATAAAGGCTATTTTCACGCTGTCGGCCGATAGTTTAAAAACATCCGATGATCAGGGCCGATTATATCCTGTCAATCAAAAGACGGAGGAAAAACACATCGATTTCGCTGTGTGTAAAGTAGATCTTTCTTGTGTGGAATGATGACAAAACTGCAATTTGTAAACTCTGCACTGCTAAAATTTTACACCAGAAGTGAGCAGCAATGAAGCAGGAGTTTCAGTGTCGAGTCAAAATTATTTATTTATTTTGCCGTGCTGCTCGAGCTGCCCATGCTGAATTAAAGGGCCAATACACCGTTGAAAGATTTAAATGAGATGAGTTGACAAAAAAGTATATATTACACTGAAAAATATATTTGTAGAGTAGTGTATTTCATATCCAATTAATGTTAATACATTAAAAGTTTTATATTATATAGTACCAGTTTGATGTCGGTGATGAAGTAGAAATGCTTTTGTTTGTGATGAGTGAATGTCAAGCCTAACAGGAGTTTTTTTTTTTTTAGAATTCAATCAATGTTAATATGAATTAATAACATTCAATAAGTTACTTTAATCTTCAGAATTTAGTTAATGTGTTAATGTTAATGTGTGTAATGTGTTTTCTGTTTATGAGACCAGTTAATGTGAAACAACTTGCTGAAATGGAGAAAATAAAGTTTTTATTTGCATTTCCTTCAGAATTGTGGAATTAATTATTATTAATTTAATATTGGTGCATCTCTGCTTAATACTAGTTAATATTTTAAACACTCTCCTTTTACATTTGCAGTAATGAATCATTGTGCTGAGTAATTAAAGTGTGAGAGACTGACTGGGTGTAAAAAATCACAGTGACTGCATTATCAGCCTTAGTCATCTGCAACCCCAATTCCAAAAAAGTTAGCACGCTGTGTAAAATGTAAAAACAAAAAAATAATAATAATAAAAAAACAGAATGCAATGATTTGCAAATCTCATAAACTCATATGTTATTCACAATAGAACATAGAAAACATATAAAATGTTTAAACTGAGTAAATGTACCATTTTAAGAAAAAAATAAGGTAATTTTGATTTTGATGGTCGCAACACGTCTCAAAAAAGTTGGGAAGGGGGCAACAAAAATCTGGAAAAGTAAGTGTTACTAAAAAGAAACAGCTGGAGGTTAATTGGCAACAGGTCAACAGGCAACAGCTTTATCCGTAATGTAGTAAACTGAATCATTCAAATTGAAAATAGACCAGTATGTCAATGAAAGATGTTTAAACTAAAAAAGTCAACTCACAAATTCATTACATCATACATCTTGGTCAACACTGAGAAATACACATTAATTATAAAGATTTATATGCAAGTCATTGAAGATTACAAGCAACCTCTAATTATACAACAAACAGCATTATTTCATGTCTCAATTTTTAGTATTGAATTAACTTTATTGCTAACTAAAATTTTTCAGTGTCGTGAACTGGAAGTGGCTGATAGGACTCTGAAATGAACTGAGTCCATCAGTAAACTAAAATGAATGTGCGTACAGGTGTCCTTATACGCTATATGGCCAAATGTATGTGGATATCTGATCTTTACATCCATATGTGGACCTTCCCCCAAACTGTTCCCACAAATGTGGACCCACACAATTGTATACAATGTCTTTTTTTAAGATTTCCCTTCACTGGAATTAAGAGGCCAAGACGTGATCCATAATGACAATGCCCTTGTGCACAAAGAAAGGTCTTTAAAAACATGGTTTGCCTTGTTGTGGCCTGCACGGAGCCCTGACCTCAACCCCACTGAAGACTTTTGGGATGAACTGGAATGCAGACTGCTCCCCAGGCCTTTTTGTCCAACATCAATGCCTGACCTCACTAATGCTCTTGTGGATGAATGAGCAAAAATCACCACAGCCACACTCCAAAATCTAGTGGAAAGCCTTCCCATAAGATTTTATAACAGCAAAGGGGGACTAAATCTATAATAGGGTGTTCAACAAACACAGAGCGATACATGATATCTTAATTTGCAAGTTCAAAGTCTCACATGAAGATATTATGATGGGTGAGATAAGGTCAGAAATTGAGCTAAGATCTAATATTCCTTACATCTGTTATGTGATGTGGACACACACACATGCACACAACAGGTCAACCTTGGTGTGAGGTTTCAGGCAGCATATGCTCACCGTATGCTGAGAAACACGGTGGCCACCATGCCAGACAGATTAGACTCAAGTTGAAAGAGCACACTGGAATATAAATGAGCATGCAGGGAAGCGTGTATGCATACTATATTCTTTCTCTGATGATATATTTAGGGCAGGAATGAAATAAGAAAATTAAAAGAAAAAAGGTCTTATCTTTACTCCCAGGATGTTAAAAATCTATGGAATGAATTTCATTTTAACAACAGTTACAGCTACTAATTTAAATTATACCACAGCACTGTTGAACTCTGAGTTCTGATCTGTCATAAGGCTTCATTAATTTTCTACTGCAGAGCTGATAGTAATTCAGCTGTATAAGTGGCTTATATTAATGTGCTTGTTCTAATATGTTATTCTTTGTGTAGTAAAAAACGTACGCAGGGACTTGTATGGGAGACAATCTACATAATTTAAGAGTAATAATAAGCAGATTTTAAATGTGTCATTATTTGACAAAGAGAAATGTATAGTCACTGATATGGTTAAGCTTTCCATAGGGAAAAAGTGAGGGAATTACTGTTTCTAGATTCTGTAACATACTGATAAAAGAAGCTTGTTTCATGGACGTTCTACAATATTGAATGTAACTTTAAATGGATCCAAAACACAATTTGCCATTGTTTAATTTTTAATTTTCAATTTAATCCTTAAAATTGAGAACTGCTGGCAAATTATTGTGATATAAGAGGAATAAAAAATAATTCAGGATGTCTGTAGGAATGGATAACAGTACTTTATTGTTGTTTATTTTCCTTTATACCATGGTCTGTCCAAATACGCGCTTTTGATTGGCTGGAAGATGTGCGTTAAAACCATACAGATGTTGGCATTGAAAATGTGCGTTAAAGGAAAAGGGATCATGCAATTTCATGCAGTATCACACAGAATCACGTGCATGCTGCGGGCACAGGAACTACAAGACCAGTAGGAGGCAGTCATGTTTCATTTGAATAAACATGGCTTGCTAGTAGATATAATAGTTCTGCCAGGACATATACTTATACAGCACAACAAATGAATTTATGTGCATTCGTAAAGGCCACATCTGTATATACCACAGGTAGTTCCAGTCAGTTTAATCACCGTTCTATATTAACATATATAATCAACTGCCTAGTAAACTGCCTATAATCAAATGTAACCATAGTAACATACAATTTACAGCTTTGTTATTAGTAGAGATGCGGCACAGATGCAGGTAATTCACACACAATCTCTCTTTCTGTCTGTCTCTCTCTCTCATAAGTATTTATTATAATTCATTCAAAAGAAATTTGAATTTACAGCGGGCAGAATTCTAGATCTAAAAACCCATATATAAAATAACTCATGAAAATGAACCATTATTTTTATCTTTTCAGTCAAAATTTGCAATGCAAGCATCAATGACAGCTTTAACTTGTCAGTGCTGGAGAGTGGCCATGGTATAAGCAGGATAATCCATGGCTAGGTGTGCATTACACAATTGTAATGCACGACGTGGGGGCAAAGAGCCTCCGCGGAGTGCTGTTTGTTTATCCCTTACTTATACAGCAGTTAATTCAGTTAATTAGTCAACGAATTTTATTGGATGAGTGGCGTTCCAAGAGTGCTTATAATTAGTATAACCGCACTGGGGTATTTCACTCTTCATCGCATCATTTTCTGTTTTCTCCATGTAAATTTCCAATTCTAGCAACAGTCCCACTAAATCTACCCACCGTTACTACAGTAGAGTTAGCGACATCATCAGCAGACTTGTCAAGCGATACATTTTTCATGAATATAATTTCTACTTAAAATATAAGAACTTGTCAGATAAAGATGACTCTGAAGAAGGGAAGCCAATTTCATCAGAGGCACCTTTAATGGGAATGTACAAATCACCGTGAGCTAGCTTGCTAGCCAGCTAGCTCACGGCCAATCTGTGAATTTGGCTTCTTCAGGATCTATTTCCATTTGAGGAGCAAAAATAAACAAATTATTTTCCCTTATTGTGTCCGAAACGTCAGTTACTCTATATTAATTTCTTATTTATAAAACTATTGTATAAAATCAGTGTCACTCACAATTGTGCTTTTATACTGAATATCGGCATGACTGTGATTACCTGCGGCCTCATGCCTACAGCCGAATCTTAGTGCCAACATTCAGTATAACCACACACTTGCTCGTGCGATATTGCTCAAACCAGTGGTTTTCAAAGTGGGGAACATGGTCCCCTTGGGGGCCGCCAGGGGGCCTCAAAAATCTGGTGTGAAAAATAAATAAATACATGATTTATATACGTGCATTACTATAACATGTTATTTGTAACAATACATATTAAAATCACATATGCTATACCTAACTTTCTAATTGCTAAACAGACAAAACATCAACGTGAAAAAGGGGGATATATTCAGAAGTCTGTATTTTTAATGTGTTTTAAAGGCATCTTGCAAAAGGGGGGCCTCGGTCAAATGTTAATGCCATTTGGGGGGGCCTTTCCCTGGAAAAGTTTGGGAACCCCTGGCTTAAACAACAGCTCAAATAAGGAGGTCTCAGAGACAAAGAATCCATTAAGGTTTTATACAAATGGTAGCAAACATAGCAATAACATATTCAAATATTTGAAACATTAATACAGGCAAAGGTCAGAAGTAATTCTAAACACGATATGACAATCATCCTAAACAAGGCTCAGAACTTACTCGAACACATAGAATGACGAGACTTTGCAATGAGTAAATGGAAATGAACAGTTTATAGACTCTAAAATCAAGAAGTAATCCGGAAGTAAATGTTAGTAGTCATGTTAGTATCTGGTCTGCATGACCTCTGCAGGCAGGGAGGTGAAATGTCCTGAGGGCTAATTAAAACAGCACATCTTGTCATGTTTTATTCCTTATGTATCAACCGGTTTAACCTCCTCCAGCTTCAGAGTCTCAAAGGTGAGAAACGAAACGTGTAAATATTTACATTGCTTTAACTGTTATTTATGACCTCCAATTATTTTCTCATTCTTTTTTTTTTCCTTCTATTTTTTATGTTCACCACATCTTATCAAGATGACAGTTTCTGTATAGCTACATACATATATTATTTATATCAGTGTCAGTTTATGAGTAACTGCAGTTTATACCTGGATACTATATAAGGTCATGAAGATAATTGTTTTTTTCCCCTTTTTCCCTCTTTGATAGCATAAGACAGAGAAAAACTGTGATCTCTAGAGATAAGGGGACAGACACTAGAGAAAAGCTGGGTTTAGAGTGAAAGTGCGCTTTATTATTATCCCATTCACATAGTTGTACAGTAAGTGGAAGGAAACATCATGATGATGGTGCTACACATAAGACAATACAAAACCACACAATACATGCAATCACACACAGTATATATAGCACAGGGGTGTAGGAGGAAAACACAGTTTAACTAAAAGTACACACGGTCTGTCTTCTCACTGAGGGGAATATGAGATTACAGCAAATTGTATACCAAAGTAGTTTTACATTCCACCTTCAACCAAATTTCATCATTAATTACAGTAGGGCATACAGAGTGGTACGAAAAACAAAAAACATCTAGTGAGCAGCAGTTCTGCAGGAAGAAATGCATTTGCTGTCAGAGGAGAATGGCCAGATTGGTTCAAGCTGACAGGAAGACTACAGTAACTTTAAAAATAACCGATTTTTACAACTGTGGTGAGCAGAAAGGCATGTCAGAATACATTGAACCCTGAGGCAGATGGACTACAACAGTAGATCACATCAGGTTCCACTACTCTGCCAAGAATAAGAATCTGAGGCTACAACAAATTAAATACCAAAGTTAACTATTTTAACATTCCACCTTCACATGAGTATGATGAACAGTTCCAACCAAATTTCAACATTAATTATTGTTTGACGTACCCTACAATGTGCACGTTATATTCAATAGTGAGTCACTGAGGATTTGTTCTGATACAAATCAGACTCTTTTTCCAGAGTATTCACTCAAAAAAAAAAAAAAACTTTTAAAAACCCCCATTTGGTCATAATCAGTGGTGGCATTTCCTCGAGACACTGCACTGTTTAATGTTAAAGCAGGCGCCCACACTGAGACTTCCTGATGAAGCCTGCCGTGTGCTTATCTATATGAAATGAGGAAACCCACTAGAACAAGTCTTTTGGGTGATAATCATTAAATATGCACCGCAAAGTTAATTAGGGAGTTTGCACAAGGAACCTCTAAGATCACTTTAATTTACTGAGTGATTATGAATGAGCAGAAGCAGAGGAGCCCCAGGACAAAAGGAATATTCATCATCCTGCTACTGAACTGCCATTATAGGTGTCATTTCTATTTCTGCCATGGTTTAGCACGTCAGATTTATCACTGCCGTGTGTAGCAGGTCTTTAACACTTTACCTTCAAAGCACCTCTGAAAGCAGAGACATGATGAAACAAGAAGTGAGTTGCATAAAATATATAAAATAAGAGAGTTACTTTATGTATATATTTTATCACTTGCACTGTGGCATAACGGAAAATAAGTCTGTTCATATCCATGGTGCAGGCAGATGCGGATGTCTTAGAACAAAACAATTAAAACAGGACTAAAGGCCACCACCAAAGCAGTTTTCATTTTATATGTTGTCAACAACCATTAGATTCTTCAGTAATATTCTCATGAATAAATTTATAAGGGATAACCGTACACTTGCTTATTCATGCAATTATCCAATCAATCAATCACGTGGCAGCAGCACAATGTAGTATAACATTATGCAGATACAGGTCAAAAGCTTCGGTTAATGTTCACATCAAACATCAGAATGGGAAAAAGGTGATCTCAGTGATATTTTAACCATGGTCTTGGTTGTTCAATGTTGGTGCCCAGTGGGCTGGTTTGAGTATTTCAGAAACTGCTGATATCCTGGGATTTTCACACACAACAGTCTCTACAGTTTACACAAAATGGTTAAAAAAGAAAAAGAAAAAAAAAAAGAAGAAAGGAAAAAGTCCTCCAGTGAGGGTCAGTTCTGTGGGTGGTATACCTTGTTGATGAGAAAGGTCAGAGGAGAATGGCCTGACTGGTTTGGAATGACAGGAAGGCTACAGTAACAGAAATAACCACTTTTTTTCAACCATGGTGGGCAGAAAAGCATCTCAGAATGCACAACACATTTACGTTTACATTTTAGCATTCAGCTGACACCCATATCCAGAGTGACTTACAGAAGTGCTTTGAAGTCTCTGTCAATAAATACATCCTGATACTGGTTCACTAGGTCATGGACTAAGAATATCATCAGAAAAAAACTGTTGGGAAGGTAAAATAGTAAGAAAAGCACACAGACTACACATAAAGTGCTAATTTAAGTACTTCCAGAAGAGGTAGGTCTTCGAACACATCAATTCTTGAGGTAAATGGGCTACAGCAGTAAAAGCTCAAACCCCCTCGAATACTCTAGTACTTCTCTACTAAGTATTCAGTCTATTGAAATGACCAAAACTCCATTTGTGAGGCAGAGCAATGGAAGCAAAAGCAGCAGTGGCCATAACAGACTCAATTACAGATGATTAAATCAATAGCAGACTATTAATGAGTTTGAACAACATTTGGTAAAGGACCGTTTACTTTATGCTTCGATTAGAAGTACGCCTTTTCATTAGTGACAACATATTAAGAACAAATTGTCTTTGTACAATGTTCTTGATTGATGTTTAATTGTGGACAATTTCTCCTCAAGTTTGATTGTTTTGTGATGTTTTTTAATTTGTTTTAAATTGTTCATCAAGTAAAAAGTGTGACGAATTTCTCTTAATATTTAATATTTAGCACCAGATTTGTGTTATTATTTCAAAAGCCAGCTAACAGCTAAATATTACAAGAGCAAATGTTAAATCAGGATTTACTAGCTAACAGCTGCCTTACTTGAGATAACGTGAACAGCACTACTCTGTAAAATTAACAAGATAGATAAAATAACATAGGCTAAATCTTAGCCAAAGTCTCAAAGCCACCAAGCACTAAAAATAGAAAAATTGTTCATTAGGTTTAGAAGGTCTCATTATAAAAAATAATAATGTCTTGTTATGAAAGGCAAAAAAAAAAAAAAAATCAGTAATATCTCAGTCAAACTGTTCTTGTAAGCTGTCAATCACAAGTAAGTAACTTGGTTAGCTAGGAAGGTAGAACACGGTCACAATATATAAACTGTAGCTAAATTTGAAGTGCAGAAAATTCATATTTCAATATCTTTTATGTATTAGCTAGCATACCCTGTCAGTCCACAATCAGCTTTACTGTAAAATGTACACAATGTTATGTTAATCTTACATTGTGTACACACTGGAAGCTTCACTTACCAAGTCAAATTCCTTGTGTGTGTGAGTACACTTGGCAATAAACTCATTCTGATTCTGATTCTGATTAAATGAGTTGGCTTCAACAGTTTTTTCAACATATATTTTTAGAACCCAATGAAGAACCACCAGAACCCACTGTATTATATTAACATTTATTATATTTGATTACACATATAGCTGGTGTCACAGTTGTCCTTGTTTGTGAGAGTTTTACCTTGGAATCCAGGAAGAGAGTGACTTTGCTTTTCTGTCTTGTGCTTATTATATTATATATTATATTTTATCTTCAGCACCACTGGACTTTAGAGGTCGTTGTGAGTGTGTGTGTGTGTGTGTTTCTTCCTCTGCTAAGCGCTGCTCACGAAGCGTTTGACTCGTACTCCACACAGCTTTAATAGAGGCCTTTATCTATCCAAAAGATGGATTTATCTGTCAGGCATTTGGGAACGGAAGTGATTTAGTGGTTGAGGAAATGTTATTTAAATGCTATCGACAGCGTCCGACTCTGTGCGTGACTCACGCTTTGCTTTGAATTGATTCAATGCTTTAAACTGAAAGAGGGTATAGAGAATGCCAGTGCTGGTTATAAAGCTCCGATGAAATAATAGAAAAAAAGAAGACAATATTGACCATACTGTCTCAACAAAAATAGTATATCCTAGTATCCAAACATCTAACCTAGCCTTTCATGATTTACTCCATAGTTCACATCATCTAGCATAAAATAAAATAAAGTTTAATGAAATGTTAAAAGCGTACTGTGAAAGATTCACAAAAAATTCTCGAAAGCCTTAAGGAATGATGTATATGACAACCATCTACTTACTGTGGCCTCAATCATTGCCAAAGTTTTAATGGAACCTGCAATTATATAACTGTGCTGTCTATCATTTATGAGAGAGAGAGAGAGAGAGAGAGAGAGAGAGAGAGAGAGAGAGAGAGAGAGTTAAACTAGCAGCTTCATTATTAGTAGAGACGTGGCACAAACGCAGGTAATTCACACACGCAAAATCTCTCTCTTTCTCGCTCTCTCTCACTCACACATGATTCGATTTCAGTTCACTGCCAAATAGCTTTATTAGCCTGTGTTAGAGTTCCATGTATGAGAATATCTCACTAATCTCCAAATCTCAGACTACGTCTTCCAGACCTCCGCCAGCCCTATCAGCCTGTTCTACCATTACTTCTATTAACTTTTAGTTCTGTGCTGCTATGAGCTAGAAAGTGTGGTTTACCGCAGAGTTCAGGCCCGGAGAGTCCGAATGAACACACACACTGACGCACGTGAATGTTCACAGAGACTTCTAGTTTATTCATTCAAAACAGAAGTATTTATACACACATTGATAAGAAGCAGTGCGTGGACGGTTTCTACTGGTCCAGGTGTCAGACAGATTTAAACAAAACACACAGCACATAGTCATAATACAAAACAAGTCCTGTGTCATGTTGACACGGAAATACATGTGTATTTCAAGGATATAGCTATAATCAAGGATAGCAGTCGATCAGCTTATTCAAAGAGGTAATTAAATATATACATTCATCATAGGTATTTGATACCACAGAGACACACAAACAGAAACTATAACCCAGTATCCCCCGTATCCAAGGTGTCTTACTACAGTTCATAATATAAGAGAATTTCCTTTCAATCTGCTTATAGGATATTACCAGGCCATCAAGAAAAAAGAAACTGACAATAATAATAACGTTCATAATAACAACAGTACAGTAATAATTAACAATCAGTGGTGTAGATTTAAGCTAAATTTTGGCAATGCACACCACTGATTGAAGCTAAAATTTAATTATTAATAAAAAGATTGTTTATTTTTTATTTGTTATATACTACACGAAGAATGTAGAAGAATGTCATTTAAGTAAATCATATTACACTTTGCATATTACATTCCCCTTTTGCCAGATCTATTTACAAGTATACTGCAGAGTCACGATAGTGCAGTCTGCCAACCTCTGCAATGGAAATATACAGTATGTATTATTGCAACAAAGCTGCATCCAGCATTTAGACCAGTGGTTCCCAAACTAGGGGGTACAAATGGGATCATGAGGAAAAACTCAGAATCGTCTCTTCTGTATCACGCGTTTATTTTACAAATTAATATCCATCCATTTTCTGTACCACTTGTCCTACACAGGGTCACGGGGGAACCTGGAGTATATCCCAGGGGCCTCGGGGCACAAAGCAGGGGACACCCTGGACGGGGTGCCAGCCCATCACAAGGCACAATCATACACACACTCTCACACCCATTCACACACTACAGACAATTCAGAGACGCCAATCAGCCTACAACACATGTCTTTGGACTGGGGGAGGAAACTGGAGTTTCAACCCCCAGCCATGGTGGTGTGAGGCAAACGTGCTAACTACTAAGCCACGATGCCAAAAGAAATAAAAAATATTAGAAGCAAAAACACATGCTTTAAGCAGTTGTTTTACTGATGGGAATATATCCTTATCCCTTTTTCCCAGTCTGCTTAAACCTGTCCACAGCTATAACAACAATAATAACAGAAAAAGTGGCAAGGTGACAATTATATCAATACAAATTATAAAGCTATAAAGAACAACTGTGATTTAAAAAAAAAAAAAAAACAAGAATAATAACAGCATCAATGGCAAAAATAAGAATAACTGTGCTAGCAACAATTATAATGCAAACCATGTAAATGAATAAATAAATAACAAAGTATAAATAATAGCAGTCACAACAGTAACAACAATAACAGTAATAATTAACAAAAATAGAAACTGTATTAATGATGACAGTAAGAGTATGGGTAAGGATGTGAGGTGGGTTGTTGTGTATATGTGGGTATATTTTCTAGAGGTGCTGCTTGATTTTTTACCCGTGTAGCAATGTATGTTTCAGAGTCATTTCCTCCCTTTTTATCTTATTCTCTTTCCTTCTCTCTCTCTCTCTCTCTCTTTCTCTCTCTTGCTCTCTCTCTCTCTTTCTCTTGCTCTTGCTCTTTTTCACCGAGATAGGAATTTGCAGTGAGGACATTTCCAAAAGCACATTCATTGCAGGGAGTGATGTATGAGGTTTTCAGCCTTTTAAATTATTTCTATCTCTATCTATCTCCATCTCATAGCCATCTCATTGTTTCTCTCTCTGATTCTCAGCCTCACTCCTTCTCTCTGTAGTTCTCAGTCTATTCGATCAGTTCATTGGTTCAAGTAGATGTTTCACAGGTCTTGGCACAGTGAGGAGCATTCAGCAGAGTTGTCCTCACAGGACTGCTGTGGAGGATTTCACTATGAAGAAAGGCCTGTCTCTTCAATTATTTGTTAGGGACAGTACATGGGGCTCTCTGAAAGACAGAAAGTGAGAAGAAAGCAAAGAAAATATGAGACTATGGACTGTGTGCTGACCAAAAGATGATGCTGGCATGGGGGCTACTGAATGCTGATTAAGGGGAAGTCAAATTGAAGGGGAAGTAAAAGAAGAACATGTTTATTTATTTGACAGTTAAACCTGTGATTCAGTGAGCAATTTTCAAATATTTTTTTTTTATTGTAGTTGAGATTTAGAATAATTTCCATAAAACTGCCTTTGGGTGTATTGTCACCCCATACTCTTAGAATGAAAATGTGGCATTTAATATTTTTTTTTTTTTTTAATGTTTTAAAATATTTAAAAATGAAGCCAGCCTACCACATCCTTTCAAACTTCTGCTCATGTTGCATCAGAGGACAGTGTAGCACGTTCGAAGCAATGCACTCACTGTGTCTAGTGGCTAGGGTCACTGTGATTGACAAGGAAGAGAGAGTATGTCATATCTCCCACCCAGAGACCACAGCTAATTTTGCTTTCTTGGACTCTTTAATTGTATTGTGAATTGTTGTTTTTTTTTCATGCTTTATTATTATTGAATTAATTTTTTATCAAGTTTTGATTGAATAGCTGTGTGTTGACAATGTGATCTCATCACATAATAAGCTACTACCAGTATGAGACAAGTTTGGTGCTAAATGAATAAACCAAATGGCATTATACACCTATATAATGCCTGAAATTAGATGAACCATTTGAAAAGTTGATTATATGACATCATTACTGTAATATACCTAAGATAATCTAGCTTGCAGGTAAACCTATGTTTATAGTTAGCCAAATGTTGGTGTAACGTTAGTTATCTTATTATCAAACTTGGATAGCTAACTAGCACCAGATAACTACTCCTGAAGACGTAATAACGTTAATTTAGGTTGCTTCAGCACATAAGTCTAGTGCAGACAAGTTGAACATTTTCTTTATTGGGAGGAAAAATTCACTAACCCGGGACAAGCAAATTTGAAGCCCAGGACAAGGCAGACTCAAATAATATTGTTTACCTGCGATATGAGGACAGACCACCACATCTAACTGAAACGTTGGAGAGCTAACTAATAAATGTATGATTTGTCCATCCCTGTATTGACAAATGAACAACTGAGCCCTCTTCCACCAAAAATCAAGCTATTAATTTGTTACTAATTATTAATGGGAACAAACTAAAATTAGATGAAAGCGACTGAGTGTTTGGTTGTCACAGATTCAGCCAGCATACTGTCAACACCAGGTCCTTCAGCTCCACTTACCTGTTCACAATCACCTGAGTACTAACCTGCCACACCTGTATCACCCTAATTAGGAACTATCCTTAAGCACACCGCTATCATCTACCTGTTGTCTGGTCTTGTCAGTCTCTATGTGAGTAGCTACCATTCAGACTCCCTTCGTGGTTACCTCGCATATGAAGCTCTATCCACCTCCTTTGTCTCTGCCATGTGCCGTTCTCCAGTTTTCTCCACGCTTCGTTCCACAACAGACGACAGAACTTGTCAGTTAAGTGTGTTCTTCCCTTCTGAACTGTTGGTGCCATCCTGGCTCGGGCGAATGGCTAAGAGGGACATATTGTGCTACGTACTTGCCTGCTCACTTACTGCATATATCTCTTTCATTTATTCTATGAAATAAATATTCCTGTTCAGTTGATCTTTGTGTCTCCTCTCCGGTTTGTGACAATTGGTATCACTGCAGTTTTATTTTCAAAACTTGTCTTTTTTCTTCTTCTTCTTCTTCTTTTATTTATTTATTTTTTAGCTCCAATAGCATTTAAACAGACTTTAGTAGCCAGTACAGGCTTGCAAAATACAACTACAGATATGATCCACAACAGCAAGAGAAAGAGATGTTGTTTGTCTTAATCTTGAGGGACCCAGTGTTTATGAGAATCTGTTACTCTTTGGAATTAAATTTTTCATGCAGTATGGAAAGTGCTTCCTTCAGCAGTATGTGCTGTTTGTATTTTCTAAAAATAAGTCCAAACAATTAGACAGACGGGTTCGATTAAAATGACCGATGTTAAGTTAAGAAGTTAAGACCGATGTTAAGTACTCTGTACTTAGAACATCGTATGCAAGCTTACAACATGGCTGACTTATGCCCTAATGCCCCAAAAAAAGCTCACCCTTTTTTGGGAAGAATAGAAAAAATGTTAGATCATGAAAAGATTCAATATTGGGTAATGTCAAACGGATGTACAGCCGGGTTTTATTCGATGCAGAAAAAGGAACCGTTTGCTTTTCAAGTTCTCGGTCCTGGGTCACATCCACTGGACCCGCGCTACAGAGAGCATAACTTTTAACGAGGGTGACTGGAAAAAGTTCCGAAAATGGTGCAAGGATTTTGACTACATTGTTAGAATGGACTTCTTTTCCCCGGATGTTTACAGACGTAAATGGAACAGTACATCTCTGCAATGCAAATACCGCATCAGAGCAACAAATTTCTCCAAGAACCAGGTTTCACTGCACTGTGCTGCTGTATTAACCAGTGACGACGCCCCTGATAACAAAGAGAACTGTGAAGTGAGGTATGACCGAACCAGCTGGCATGATCTGCAACGCTACTTCCATCAAATCGATGAATTATTCCAAAAAATTGGAAGAGACAAAGAAATAACGGAAATAAAAGTAAGGCTAGAAGATCTCTTCAATCTCGTCAATATACTACTCTTGATCAGAAACTCCACCTTCCCCAAGACTCCTCCCACATGCTATATAAATGAATCTGAATACATATCGAGTCAAAGTATTCTGAGCATCAACAAGCAATATGGCTTATGAATTCTTTTTTTTTTTTTATTCAAAAATAAGTTTACAATATATACAAACGATTTCTCTCTAATAACCGTGTAAATTAGAACTGCTTCAGAATTTAAAAACTGCTTTATATAATTACATAAGCTTATAACTACATAAGCATAAGAATTAGTTGACAAACAATTTGTTTGTGTGTGTATAACTTTCAAATTAAGTTTTACAAGACTGGCTAATGCAGCTCTTTAATCGCCTCCGATGTTTCATTATTTAATGCTAACACGGCGACACATCCTCACACTCCATTACATCAGCTTGTCTGGGGTGACACGGTGTTCAGCAGGAAACACAAGCTGACGTTTGGCTCAGAGGCATGTAACTGTAGCGTGTAATTGTGTTCTCAAGTGGATGCGTTTGCAATATGAACTCCAGCACTGTGTTCTGGATAAAGTGAGGGCCTTTTTATTTATTTCTTTTTGCTAAAGCACTCTTGGTGTGTTTTGACAGACGGCGTGCTCAAGCATACAAACACTCTCGGGCTGTTAAAGTGAGAAGTTTAAACATGTTTGCACACATTTGTTTTTACTAAAACCTGAGCTTTTCTGAGCTATACAGTATAAACATGAAATTACATATTCAAATTACAATTACAAACATATGCATCATAGCACATAGTTCAGGACATAGTAAAGAGAGACATCGGAAATGATAGGTCTATACTGTGTAAAAAAAAAAAAAAGAAAAAGGTTACATCCACATAGGATAATCAGAAACATATGATTCAAATGTTTGCATACAGGTTGATTGTCTCTTTAAACAAAAAATGTTATAGAATAGTAATGAGTTTTAGGATTTTCTGATTTCTTATTTTCATAAATAAGAGTTCATCGGGAATGCACATGTGTCTCTGAAAGGGCCTGCAATTATAGACAGTGCCTTTTTGCTCTTGATACCATGGGAAATTCTAAGTAACTCAGCCAAGACTTCAGAAAAACAAACAAATGAAAGTACCATGAGCATCTGTGTAAATATCACGGGACCACACTGACTGCATTGTTCAGGAAAGTGGTACAAATTAACTTTGGTCTAAAAAGTTCAACTGAACCCCTAGACAGCAACAAAGGAACAGGTGAAGGTACAAAGTACGTACAGTATATCCACCATTAAGAGAGACCTATGCCCTTATTCTAAGACTGACATAAAAATGCTAGGCTGAAGTGCAGATGATCACCAGCCTTTTGGAGGAGTGTTCTGACAAAACAAAAAATTGCATGTTTGGCATTAATAATCAGCACTATGTATATAGGGAAAAGGGTGAGGCATTAATCTGAAGAACACAATCGCAAATGTGAAGCATGGAGATGGCAGCATCATGTTGTGGTGGTGTGTTGCTGGAAAAGGGATTGGTGGACTTCAAAAAATAGATGACATCATGAGGAAGGAGGATCATCTAGATATTGAGTTGTGAAAATGTCTTTAGCCTAGTTGTATGTAAACTTTTGGGCTCACCTGTATACTAGGTGTGGGAACTGAAGCCCACAGGCCTTTAATGTATTAAAGGTGGAGGATTAATCCAGAAACAACATTCTTCTTCTGGTCCAGGTAGGAGAGGGCAGTCTGTAAGGTGTGGCTGATGGCGTCATCTGTGGACCTGTTGGACCAGACAAAAACTTACTCAAAAACTATTAGAAACAAAATATAAGTACATTGCAATATGTCAGCAAGTTAACACAGATAAAACAGTCGAGTTAAACATGCACAACATACCTATATACAGGAGAAATAAGTCACAAGCACCGTGTTACTTCCACGAGAAATTTACTCGAATGGAAAATTACCCCTTTTCCTCAGGTATGTGGGCGGAGACTAAAGCAATCGATCCCACAGTGCAGGATTCAGACCATCCTAATAGATGACCGATCAGCGTTATACTTACTTGAATCATCAATGCACTAACACATAAAAATGTGTTAACTGGTAAGAGGTTGAATGTTCTACAGTAACGTACACATTCACTCATTTGAACACAGTAACATGTTACTTTATTCTATAAATGTATGACACTTCTTACATATATATACATTTACATGTTATAACCCCATTACATCTACTGCTCTTATAAAAAAAGACAATTACATTTGTTTCTAAATATAGCTAAATATAGCACCAAACAACATATTTGATCAAAATGAATATTTTATGTCAAATATGTATTTGATGTCAGAGTTATTGCTCTTCCTTTCTATTGTGCACTGTTTGATTGATGCGCATGTGTGGACTCGCGCTCATTCAGTGTTTAATGGAGACTCATTTGCGCTAAGGACGAGCCTTTATGTAAAATGGAAGTACTGGCGTGAATTTCTAACCTTTACAGATAAGGATATAAAGGTCAAAATGTCATTTCTGGGCTGAAAAAAAACATGTCTAGAACATGTTGAATAGCACATGCATTTGTCGCAGTGTTTGACATGACAAATCACGTTCATACACTTCTGAGTTTGTTTGAAGCGCTTTATGAAAAACATTCTCACGTTTTGGACAACCCGGATCATGCACTTTTCCCGCAGCAGCTCACTCAGTGACCTGCGCCGTGTTTTATTCATAGAAATGCGTTTTTCACAATTGTGAACTGACGTCACTGACAGGTGTTATCCACAGTGACGTCACAGACCCAACTAATCCATAATGAAATTCACTGTTGATTATTTTAATTATCAATTTTGTCGATTTATTTATTGCAGCCCTAGTTTGTAGTCTGTAACAGTTTGCATGCTTTGCCACATATGCCAGGAATCTGCCTGTTCAAACTGGGTCTCAATATTGTCCCAGCATTTCCTTTTTGCTTCCCTTATTGTCTTCCTCAGGTTATAGGAAGCTGCTTTATATTCATCCATGTTACCGGTCTGCAGCCCTGCTTTGAAAGAAGTTGTGCATGCTGTCAGAGCTTTCCGCATGGATCAAGCTACCCATGGCTTCTGATTAGTAAAAATCTTTACAGAGCATGTGGGAATAGTCTCTCCTATCAGAAACTCTGTATAAAAGAGCAGAGCTGCTGTAAACTTGCTGATGTCATCAGAGCTGTGCCAGAACATCTCCCAGTCTGTGTCCTCCAGGGTGTCTTGTAACATGGCTTGTAATTGGTCAGTCCAGCATCGCACCTCCCGCATCACCGGATCTTACCTCCGCTGCTTCTCTGACTAATGCCCTTCTTATCCAGTCAGTGACTTTTTGTGGATGGTCTCTGTGGAAGGAAGAGTCATGGTTGTGCCATGTTCTTTTCTTTTTTTATGGTGCTCTGCAGGATGTTCAAAGCATGGTAGTGGTAGCATTATGTTGAGCGATACCCTTGCCCTCCTTTTGTTAATGCCCTCCTTACCTGGTCACTGATTTATGTGGATGGCCTCTAGGCAGAGTCATGGTTTTAATAACGTATTTAATGGTGCTCCATTGGAACAGCCTGATACACTACTTTTCCAGAACTTTGTCCTGGACATCTTTTGATATCGCATTGGTCTTAATGATGCTGTCTGTTTAGGTATGTTCTCTAGGAAAAGGTGTATTTATATTGATAATGACACTTTAATTGCACATAGGCCATCTCCATTCAATTAATTATGTGGGTTCCAAAAAACTGACTTATTATTAAGTTCATTTCAGCTTTGGCTTGTAATACTACAAAATGTGGAAAAGTTCAAGTAGGGTTAATACTTATGCAAACCACTGCTCCCTTTTTCTTCAATTTAACATGTCATCCTAGGTACTGAAGTTTATACACCAAAACAATTAGTATGCATCATATTTGTGTTTGCGCAATACTGTCATCTTATTTCTATATCACAAATACAAGCATCAAGCCAGCTGATAGAGGAAGTGAAATCACACAGTACAACCAAAAACAAAGCTGTCAAGCCAAAAATAAAACAACATTTTTTATGTTTTTTTTTTTTTTTTAATCTATCGGAATGTTGTTCCTACTGTACATAGAGATCATCTTGGAAACACACCCCTTAGTCAGCATATAAAGAGTCTAATGTCTGTCAATATTACAATGCAAATCAGGCATCTGCTGCACAACATATGGCGTTTCATGATAGTATTCAGTCTGTCCACTATACTAAATAGTCCTGACATGAACAATTTGCGACTCACTCTGCTACAGCATTCTGCAAAACACATCAGTCAAGCCGACCAGATAAATTAGACGTGCCTAAAAAGTCTGATTAGGGATTAAGTGAGTGGATAAAGATGCTTCATGTCTTCTAACATGATGTCTGGTGCTTTATTCTGCTCTGTCACAGAGTCACTCTATCAATAATCATTTACTCTATGGCATTTAGATTAGCCAGGTATAGACTAGATAGAGTTGTGCTTGACTGGCTATATTTTAGTTTAGACCCTTTAGCCATGGCAAATCTCTTCAGTCAATGCTAAAGAAGCTGAAACAAATAGCACATGTTGACTTCTGGTGGCCTTCAAATTAACAAAATGACCACAAAAAGATACATTTTGGTGTCCAACATTTGCTTCTTAAATTTTGCAATTAATCCGTGAGACTAATGTTGCTATGAAGTAATGGAGGTCTGTCTCACCCCAAATTTGTCTATATTTAACAAATTATAATGACTTGTAAAACACACTTTCAAAAACTGCTTTATCATGGTCAGGGTCACAGTGGATCTAGAGTCCATCACATTAACACAGGGTTCCACCGATTCATCACAGGGCACCATTCACACACACATCCACAAGTGTTAAATAAAAACACTTGAATGAATTTAAATACTTGTATAATAATTAGCCATGACAATTAACTGATCCATAATAGCTACTGATCATCCTGAACCAAACAATTCTATATTTCTTTATATCTGATATCTGTATAGACTTGTGTTTTTTCTGTTACATGATCACCATGATTAAGACTGAATGTCTGACAGGTGTAAAAATGTGCTGTACCAGCTATTTTATGAATGTCACTTATTTTTCAGTCATATTTCCCCCTTGGCCTGATCTCAGCTTAGAGACTGGTGTCATTACGTTAATGTAGCTATAAATCCACTTATGTAGTTTTTGGCCCAAAAACTGTCTCTGTTGATGGAGAAGTGGAAAAGTTCTCATCAAAGTGTGTTTGTGTGTGTGTGTGTGTGTGTGAGCGCTTGAGAGAGAGAAATCCCATCCTCATCCAATCTCAGACTAAAGTGCTTTATAAAAGAGGCCACTAATCTTTTGTGAGACATATTAGAAGTTGCAGGAGAGATTTACATATTCCTTTAAAGGAATAGCTTGGCCAAAGATAAAATGTACACAATATTCCACATTATTGTGAATGCAGTAGATCAGCCCAGACTTGTTTAGTGTTTGTTTTGCATTGAACTCATAAGGATAATGTAGCTAAAAAGCTTAAAAATATATATAATGACACCATACGTGTCATGATTTCCCCTCACACTAAGCGGAAGCCAAGGAAACTGTGCCAGCCTTTGATTCGATCCAGTTTCCTCAATGGACTGCTATGGAGCGCCCAGATACTTACGATAGATTTTCTTGGCTATCCTGAATATTTTCTTGTGGACTGCCTGTTTTATTTTGCTAGTCTAGCAGACCCCAAGCCGGAGAAGAAACAATGGCTCAAGTTCATGTGATCCCAGTTCTTTGGACCAGCCCACCAGTGGGTGCGGCTCCTAGTGCACTTGGGACTGTAACTCAGTTTGTGGGAATATTTGTAATGGCATTTGGGAATGACATTTGGTCTAGAATCCAAGGCTGACCTGGAACATCTTTTGGGAGGGTCAGCCTGGCAGATAAACCTGCCCTACCATTTACCACCAATTATGAGCAGGCAAACAGGGTGACCTCCTCCCCAAAGCTCCAGCCTGAGACCCAAAAAGTGGTCTTCTCTGCAAAGCTTCAGCTGGATGTCAATGTGGTGACCTCATCCCCAGAACTCCAACCTGAGACCCACAAGGTGGTCTCACCTGTCAAGCTCCAGCTGAACGTCAACTTAGCGACCTCCTCCCCAGAGTTCCATCATGAGACTTATTAGGTGGTCTCACCTGCTGAACACTCATCTGAGGTCAATGTCAGCTCCAGAGCCCCAGTCAGAGGTCAATGAGGTGACCTCCCATGTCAAGTTCCTGTCTGAGGCTAACGAGATGGTGTCCCAAGCCATGTTCCTGCCTGAGGTCGAAGAGACGGCCTCCCAAGCCATGTTCCTGTCCGTGGTCGAAGAGACGGCCCCCCAAGCCATGTTCCTGTCTGAGGTCGAAGAGACGGACTCCCATGCCAAGTGCCTGTCCAACGTCAAAAATTCGGCCTCCCATGCCAAGTTCCTGTACAAGGTCAAAGAAACGGCCTCCCAAGCCATGTTCCTGTCTGAGGGCGACAAGCCGGCCTCCCAAGCCATGTTCCTGTCGGAGGGCGACGAGACGGATAACCAAGTTCAGCCTGCAGAGTTGACTGAGAACGACACTCAACCTCCCTGCTTGCCTGAGGACGCTACTCAGCCTCCCTGTTCTCCGCCTCCTATTGTAGCCAAGAGTGCCACTCTGCTTCCCTACTCTGCCTCAGATGTCACTAGGCCAGGCTTCTCTACGGATGTTGCTCTGCTTTCCCACATCGCTGAGGACATCGCGCTGGCATCCTGTTCCACTGAGGATGTCGCTCTGTCTTGTCACCCTGCTGAAGCTGATGACTCAACTTCCCACATCTGGGTGCTGTCTAGCAACCCTGCGAGCCTGCCCTAGCCACATACCTGCCCCTCAGCTCCTTGAGGAGCCTGCCTTGGTACCTGAGGGCTATGAAGACACTTTGCCCAGAGGGCCAGGACCAACGGGGGAGGGAGTAGTGTCTTTGGGCGTGGGGGGCGGGGGGGTGGTCACGATTTCCCCTCGTGCTAAGCACTGGAGCATGCAGTGGGCTCTGAAGCTCAAAGCACAAGCATGCGCTTCCGGGTTTCAGTGGCATTGACTTTGTTTTCTTCGGACACATGTGTTTTGTTATGGTTTAGGTCCTGTGTCCGCCCCTGTATTGTTGTTGGTTGTTTACCTTATGTGTCATTATTGTTCTCAGCTGATTACCTTTGTTATTAAACCCCTTGTGTATCTATGTACGTCGCGAAGTATTGAGTGTATTCACCATGCCAAGCCTTTGTTCATCGTGTTCCATTTCATGGTTTTTGATCTCGAGTCTAGTTTCTCGTTTTGTGTTTTGCCTTGCCTAGTTTATGCTTGTTTGCCGATCGCCTGACCTTTTGGGTGTTTTGGACCACAATTTGGATTTGCTTGCCTGCTTCTCTTTAATAAAGCTCTTATCTGCATTTGCATCTGTCCTAGCCACCATTACATGACAACATGTACAATGTATCAATCAATTGTTTAATGAAATAGTAAATAACTGTATTAAAAAAAATTAAATATGCATATCTAACTGGAACAAATTTATTATCCATCTCTCTTCTAATGTATCAAATGAAAGTGACTTCAGCTTCAAGATGGCTGCTGTTGTTGTTTTTTTTAACCCTGCAATAGTTTTTTTTTTTGTCCAATTTTATAGACAACAGTGCCAGGCTTGAGTCTGTTTCAGAAATGTAACAACTCAAGTAATTGTGTGATCATTTAGAAAGTTAACCTAATGGCTATAAGGTTTCCTTACTTGTTAGCTACAGTAACATCATTAGCAAAACTCAAGTCCTTAGACATATCTTGGCTGATTAACTACATTTGGTGTAATGGCTAATTCATGCTGGATGCATCATGTGAAGACCTCATTCCATTCCATATTAACAAGCATTTACAACTGTTCTCACTGACAGATTGCTATGAACAAAATAGCCTTAGTAATGAATGCTTGACAGCAAACAAGACTTGTTCTTTTGGTTTTGGGGTACTTTACGTCCAGTCCATTGTATCACCCTCTTTATGACATTTTCATTGGTGGACTCATCTTGTTCTTATATCTTATAATATAATCCTGCTTAGTATAAACCAATCGGCCATAACATTAAAACCACTGAGAGGTTACATGAATAACATTGATAATCTTATTACAATGGCACCTGTCAAGGGGTGGGATATATTAAGCAGCAAGCGAATAGTCAGTTCTCAAAGTTGATGTGTTGGAAGCAAGGAAAATGTGCAAGGGCCACATTGTTATGTGTGATTTGAGATCTTGTGGGGTGTTCCAGTGTGCAGTGTTTAGTACCTGCCAGAAGTGGTCCAAGAAAGGACAACTGGTGAACCAGCAACCAGGTCATGGGCGCACAAGGCTCATTGATGGCTTTGATGCTAGCACACCTCCCACAGAAGAGCTACTGTGAATGAAGAGCCATCATGTGAATGGCCAGGTTCGTATGCGTCACTTACCTGGGGAAGAGATGGCACTAGGATGCACTATGGGAAGAAGACAAGCCGGCAGAGGCAGTGTGATGCTCTGAGCAGTGTTCTGTTGGGAATCCTTGAGTCCTGGCATTCATTAACCTGTACCACCTACCTGAACATTGTTGCAGACTAAGCAACCCCTTCATGGCAACAGTATTCCCTAATGTCAGTGGCCTCTTTCAGCATAATAATGTGCCCTACCACACTGCAAAAATTGTTCTGGAATGGTTTGAGGAACATGACAGAAGAGTCCAAGGTGTTGACTTGGCCCTCAAATTCCCTGATCACACATCTGTAAGATGTGCTGGACAGACTAGTCCCAATCCATGGCGGCCCCATGTCGCAATTTACAGGATCTGCTGATAATGTCTTAGTGCCGCATACCACAGCACAACTTCAGAGGTCTTGGGGAGGCCATGCCTCAACGGGTCAGAGCTGTTTTGTGGCTCAAGGGCGACCTACACAATATTATTCATCGTTCTTGGTTTCTGAGATTCTCATTAAAACAGACTAGCAATTATAGTATGAGGGTTTTTTTTTTTTTTTTTTTTTTTTTAAGAAATTCTCGGCTTGTCAGTGACAGAATTAGATAAGCATGCACTTTTAACTCCACACACTCATCAGCTGGACTGTGGTGAATAAGCACAGGCTTACATAATGGGAAGAATTTCGATCGCCTCTCTGTCAACATCTTGCTGCTCCAAAGCAGATTAAATCCCCTCGCACAAGCATTTAATTACTCATCCTTTATTAAAAAACATCCGTCTGGCATTCAGCTTAGCTTTCAGACATCTGGAAGCTCAAGAAAACAAAAGGATTTTTCAGTTAATGCAATGTTAATGCATTCATTCATACACTCACGCCTGCATCTTTTCGCATACATTGATTATTTTATTAGATTATTTAATTTCTTTTACTTATACATGTATTCATATCACTCTCAAGAAGGCCTGAATGTGAGAAATGTGCTATATATGAGAGAAAGTTGCAGAGTTAAAAAAAACTACTAGTTTGAATTATGTAGAGTTAGTGTTTCACATAGTATCCAATTAGGTTATAAAATCTATGCAGTGTGTAACATTACACTGTTACAGCTCCAGGGTCCTGGGTTCAATTCTAAGCTCAGGTGAGTGTGCAGTGTTTATTCCAGAGTTTTAAATATACATGATTAACTCATGTGGGCTGAACAAAAACAAATTATTAATGCAATGAAATTCATTCTAGTGAAATTGATGTACACCTTTTAATGAACTTTTTTTTTTTTTCACAGTGCAAGAACTTTGTGTTGGTAGCCATCATAGAATATTGGTGACAATTAGGTTTTACATTAATTTTAGTGTTGGAGTTGGTCATAACTTAATAGGAAGAAAACTGTAATATGTCAATTTCAAATTTTAAATAAAAATAGGGTGATTTTTTTTTTTCCATTTAATAATAAGCTTTTTTACAGGAAATTTTGGTGGAAAAAAGAGGGTTTCTCTCGACCTAAAGCCTACAAAATCGAGGTCCGCACATAAATGCGAGTTCTACACATTAACACTGTGGGTCTATTCTGTGATTGGCCATAATACCTATAGGTTGCAGGCAATGGGTATGCTTTTTAATGGAGTTATTGGAGTCTTATCGGCGTCTTAATGGAGCAAGAAATCTTAACAGAAACGGCTATTTTAACAGATGTAGAAACTTTGATATGGATAAAGTTGCATGCATGTACCAGAAATGTTTCAGGTTTAATCTATTTTGAATGCCCTTATTTATAGTATTATTTATTTTCACTTTCATAGCTTGCTAAGTATTATATCCACTATGTCAGCCTACATGTTTACTGCAAATAGAAACTTGGTCAATAGTTACATAGACATATATGTAACGTTTGTAAAGTGTTTTAGCGGTCATTTATGCAGATTCTCAAGCCATTATGGGCTTTTACTGAACCACTTTCATTTTTTTATTGCACTGACACAGGCTGTCACTCTTATTTTTGTTGATAGTCAAAAGAAAAAGAAAGAAGAGCTTGAAGGGGAGAGAGACAGTCAGTTAAACAGGATGAAAAAAACTATAGTAAAATACTGTACAATACTATAGTAAAATACAACCTGGTGAAAAAGCTAGGAGTGAGATGGCCGAGGGATTTGATATGGAAGATAGGAATGAGTGAACAGTGTTTGCTTTGTGCCACACATAATTTATGAATGTTTTTCATTGACCTTTCATGTTTCTGTCTTGATACTACACGAAAGCATATTGTTTGGGGGTGGCATGAACTAAATAAGTAGAAGTAAATAATTATGTTATTATATATTATAGAGGTATTTATTTATGTTTATATTTATTTTATATTTACACTCCAGTCATCTGAAAGTGCTCAAATAGAGTCCCCCCAGTGTATCTCATCCATTCCATCACTGCCTGTGAATAAACATATAATGCAGAGTGTAACATTTTCATCTTTTGTTTACATCCTTTGCATTCAGATCAAATCAGGCTAAAAGACATTATGTAGAATTGCACTATTTAAACTGTGTAGAATTGTATTATGTAGAACTGTCTATCTTTGTTGCAGTAACTGGGATTGCCTGTTGTGTTTGTATATTGTGTCTTAAAGCCTGTCTTCCAGCTCCTGAAGCGTGCAGTATTTACTGACAAAACAGGACAGCAGAAACGTATCTTTCGCTGCCTCCTGAAATTAGACTGACCCTCTCAGCATACAGGCCAATCTCACTCGTATGCACAGATACTCAGAAATGCAATCACACACACACACACACACACACACACACACACACACACACACACACACACACAATTGTCAGCTTGAATTCCTGTAGGATGGAATCACTGTGCAGCTTAAATCTGGATCTGACTGAGTTTTTATTTCATCAGTTAGGAAACGCTAATACAATTGTCAAATAATATTACTCATCCACCACCGATCAGTTCATGGGATTAGGAAGGTTTTCAGGAAGAAGCAGACAGTTAAGCCTTTAAAACAAGTTTTGAAGTAGAAATAAACAAATAAATTACTTCAGCAAACAGATAATGGCATAATGAAAAGAAAAACTGAGGCTAAATGCTACAGTTCTCGGCTAGCTAATTAGCTGTTAGTTGGGCTAGCTAATTTACTAACTTTGTCTACATGACAAGCCAGTGAGAGTGTGGATAAGCATACTAAAGGTTAGTATTTTTCTAAAAATCTGTTTAAAACCAGCTTTTGGATGGATCAGATCAAACAGTAACTAGCTACCTAAACTTTAGAATGCCAGTTACGTATCTATGCTAGCTTTGTTTGGCTTGTTAAACTGAATAACAATCTGCTTGTTTTAGTGAATAATGAAAAATCTCCTAAGAGAAATATATTAGTTTTTAACAATTTAATTAAAAAAAAAAATTTGTGTTTGACTCATTCTTTGAACCCTACAAAGCAACACAGAGCAGAGTGCTAACGACATGCACTCTATTTCCCACAGGAATTGTTTTCTTTTTACTCGCTTGCACATGATTTCAGTGCTAAATTGGTTGATCAAATTAACGAATTGCTTCAAAAAATCAGTGCCAGATCCAGCTGGATTGGGATTACAAACCCTCCCTTCAGTCTGCTACTGTTAAGCGCTAGCGCTTTATCACTCCTTCAATGTGTCACACACAGGTAGACACACACAGCTGTGGAAAAAAGTGCATAAGTTCAGTGTAAAACATTCAAAATTACATCTCATTTCTGTCTTTACTAGAGTTTCTTCAGAGTCATTATTCTGTATTTGAGTGCTATTATTTTTGTGTGTATAATCTAGAGTTGCAACAACTATTCGATAATAATCGATTATGAAAATCGCTGTCAACAAATCTCATATTCGATTAGTTGGTCTGCGCGCGGCACGAGGTACATTTACTCATTACGATACTTCTCTTCCCAAAAAAACACATCGGAGCATAAATACTAAAGTTGTGTCCCAAATGATGTACTATACACTTACACTATGCATTGTGTATTCTACTGTCTAGTGTGTGAATTTTAAAAAGGTAATATCATCTCAACTGGAACACTTGCGTTTTTTTTTTACTAACCGGAAGTATAAGCCGCTTCCTAGTCAGTGGCGCGTGACGTCATATGCACATAATGCGACGCCACTTGCCAGAATACCCAGAGACACCGACAATAACTTTCATCACTTTACTGTTTATGTCAACATTACCTTTTATTCCCAACATGACCTCAGTCACCATCAGATGGAGGAGAAATCGTCACGTGACTGAGGAAGAATGTGTGCCACCTCCATGTCCTCTACGGCAAGGGAACATTTTATATTAAACACTTTGGAGAAGATAAAACTTTACAAAGCGGAGTTTGTGTAGAATGGAAGCACGACAGTGATGTTGTCTCAAGTTGTTTCAAAGGTTTAGTTTAATTTAAGTTTATTTTCATTATATTCTGTATCAGTGTAACTTCTGTTATTTTATTATAACGAAAGTGATGTATTAATAACGAGGCCACGTTGCTCCTCTTGCGCAACTAAGACTAAGTTTTAGTCTGAAGTTTATATTTGTAACACTCAGTTTGTGGATTTTATTTTAGATAAATGAAAAAATGGTACTGAAAGTTTGCCCTCATCCGATTAATCGATTAATCGGGGGAAAATAATCGGCCGGCGAATCGATTGTGGAAATAATTGTTAGTTGCAGCTGTAGTATCACCCATAGTATCCCACTTATATTATCTCTGTCTTATCTCTAAACTGGACTATTGGAACGCACTACTCCCAGGCCTCCCAGCCAGCTCCATCAAACCCCTTCAGATGATTCAGAATGCAACATCATGGCTTGTTTTCAACCAGCCCAAAAGAACCCATGTCACACCCCTCTTTGTCTCCTTCCACAGGTTGTCCTTCCTGTCTCCCAGTAGCACTGTCTTAGGCATCTTACATTACAGACATTGCAGTTTATTGCTCTGGTCACATCTTCAGTCCTCATGCCTCCCTGCAGCGTGCCTATGGCATTTTCTCACGCAGGTGAGCAGGCACCCTAGGCATCTTTCTTCTGGTATATTTCAGTAGAAAGATCTCTCCAGTGTCTTAAGTTATTGTAATTGTGACCTTAATTGCCTACCGCCTGTAAACTGTTAGTTTCTTAAGGACTGTTCCACAGGTGCACGTGCAATAATTGTTTATGGCTCATTGAACAAGCATGAAAAACTATGCTTACACTGGCTCTTACACCTCTACTCTGCACACTTTGCTTCTCTAGCATGTGTATGGTAGCACTACTTGCATTGTTCTCCTTTTGATATATATTGCTTTGCTTGTATTTCCTCATTTGTAAGTTGCTCTGGATGAAAAAGTCTGCTAAATGAATAAATGTATATTACCACTTTTAACACTGGATGATGGCAGCAGATATGGTTTTACAAATGCAATATTGAAATCAAGTAAAACTCATAGCTGTGATTAGGACTGATGGCCTGATATGGCTAATACTGTATATTTCAGCAAAAGAGTTGCTAGACATCTGGCTTCGAGTAATATTTTCCTGACACCAGACAGAAATGGACAAATATCAGTCCACATCAACAGCCCTTAGATCTCAGCAGCTGTTCATGAACAGGTGTCTAAATTTAGACACAGCTCTTAATCAGACCCATTCTCCTCCTGCCTGTCAGTCAGGCCAAGGATCAATATTACAGAAGATTGTTTTCATTACACCACTTCTGTGTATTAGTGAATTGGGATTGGCACTCTATGGGGATATTACCAAGAGGTAATTAAAATGTTTTGGAGATTGCTTTTGCCTTTCTTTCCCCCATTTCATAGCATGAAGAGTCTCTAAATCAGATAGCACAGCCTATTTTCTGATTCATTGCCTTTAGTTATTACAGGACTGATAAAGCTGGTTGACTAATATGAAGTGAGTTTCTGCAATTTTGTTTATCTGAGGTGTGTGAATACACCAGCAAACTACTAAACACCATGTCAAAGAGTGCAGACAACCCATATTTCCACCTAGTTACTTAAAAAATTAATCAGGGCTGGTCCACTGTATTTAAAGATACATCCACTGACTACTTTATTAGGAATACTATACAGTGTGCTTGCTCATTCATGCAGTTATCCAGTCAGCCAATCACGTGGCAGCAGAGTAATGCATAAAATCAGATACAAGGTCAAAAGCTTCAGTTAATGTTCACATAAAACATCAGAATGGCAGGGAATGTAATCACAGTGACTGTGACTATGACATGGTTGTTGGTACCAGATGGACTGCTTTGAGTATTTCAAAAATTGCTGATCTCCTGGGGTTTTCACACATAACAGTCCACAGAGTTTAAACAGAATGGTGTGGAAGGCAACTAGATCTGCAGGCTAAAATGCCTTGTTCACGAGAAAGAACAGGGAAGAATGCTAATAAATGGCTACAATACCTCAAATAACTACTCTTTATGATCTCTACGCTCCCCATCCAACCTGATGGAGCTTGAGAGATCCTGCAAAGAAGAATGGGAGAAACTGCCCAAAAATAGGTGTGCCAAGCTTGTAGCATCATACTCAAAAAGACTTGAGGTGCCAAATTGGTGCCAAAGGTGCTTCAACAAAGTATTGAGCAAAGGCTGTGAATACTTATGTACATGTGCTTTTTTGTTTTTTATTTTTAATAAATTTGCAAAGATTTCAAACAAACTTCTTTCACGTTGTCATTATGGAGTATTGTTTGTAGAATTTTAAGGAAATTAATTAATTTAATCCATTTTGGAATAAGGCTGTAACATAACAAAATGTGGAAAAAATGAAGCGCTGTGAATACTTTCTGGATGCACTGTATATATACTAGCAACATCCATGATTAGCTAACACACCTAGTGTTCACTAATACACCTAGTTAGTTTTTAGTAAAACAAGGTAACTAGCAACATCCATGCTGTCTTTTGTTGAATACTGAATATTGTTTATAGACAGCATGAGCATTACCATTTCATCGATAACAACCAGAAGAGCAGTTAATTACCTTACTGCCATTTTACAGCCCACATTTTATCTGCGAGAAAAATAAAGTTTGAAATGATGGTACATAAATAAATGTATTATAATTATGTATTCTGAGAGCAACTAACATTACAAAGATAGCATGTGCAGTGCTGCGAGACTATATGCCTCATGAAAGCTGAGAAATATTCATGCCTATAAAGCTGAGGAATTGCTTATGTGATTAAAAAGGCATTTATATTCAAAGGCTGATTTCTTTGTAACAAAAAGTCAATCTTCATTTATGCCCTGTCTGTTTACCCCAAAGCTGTTTCACACAATAATAGAATTATATTAATTAATTTTAATGTCAGTGCAAAATGGAGGTCAAAGACTAATGATATTGTAGATATTTGATAAGGCTTCACATCCAAATGCATTTATGCATGTTTTTTAAGATGTGAAAAGATATGAAAAAAAATGAAATCTATAGATAATTAAACTTTTTTTTAATGCTAAATATGAAAATCATGCTGTATCTTACAGTAATATGCTACATACATGCTTATCCAAGTACCACCACATGTCCTGTATTCTTTTAAGATGATTCTTTTAACATGATGAACATCTGTTGATTACGTGAGTATGCAGTTTGGAATGTAGCCTGTGTTGGTTAGTGTATGTCTGAGTGGAAAATTTGTGTATGATATCAGGGAATGGAAACCTATCGTTGGAAAAAAAAAATATGCCCATATAATCAGATCAGTGACATTTCATTTAATTTCCAAAGGCATGAAATTGGTCATAGGTCAGAACTGCATCAGAAAATGTGTTCATAAAGCAAAGAGCAGAGTTTCACATTTCACTCAACACATGTTGAGTAAATATGGAGCCATCCTGACAGATTGTAAAGAATTGTAAAGATGTAAAGAAACACAAACATTAAGTAAATGAAAAAAAATCCTCATGGGAAATACCTGCCTAGGGTAAATGATGCCAAATGCCACATTATAAATCAGTGCAGTAGCCAAGCTCACTTGACCTGAAGGTCACCTTTCCATTGACTTCCTGCCATTTTGATTATTGCTTAGAGTAAAATAGGGAAAGCTTTCCAAAATGGTTGATATTCCTCTATATACACATATATACAGTGGCAAGAAAAAGTATGTGAACCATTTGTAATTTCATGGTTTTCTGAATAAATTTGTCATAAAATGTGATCTGATCTTCATCTAAGTCAAGGGTATTGACAAAAATAATGTGTCTAAAATAATAACACAAAATAAATTCTGATCCCTCATGTCTTTATTGAGAACAACCAAAAAAACATCATAGTGCTTGTGGAAAAAGTATGTGAACCCTTGAGTTAATGACCTCAAAAAAGTTAATTGGAGTCAGGTTTTAGCACACCTGCAGATATTGTTAAAGAAACAAGGATGAGGGCATAGTCTCGTCCTCCATCTAGTATGCATGTACTCAGCTACTGTCCATGTTGGCATATTCATAATTTCAGGTCTGACAGATGTGTTGGCTCTGTTTTGACTGATAATCATTCCTGATCATGCAAAGTGTGCAAATGCTGATGGTAACCATGAGACAGAGGTGAGGAGGGGAACCTAGACATAAATCCCAATCAGATACTGTAACACCCCTCCAACCAATCATCCTTTCTTCTCTTTTCTCTATAAAAAAAAAAATAAAAAAACTGAGAGCTGTATATGATGGAACTGAAAATCAGGGTGGGACCCTAGAGTGATGCAGTAACACCCCAAGCCAATAGTCGCCTGTACTTTTAGGTCAGCCCTTATCAGCACCCAGTTGACTGATTGAGAATTTCGAATCAGAGTCGGAGGAGAGCTCTCTGATTGACTGGTCAGCCAGGCAAATCAGTGCACATATATAGTATCTCTCATTTTCCAACTTCTGCTCATGCTAGCTGCAGTATATGTTCATAGTGAAAACAAAATGGTAACATTATTTACATTTATTCAGTCATTCAAACAGTCAGTCATTCATCTTTAATAACCCCTTTGTCCTGGTTAGAGCCGCAGTAGATCCAGAGCCTATCCCTGGAACGCTGAATGCTAGGGGCAAACTTATGTAGCCAGTCCTCCTACTGGCATGTTTTTGGATGTGAGAGGAAACCCACTTGGACATGCAAAACTCCAAACAGACTCAAGTTTAGGCTTGAACCAGGGACCTTGGAACTGTGAGATATACTTAAAAAATCACATGAAAATGGCATTAAAATAGCAGCTGGTATACTGTAACTTCTTTGGTGACATCCCAAACCATGTACTATTGTGGTTAACACTGTAGTACTTCAGGATAGTACATCACTGTAACTATTATTACTGGCAGGTGGTGTACTATTTTGACAAAACATTTAATCAATCTGGTATTTTGGCATTTTTGTGTGAGATTTTGGACATTTTGTATTGGCATTGAATGGACATTGCATGATACTGAGACGTCTAGCTTTCTTTTATTCTTTAATATTAAATATAGAAAGTACTGCCCCCACCTGGTATGGAGTATTTTAGCTGTCACATTTCCTCTTCCAGTTAGGCTTGACGGTGGAAAGGATGTGTGATCCCTACATTCAAAAGGCATTTTATGCTTTCTAAACCTTGGAGCCTGGTGATCATCTGTTACTTGAGGACTTGGGATTTAGGTGTATTTTGTTGTTTTTTTGTTATGGGGTACATGGAGGAAAATGGAAGCTTAACTTCCAGGTGTGACTTGTTTGAAACACCACCTCAGAATGAGATTTAAAGATACCTGACAGCTTTAAACATGACAGCTCTACTGATGGCAATCTAAACCATATTTGCATTTTTTGAATGATTTTATCTTAATTCATTTGAATCATTTACTAAAAGAAGTAGTTAACTTGACAAAAAAAGTACTGTCACTTCCTTTTTCTACTTCTAACATTGCTTTTACCACATTACATTCGGCTCAGGTTTTTTTTTTCTTTCTGTGGCTTAATCTCAATTGGCATGTGCGTCATGTATCCATCTACACAGGGTATGCAAAGAAGCTATGTTCTACCCTAGAAGTCATGTTTTTAAATTGAAAAATTTTAATCAGTACAACATAATCCTACATTCAGTGCTGGTGCCCATTATGAACACAATATGATTTTCACTTCAATATATATTTCACTTTTGATGATAACACACACTATTCACATTTTCTTATAGTGCGGTTTGAGAATTTACTTTACATTCAAGAAACCTTTGGATGTACATAGGATGTCTGGATACATTAGGTTTTGCCTACTGTTAAGATATATATTTTATATGTAAGGAATAAAACATGATACCACAGCAAAATGTCATTCATTCCCTCAAAGTTTATAAGACAAAAAAAATGCAGCTTGTCATGTTACTAAGGTGGATAGTCCTCGATCCTGACAGCTTTCCTGTGCTGTAAAGCATAAAGGAAGAGCTTTACTTCTGTCAAAGCACTGATACTGGAGGCTACTTCCAAAAATGCTAACTAAACATCTTCTCACAACGAAAACTTCACCATATCAACAATTACCTACAGTGCTGTGCAAAAGTTTCCTGATTTCTTCTGTTTTAGTCTTAGTAAATCTCCTACTAAATACTTTTAGATCTTCAAACGAAATATAAAGCAACAAAAAACAAAGACAACCTGAGTAAACCCACAATACAGTTTTTATTTATTTATTTTCATTGAAGCAAAAAAAGTTGTCGAAACTCCTATCACCCATGTGAAAAACTAATTTCCCCCTTAATCTTAAAATCTGATTTTGTCACCTTTAGCAGCAATAACTGCAACCAAACGCTTCCGATAACTGGAGATCAGTCTTTGTTTTAATTTATGAAACAATTTAGTGTGAGATATTCGCAAAAAAAACAGAAGAAAAAATATTTTTCACAGCACTGTATGTTTTTAAATCTGTTTCTAAGGATCATCAGTCATCCCTGTGTTTTTTTTTTATCTGTCAAGGAGAAACTGGGATTTGCTTTCTTTCCTTTTCCCACAGTCTGTTTACAGTAGCAACGGAGAATCTAAGCTCATATTTAAGAGCGATTGAATGCAAGTGTGAGGTCTAGTTGTGAATGTCAATGCCCTAGTCCTCGTCCCATTTTCGCTCTCCTTCCCTCCTTTGATCACACATTTCATCTTCATACAGCCCATGAGCTTTATTTGATACAGCCAGCAAATTTCTCTCTTTCTCCGTCTCTCTCATTCTTCTAGCCTTGTAATGTAATGTTTTTCATTATTTCATTATTCCCACTGCAGAGCTGGTTAGTCTGTGCTGGGTCACGTCCTATTCTGCATTTCTAGTGTAGTCGTGAGCAGAGTGAAGTGAGGTGTTCATACTGTGGGCTTTGGAAACTGGTTCATGTTTCTAAATTTACAGTTGTGTTCCTTTAGTTGTCATGTACTGCATATTTGTGTTTTCTGCACTAACACACCTGATTTAATGCATCAGCTTATTAACACATGCTTCATGAACTTAACATGTGTGTAACAGTGTGTTATACTATGCTGTTGTGCTACAGAGTATGTAGCACAGCTTAGCACATTGGACCTTTTTGTTTGAACCCACCCATTTGTCAAGTAATCAAAAATATTGGAACATGTGACTGACAAGTGTTTCTTGTTGCCCTGGTGTGCCCTGTTAGATTAATTGTTGAAACAATTAATAGCTCTGAATGTCTACTCTTGGTTTGAGGTCTGGGTTTCACCTGTGAAGACTACATTTTCTTAAAATAGATAAACCAACATGAAGACCAGAGCACTCTCTATGGGAGAAAAGCAATCCATTTTTGTGGAATTTTTGGGGGGGCAGTGATGGCTTGGTGGTTAAGGCTCTGGGTTACTGATTGGAAGGTCGGGGAATTCAAGCCCTAGCACTGCCAAGCTGCCACTGTTGGGCCCTTGATCAAGGTCCAAGGCCCTTAACCCTCTCCGCTCCAGGGGTGCTGTATCATGGCTGACACTGCATTGTGACCCCAGCTTCCTGACATGCTGGGGTATGCGGAGAAAAGAATCTCACTGTGCTGTAATGTATATGTGATTCATAACGACTCATTATCACTATCACTTTGAAGTTGAGAAAAGAGGGAAAATCTATCAGAGCCATTGCACAAGCATTGGGCATAGCCAATACAACAATTTGGAATGTCCTGAAAAAGAACGAAACCACAGGTGTACTAACAACCAGATGTGAAACAGGTCTAAGGACAAGGTCCAAGGTCAACAACAGCAGCTGATGACAGAAACATTGTGAGAGCTGTGAAGAAGAACCCAAAAATATCAGTCACTGACATCACCAATAACCTCCACAGGGCAGGGGTGATGATATGACTGTCCACTGTTTGAAGAAGACGTTGAGAGCAGAAATATAGAGGCCATGCCACAAGATGCAAACCACTCATCAGCAGTAAAAATAAGAAGGCCAGACTGAAATTTGCAAGGAAATACAGAGATGAGCCACAAAGGGTCTGGAACAAAGACCTCTAGCATGGAAAGTGATGGAAAGGACTTTTTTTTTTTCTATCCAAATATTGTTTGAAGAGAATATTAGCCTGCTATTTTATCTATTGATTCTTCATGTAAGGCTAAGCAGTCCACCAGTGACTTTACATGGATGCGTACACATGAACTGTCTTGCCACAGTACTTAATCTTATAGCATTTCTATGTAATACTTTATAACAAAAACACAAGGGCTGTAACTTTTTGTCACACATTCTTCTTTATCCACATTCACATCTGAGAGTAGTGGAAACACTTTTTACCCAGTATGTTTTTTGCTGATGCTTCCAGTCAGGTGTTCAGTTCCAGGCTGTGGCTGTCAGATGGAAATAGATTGTGTTACAGTAATAAATGCCCTTTCGACACTATGCACAGGGACACCCAGGGGTTCACATGGACCCCCCATCCCCCCCCCCCCCCCCCCCCCCAAAAAAAAAAATAATAAAAAATCTATTACTGTGTGTGTGTGTGTGTCTGTGTGGGTGGGTGGGTGGGTGGGTGGGTGCAGCAGAAACCTGTCATGAAAATCCAAACACATTCTCACCATTACAGCCTCATCTGCTAACATATTTGTTTGAAAATCGATTTCATTTAAATTAAAAAATGCAATTATTGTAATTAATTACTTTAAACAGTTCATATGAATCCAGTATTAATGCCTTATGTAGTTCTTTATAATGCATGTGTCAGGCAGCAGGGATGGACGGATGCAGGTAATTTATTGTTAAAATGACAAGCGGGTGGAGGCCCTTAGGCCGACAAGATCGATGTAGAGCAGGCAGGAGATGTAATGTCCTCCGCTGAACAACGAGGCGGTGTGACATCCTTGTTATAGCTAATTGGTGGCGGTACGTAAAAGGGGCAGCCGAAGAGCGGCAGGACTGCCACCTCAAAGCAGGCAGGGAGAAGCAAAGCCCGACACAGAGCCAGAAGAGAGAAGTGATGTCCTCCATGAAGCTAGATGGGGGAGTAACATACACCACAAAGCAAGTGGGAGGAATGATATACTCAGCAGAGCAAGAATGAGGAGCGATGTCCGAAGTGGACCTGGGTGGCATAGCAACATTCTCAGCAGAGCAGGGGTGGTCCCAGCCAGTCAGAAGCCCCTTCCTCTGAAATTTTTCTCAGGGAGCACATGACCTTGTGCATGCCGTTGATCCATACCCGTATCTCCCTCCCCTTTGGTTCCCACATCAGGCCCTTACTATCCAGGAGACTCTGATGGTCTCAGAAAATCCACATGGATCCATATAATAATCCATATATTAATCCATATAATAATCCAATAATATATGTATAATGCATTGTAACATTATATTATAATGTGTAACATGAGATTATAATACACACATACATACATACATACATATACATTATAACTGTATGTAACTGTAACAACTTACAAACATTAGTTTACATTGCATGTGCCATATAACAATATAAATGCTTTTATAATGCTTTATGATAGTAGGAGGTTTTATCTTATATTATTAACAAATCTTAGCAGTAGTATTACACTGTGTGCTCATACATACACCACAAGAAGTTAAACATCACAAGGAGGCAATAGCATAGTTCATATTTCAGATTCATTTTTATTAATTCACCCACAGTAATGTTTTGTGTTGCTGATTTTTTACATCAACGATTTTATTTTTCTTAAATGTCTTAAAAGAAACAACAGCAAAGAAAACCCACGTTGAACAATATGTATTGGTCGAACCCCTCTGCTATTCTATTCTAAAAAATATCAATATTGTCAATTCTAGCCTTCAATAGTCTAGCTTTCAAAAGACTTTCGGTGCTGGTAAACTGGAAGCATGGTGGGGTGAGAATCTCTGGTGGTTGCCTAGTGACAGACCTCTACTGACCCCTAATGACAGAGGCATTTCCTACATCAAGCCCGAAGGGTCATTTGTTGAAAACCTTTCAGAATAGTGCTTCAATAGACCTGTGTTAGCTGAACAAAAAATATTGTATGGGATCTTAAAAACATTCAAATGTGGATTTCATTAACCAAGAACTGTGTACTATGATATTACAGTAACTATAATTAATTGCAGTGAATGAAAAGTCACTGAGCATTCCCATAGTAATTATAGTACTATAAAAGTTCATATAGCAATTGCTCAGTATTTTACTCTCATTCTGAGAATCCTATCGTGCAGTTACAGGGTATCGCCATGTCACGTTGTAGCTCTGAGCTGCTTTCATGTCATTTTGTTTACATTGCCATGTGCTTTTGTTTCTGTTCTACTCATGTTCACAACCCTGCCCTGTTATTGGTATGTTACCTGGTTGTATACACCTGTTCTGTGTTTGGTCATTGATTATTTTGTCTGTGTACACCTGCTTGTTTCTTTGTTTTGTTGCAAAGTCTTGTTGAAGTTATTGTGCTTTTCTAAGCCTTATGCTTATGCATAACTGTAATTTTTTGTGTCTGCCTGTGTATTGAACCCCACTGTGGAATTTGGCTAGGATTTTCGGATTAACCCTAATATATCACATTCAATTTACACATTTACTGTATGTCCTGTCTTCACTCACTGCACGTTACACACCAAATAAAACCAAATTCACCCCAACTGCCATTTTTCACATAGGATCATGCTAAATTGTGGCTTTTAAGACTTCTGATGATGTTTTAGGTTATATATATGCAGAAATATAGAAAATTCTAAAGGGTTCACAAACTTTCAAGCACAACTGTACATATAAATGGAAGCTCACTTATTTAATTCAAGTCAACAAACACTGATCTTTAACATTAACTTCACTAGAGCAGTGTTCACCAGTATATCTGCCAATTATATTTAAATATACACCTGTAAACTCAAGTGTTCAACTGAACACAGTAATTGATGCATATTTGTTTTCTTGTCTTTTAGACCCTGATTTTAAAGACATTGGAGTCCCTAAGCCTCTTCCCAGTATGTATTGATCTTTCGTTCTCATCGCACAGCCTTCCAGCTCACACAGCTCATTCTTTTGGCTTTTCTAAAACAAACCCCTTTCTTGCTGCAGCATGTGAGTTTGAGATGAGTGGACCTGAAGGCATCATTGAATCACAACAGATTGTCAGAGATGGTAAAGCTTTACAGACAGAAGCTGTGGACTGCAAGTGGTTCATCCGAGCTCCTCCTCACTCTAAGGTTAGTGCTGTTTCTTTTTAGCAACTATAAAACGTTATAGCAAGGAATTAAATATATACAATGTTCATCTTATCCCAAATTTAAGGAAAGCTTATAGCCATCATGTTAGCTTCATGCAAACTGCATGCCTACATGACACCTCAGTGTCTTTCATAGTTCATAAATTACAAGTCAAATACTTATTCACTACTAACTTTTTAATTTTATCTGTTACTTTAGAGCAGCGTCATATTTTCAAACACTCAAATTTCTGTTAGACTAAGCACCTACGCATTACATCATGAAGCCTCTTCGGTTTGATTTAGCGTCTGATTGAAGGATTGAAGGCGTAAAAAAAAAAGGGAAGAGAGAAAATGTTCTGCTTTGAAGCTTTCAAAGTCTTTCAAATGTGATTGGCTTTAGTACTTCACATTGTACACACATCTCTCATCCTCCTCTAAGCTAGCTGGAACATCAGCAAATTAGCACAGGAGAGACGTGAGCAGCATGGAAAATGTGCACACACACACACACACACACACACACACACACACACACACACACAGCAGCAGCAGCAGTAGGGCCCTAAAGGTTGCTTCCTCAACGACAGACGTCCACTGCTAATGTATTCCAGACCAGTGGTGGGGAAGAAGCAAGCTAATTAAAAAACTGTAGATCAGAAGGCTAATTAGAGTGCACTCAAGTAAACAAGGCCATGAAGGAAACATGAAGGTGGTGACGCTCAAGTCTAATATCATATCCTGTCCATATTAATAAGGATATAGTTCCAAATATATAATTTTTCTTTCATTTGTTATAGTTGCCAAGTGTAAAAACCCATTAACAAAACAAAAACATAACAGCAAAACCAAAAACATAACATTAGCTCAAAACAGAAAGGATAGGACCTGAGCTGAGCTCACCACAGCTTTCAAGAACAAATAGCACATGCAACATACACTATATGTTGTTATTTTCATGTAACATCTGGGTTATGCATGTAACTCTGTTCCCTGAGAAGGGAACGAGCCGTTGAGTGAGCTTCACGCTGTGGGAAGCGCTCTCGCCCGTGACTGTTATCTGAAGCTTGTGTAATGTCATGCTTAATTATAGACCTGTCATGATCAGGTGACGTGGCAATTAAGCACGTCATGTAATATAAAAATGCCACTTGTGAACCACACCGTCAACCTCTGTTATCTTAAGCGAAGACGCAATTCACAGGCATGCCCCAGTATGACAAAGCTACGCAACATCTCGTTCCCTTCTCAAGGAATAGGGTTACCCCAGACGTTCCCTTTCAGAGGGAACTCAACGTTGCGTGAGCTTCATGCTGTGGGAATACCCACTCCGTCATACTGAGGGCATGGCCTGTTCAAAATATCCCAGCCCGAGGGTCACTGTAAGACACTCAAGGGTGGAATGTATATCCAGGCTGTAATATCAAATGAACGTGTGCAGCATAGACCACCCCACTGCAGCACACACATCCTGTAAGAGTACCTTTTTGGACAAAGCCTTTGAGGAGGCGACCCCCCCTAGTGGATTGAGCCCTTATGTCCAGAGGTGTAGCGAGACCGCACTCCTCATAAGCGATGGAAATTGCTTCCACTATCCAATTAGCGATATCCTGCTTCGTGGGACAAAGCAGACCAGCAGCTGCTCCAACTTACGCCACTGGCAGGACGAGTGGACATAAGTACAGAAAGCCTTTACTGGACACCGTACTGTATACACATACATTCTTTTACCAACCAAACGGTGCTGTTTCTTGTACTGAAGCCCATGATCTGCTTGTACGTGGTCCGTGCATCTATGAACCTCTCTCAGAACCATTTTGCAACAAGCAGCAGAGCACATTAAACGTTGTCAAGTGTAGCCTGGAGATTGTTGAGGATGGTGTACTATGGTGAGGATTGAAGTACCACGGAAATGGTTTTGGACCTCAATTTCACATGAGCAGTTGCGCTATAATGCTGGTACTATGGTTGCTGCTATGGCCTTAGGACTGCATTTGTACTCAAGATTCCTTTAGTGAAAAGTGGATTAGTTCAACAAAACAGACCTCATATAAAAACCATAATGAACTTCCCTTTACTTTCACACTATCTGTGTGACCCAGATGAGGATGGGTTCCCTTCTGAGTCTGGTTCCTCTTGAGGTTTCTTCCTCATATCATTTTAGGGAGTTTTTCCTTGCCACAGTCACCACCGGCTCACTCATTAAGGAAAATTCACACGTTTAAATTTTGTATCCTGTGTTTATATGTTTCTGTAAAGCTGCTTTGAGACAATGTCCATTGTTAAATGTCCATTGTTTAACATTTTTGTTAAAACTATACAGATAAAATTGAATTAAACTGAGTTGAATACTGAGGAGGTGAGTAGTAACGTGGTACATGTAACTTTGTTACATTTACTTCAGTAACTTTTGGAGAAAAAAAAAAATTTAAATGTTAATTGGCCATACTTATACTCGTACTCAAGAAATGTACTTTTACTTCACTACATTCAGTGCCATTCCTCCATTACTGTTAAATATTAATGAATATATGTAGTTTTAATAATTAGTTTAAATGACGTATAATGAGGTTGCAGACCTTTCAATACACTGCGGTAGTCTGACACAACAACTGCTCACATTTTTAGCATCCTTGAGACGGGGAAGAAGCAAACGTGTCAGGACACACACACACACACACACACACACACACACACACACACAGTTCCCCATGTAGTCTGAAATTCAGGATTTTCCATTGATTTTAATCAGATCCGAAATAACTACTAACTTGAGTAGTCTTATTGTATATTGTATTACTTTTACTCAAGAAATTATTAATATTATTACTTTTACTTTCCACCACATATTTATCCGCACTATACAGTTGCTCTATGAGGGTTCAGCTCTACCTGATCAGCCGACCTACATGTAGGTTTGAAAAGGAAGGTGTGAAAATGTCTTGGCCAAAACAATAACAGGAATTATCCACACCCAACCCCAAGTACAGGTGCAAATGGCCCACAACCCTAGGCCCACACAAACCCAAAGTGTGGAGGCCATTCCACTGAACTACCCAATACCAAAAAATATTTTAAATGAAACAGCACGAAAAATTTACAAAAACAACAGGTGGACCGAAAATCCAGAGACTCTTTTTGCAGACTTCCATAAGATCGGCAGCACCAGCAACCTGATTATTTACAAGAATAACCCCCAGGAATGGCACAGGGCCATAATTTCAAACTTTCTCTCTGCTGAAAGAAAAGGCATATGTGGGGGTTTCCAGCTAAAAAACAAAACAAAACAAAAAACAGGAAGACACAACTGTCAGCATCAACGTATAAAAGTTGTGTAAAATGTAATTAAAAACAGAATGCCACGATTTGCAAATCTCAGAAACCCATATTTTGTTCACAATAGAATGTAGAAAACTTATCAAATGTTTAAATTGAGGAAATGTACATTTTTTAAGGGAAAAATATGGTAATTTTCAATTTGATGGCAGCAACACATCTCAAAAAAGATTGATTAACCTCTGCCCATCTTTAATTTTGAGAGACTTTCCCTCTCTAACATACTCTTTTATACCCAAAAATAATACCATTTATACAAGTTGCGGGACCGTCACTGCGGGAAGGATAAAGCCAAAGAAAAAAAAATCATGCATGGCCACTTAGGTCTTTCGTAGGATTGGGTTCAGCAACAAAGAAATTGTTCGTGTTTTTGAAGAGGATGAACCGTGCAACTTTTTAACCAGTTACTTATTGACATGTGGATCTCCCCTTCCCCCCAACTATTATCACCTCTCAGCATCTCTTCTCTTTGAGTAAAATGTTTTTGCCTCCACTGCGATGTCATAGACTGCAAATACGTACAAATAACTTTACCTGGATAGAATTTATATGACTCTCCAAGTTTTATTCTTCTGCTCCTCCCCTTCAATTTTATGAGGCAAAAGAAAGATTGCTTAAAGATGATAATTGCTTATTAATCGCCCAGTACATTTACATGTGAATCCAAAGCTACTCAAGCTTCAGTAAGTGAGCATATGCATTTTACTCCCTGGATTGCCCAATTAAACAAACTGCATTCCTTTTCGTAAAAGAGGTTTTAAACTACCTTTTTAAAAAAATTCTTGGTCCTAATTGTAACTGGCGGGACAGTGAACTAGGTCTGTAAGAAATTATCGGTTGCTCAATAAGACCTATTATAAAATTCCAAACAATATTGTTAAATTATTTTTTCCCCTAGCATGAACAATATTTGTTCAATGTTCTGAACATGGAAAAAGTCAAACTGCATTTGGAATAGGCAGTGATTTCTGTCATTGTAAAATAATGTTACAAAGCAATCCTTTATTTTTTGATCTACAGTTAAATAAAAGTTAAACTGGAAAATTAAATGGTAGGGTATAAAAGTGCACCTATTTCTGGACATTGCTTGATCTACATATTCTACACAACGAATAAAAATCACAAACATGAAACAATTTTATATATTAAACAAAACATATATATAATGTAGTTGTTTGAATATCTCTGCAGCTCATCAAAAATATAAATGGGATGTGCATCAACTGAAAGCATGCTGTCAGAGTTCAAATTGAAAGTAGCATTTTTGTATTTAGTTACTTCTATTTCTGAATAAATAAGCATTATGTCAAATCACCAGTCTGTTTTGATTTGATGGTCAGAAACTGTACTAAATGAATAACCTAAAAATCACAAAAAAGACACTTGTAAATAAAATAATTTTATATATGCAATTTATTAGATACTTAAAATAAAAAGACAACTAAATAGTGAAAAAAAACCAACATAATAATTGTTGGAATTATACAAATGAATAACAATAACTTGCTAATAGTCCATCACCTGAATCTTTCTTACAGTCACTGTTGTTCACATGGAGTTCATTCACTTTTACCTCAGTGAACTTTCTACATTGAAAAAAAAACCCACTCATTTAAAAAATAGTTAATTGACCTGAGGCTCAAACCCCAATCACTAGAATATTAAGCCTGCATGTTACCACTGCACTGTCAAGCACACGTACAACATCACATTAATGTACCTGTACTGCAAGACTCGATCACACTCATTTTATATTTTACATAATCTTGTAATTTAAAAACTTGTTTAAATTAGGTTTATCATAAGTTTTTAGAAACTTAATATTTTTATGGGAACCATTCGACCACAAATTCCATTTTTATTGTACTGTGTTCAGCTACAGTATGTTGTTCCAATTGCCATCTGGTGGGTATTGTGTGAAGCACGACAAATTTATTTATATTCCTAGAACTGTGCCTGCAGTATACAGCATGATCGCACATTACAAATCGCATGATACCGCATGAAAAAACGTGCATTCTTAAAGGCCACATCTGTATGCATTGTCTTGAAATGCGAACCTCAGGAACTTCCTGTGACAGGAGATATTTCCATGTGGAGATATGACTCTTTAGATCTATTGTCACAAACCAGTCCTCGAACTGAATCTGTGCAATGATCAATTTGAGTGTCACCAGCTTCAGCCTCTAAGTCCGAAGAGTACAGTTCAGATGAAGCAGATCTCAAATTGGCAGCATACTCCCATCTTTCAAGAAGGTGTTTCTGCTGTGTTAGTGAATCTCATGAAGACTTTAGTAAGCACTCTTTTTAACAACAACAATTAATCTGGCATGTTTAGCCATATTTAAAAATGAGATGTTGTTTTCCAACAATTTAAAAATGATCTTGGCATTACATAATCCTCATGATATCCATGATAGCCCTAATTTGTTCTTTGCAAAACCCACACTATTTCACATTCAGATTGTTCATGAGATGCAATGATCTCCAGCTCATTAGTTATGTTGATGGCGTGTGTATATGTATCATGTTGAGTATGTTGTGTATCACACATAGGGAAACACAATGATGTGGTGATTTTAATGAAGAAGCTTCTTAATTAAGCTCTGTGCATCCTACAGAGCATGTCAGTCCATACACACCCACACACACACACACACACACACACACACACCCAGGCACAGTTCCTCATTTATCAAATATGATCAGCATGTGCAAAAGAAATTAACAATATGCAAAATTTCACTCCTGGTGTTGATACTCATCTGTTTCAACTTTTCACCATGTAGATTTGAGTAGAACGTTTTGACAGTGAAGCTGTCAAATAATATTTGACATCTTCCGTAACAACAACAACAACAATAATAATAATAATAATAATAATAATAATAATAATAATAATAATAATTGGTTATGACATTTGCCCACCCTGATTGCGCAGAGTTTGCATGCTCTCCCCATGCTTTGGGGTCCGCCCCCCCCTTGCTGTGCTCCTCCCCCTTCACTTTTCCAGATGAAAACCTTGACTTGCAGTCAGATTCATAATACAACATAGCTGAGGAGAGGAAACTACCAGGCTAATGCTGATCGCTGTGTTAATGAGTAGTATGTGTATTTGTATTTTGTTGTATGAGGACATACCGTTTTCCAGATCTAATTTAAGTATTCAGGGATTCAAGGAAGTTTATTGTCATTCCAAAACATGGGCTATGTGAAAGGAAATAAACTAAGTGCTGAGGTCCTCATAACAACAGCAAAGAACAAAAACACTAAATATAAAATTAAGCTGAGCAATAAAATTAGTAAAGCAAGAAATAAGTACTATACATCGACAATAAAACAATACAACAACTTACAATACAGCAATACAATCTTTCTGATGAGTGTTATTGCACATGAAATGAGTGTTATTGCACATGAAATGAGTGTTATTGCACATGAAAGAGTCTCTGGTGTATGAGTGTTATTGCACATTAGAAAAGTTTGAGAGTCTAACAACTTCTGGGAAGAAGTCGTTTCTGAGCCTGGTTGTTCTGGCCCTAATGCTGTGCAGCCTTGTACCTGAGGGACGGGGATTCAATGAGCAGGGTGGAGAGAGTCTTTCACAATACAGTAAGCCCTGTTCCTGAATCTGCCGGTGTAAATGTTCTCAATTGTTAGAAAACAGCAGCTAGTGATACTCTGTGCAGAATTAACTACATGCTGCAGAGCATTCCTGTCTGCAGAAGAGCAGTTTCTGTACCACACAGTGACACATGGTATAAGCATGTGCTCCACTACGCACCTGTAGAAGGATGTGAGTACTGTGGCACCTAGGCCAGCCTGCTTGAGGCTCCTCAGGAAGTACAGTCGTTGATGGGCCTTCTTTATGAAGCTGACGGAGTTGGTGTGCCAGGTGAGGTCATTATTGATGTGTATCCCCAGGTATTTGAAGCTGGAGACGACCTCGAAAGCAGTTCCTCCGATGTAAAGAGGAGCAGAAAGGCTCCTAGTGACTTTCCTGAAATCCACAATCATTTCCTTAGTTTTCTTCACATTGATGCAGAGGTTGCTCTGCATTGTCTGGTATTTGTATAAACAAAACACAGTGAATTTGTTTTAAGGGCTTTGATGGACTAGGATTGGAGAGGGTGGATTTTAAGTGTAATGAAAATATTTTTATATTTGTTGTTTAATATACAGGTTATTTCAAATGTTACTTCTGTATTATTGTTTTGGGATTTCAGGTGCCAGCTTTGTATTTCAAAAAATAATTTATTCTCTTGTCTTTTTAAATGGAGTGTATACCTATGTGTATTTATTTCAGGAATTTTAATAGAAATAAGATATGGACAAGTATCAAATAAAATGTAAACTTGCATTGATTAAGTTAATATTGTTAGTAATTAAAAATTACCATGGTAAAACAGAGTTTCAAGATATAAAAATATTGAGTTTGTCATTGACCACATTCACATGCACATCAAATTCCATTTAAGGTTCGGGGCACAGCCATATTCAGAATACAATGTTTATATGCATACAGGCATCAGAATATTCCTGTATACATGGTTGTTGTAAATATGCCTGAGTTGCCATTCCTAAATACCTAGCCTACAGCTAAGAATCTGTTAGCATCCACAATTCCTTGTGGACTGAGCATGCGCATGTATCTCCTTTCAGTGGATTTTCTGAAAAAGGTGTTTGCGTGCAACAAATTTCCGATTAAAACAGGCATATTCCAGGGGTGGGAATCAGAATATCTATGTCTTAATCTGAATTGGGAAACCGGATTTACATGACTCAATACTAATTAGAATATTGCTAAATTCCAATTAATGTTGGAATATTGATATGCATGTAAATGTAGCCACTGATATCAATCAAACAGTAACCAGTTTTGATACCTACAAAAAGTTTACGTAGACAATTTTAGCAAAGTCATTTACAGTGAATTAAAATGTCAAATTGAACTAATGAAATGATCTGCAGCATATACTTACCTTAATGTTTGTTACATATTATAATTATAGAGAATAATTAATAATAAAAATAAATAAATACTAGGGCCTACTCCCAAAGTCACCAGATTTCAATGCTTTGGTGCTGTTTTTGCAAAAAAAAAAAAAAAATCTTTGATGACTTTGTCAGAGATATGCTTGGCATTTTTTTATTGGTTACATTGGTGAAATTATATTTTTGTTTTATATTTTGATTACCTTGAGCAATACATCCACCATGTACATGTACCACGAGAGTCTTAAAACACTTCTTTTTTTTTTTTACCAAAGCAGAACAAAAATGTTGCTGCCATGTACCTCAAGTGGCATTTCTGGCATACATTATAAGCAAGGAGGGGGTCGTTGTGGATGATGCCAAGGTTCAAGCAGTCACTAACTGGCCTGTTCCTGAAAATATCAAAAAAACTTCAGAGATTTTTATGCTTTGACACTTCATTAGAAACTTTATTGCAGTCAGTTGCTGAACCCCACAGGAGGAAAGAGAAAATACTATCTGGAGCAAACAAATGAAATGACATTATCCTCCCTCAAAAGCATTCAGAACAGCAGTCATCCTAAAACCTAAAAATCCCAGCCAGATTCCAGTCTGATGAGGTTGATGCCTCAGAAGAGGGGGTGAGTGCTATTCTCCTGCCAAAATGCTCCCCATCACTTCCTTAAAAAAAAAAAGCTCCTACACACAAAATAAATTCTGACATTGGGAATATGGAATTGCTGTCCATTAAACTAGACTAAGAGAACACACAGGGTACTTCTTTACAGTCTATATTGACCATAGTACCTGAAACCTAGAAAGCATTTCACACATGGCAAACCAGATGGATTCTCTTCTTTTTGAGATTTCAGTTTATGATATTGCACTGTTCTATTTCCAGAAATGTCAAATCTTATGCTTTATCCTGAATTTATCCATCAAGCCTCAAATCTGATCCCACAAATGATGATCATCATCAGTTTGGAATCTTGGACATGGCATCTACATTGGGATTTCTGTAAAGCTGCTTTGAGACAATGTCTGTTGTTAAAAGCATTATATAACTCAAATTGACTTAACTTTTCAATTATGAACAAATCACAGTCAGTGTTTCAGTGTTACAGTGGATACAAAACATCTACACACGCCTGTTAAAATGGCATGTTTTAAACTAAGATAAATCATGTCAGAACCTTTTTAATCTTTATTGTGAAATTGCAAAATATAACTATGAAATGACAAACACCCAGAAATGTTTTGGAAATAAAAAAAGAAAACCAAAAAATGTCCCATTAAAGAGAAGTGTTCAGGGGTAGGGGTTGTCATGTTATGGCTTTGTCTAACTGCAGGTTTGTGTTGACACTGTTTGCTTTTTAAGAAGCATTAAGGCAGTGAGCTTAATATTTGCAGTGATGAAAATAAAACTATGGAGAAACAGTTTGCTCGGTTGATTGTTGGGAACTTTATTCACAGAGTCTGTATGCTAGTAGTCTAACTTGGATCTTGGATAGTTTGTGATAAATGTTAGTGATAAACAAAATAGATTTAGTTATTGTATGTTTTGACCGTCTTGGTTAGATTTTCATAAATTGCTAATAATTTGATGATGCAAATCAAGCTGTGAAAAATGTGAGCTAGTTGCAAGCGTTTAACTACGTAGCTGGCTAGCCATTTGTAATAGCAACAGAAAATTGTGTATTATACATTATTTAAAGTGTATATATAAATATACATCTCTTTCTCTCTCTCTCTATCTGTATATGTTCAGATCTACCTGCGATTCCTGGACTATGAGATGCAGAACTCAAATGAGTGCAAGCGAAACTTCGTGGCTGTGTACGATGGCAGCGGCTCTGTTGAGGATCTGAAGTGTAAATTTTGCAGCACGGTGGCTAGTGACGTGACATTGAGAACCGCGCTGGGTGTTGTTCGTATGTGGGCCGATGAGCACAGCCGCCGCAGCCGCTTCCGCATCCTCTACACTACGTTTAAAGAGCGTAAGATGCATGCATGCACACACACACACACACTCACACACACGATCCAAGTAATTAACCTAGAATCTGCTTTTGATATTCCCATTAAAAACACACCATCAATAACACACCACAATGTAACTGCTGAAGCCTGAAACTTAGTTGTAATGAGCAAGTTTAATGGTTCTGTTTTGTGAGAGACTGTAATAATGTCTGCTGTTATAAAGATCTTATATTAATTTTGCAAAATATTAGTTTTCCACCAGTGGGCCATAGTGGTGCTGCAAAGTCAACATGAACGTCAATGTTTTTGTTTTGTTTTTTGTTTACAAAAATGGAACAGGCTTGTAAATCAGCCACACACAAAGAATAAAGAATCGCTCACAAAGCAGAGTACTTAGTAAATTTAAGTTATACATATTTTTAAGTGTGGCCACTGGGGTTTGGTTTTTTTTTTCTTTTCTTTTTCTCCCCCCTATACTAGACAACAGTGTAGGGACATAGGAATAATGGAGAAACCATTCAGATTTTTCCTGGTGGGGGTTAAGGTGGCAACAAGCTGAGAATGTCAGCCCAGACTTCTCTATTCCCAGCCACATATTTCAGCTCTTTCTGGGTGAATACATGATGTTCCCAAGCCAACTGGAGATATAATCTTTCCAGTGGGTCCTGGGTCTTGTCTCCAGCCAGTGAGACGTGCCTGAGACACCTCTACAAGAAGATGACCAGAGGGCATCCTTGTAAGTGCCCAAGCCACCTCAACTGTCTCATCTCAATTCAGAGCACCGGTGATTCTACTCCAATGCTCTCTTGAAGTGTCAAGCTCCTCACCCTATCACAGAGAGTCAGCACAGAAAGCCTGAGGAGGAACCTAATTTCTGGTTCCTTTACTCACAACCATATTCTTTTGGTCACTACTCACAGCTCCTGACCAGGAGACATAGATTGACTGGTAAAGAAAAAGCTTCATCCGCAAACTGAGATCCTCCTTCACCATCACAGACCAGTAATGTGACTTTAACACTGCTGTCACTGAGCCAATACATTTGTCGATCTTGAGCATGCTTTTTTTTTTAAGTCACGTGTGAGTAAGATCCCAAGGTACTTAAACTCCTCTCCTCTTTTATACCATGATGCGGTGTGAGGTGGCATTGATTCTTAAGCCCTAATGCTTTACTTTCATAAAAAGGACACAATATTACACTGGCTTGTCCAGAAATATTTGGGTGAGCCTCATAGTATTAAACCATGACCTTCATAATTCTGATACTGTGTGAGAACAAGCGCAAACACAAACAGTAACAGATGAGGAGGAGGAGCAGCAGTATGTGTATTTAGAAACTTCAACAGCTATGACCCTGATTCAATTAATGCATAGAAGATTAATTTACCCTCCATTATGTGTTTTCTTTTTGTCTTTATCTATTTCCTGGTTTTCTCTTTCTCGGTTTCCTTTTACTGATCTCTTCATCCAATTTGCTGCAACATTTCATCCAGGTGTTGCTCCTTCTGGGTCTCTACACACACACACACACACACACACACACACACACACACACACACACACACACACACACACACACACACACACACACACACAACCTTAAACCTAAACCTTTGCAATATTAAATTGATCACACACTGTGGATGAAGTCAAGAGATCTTCTCTGACCCTCACCCTTTTCTTTCCTTATTCCATCCACCCTTCTCCATATCCATCTGTTCCACATATTTAGTTTTTTTTTCCTGAAAAATTATCAAAATTTTATCTTTTTGAAAGTCCTTTTGCACAGGAAATGATGCTACAACTCAATGGATCAGGGGAAATTGTTTCAAGACTTTGATCTCACCAGCAGTTTCTATCTACTGACAGTGCACTCTGACACTGATTCACTCAGGAATGCCTACATTCAATAATACCAGGCTGTACTATTCATTCCATGAACGGTTCTAGAAATTCTGAATTTCTTTGCTGCCACGTTGTTAACCCAAATATCACAAAGCATATTTTGTATTTGAGAAAATGAGTTGAAATAATTTTTGCCTCTCTCATGGAATGTCTAAACAAACAAAAAAATTCAGGCCAAAGAGAAAATAAATCAGATTCATATCTAAAATAAGGTTGTCTGGCTCAATAGCGTTTTGTATTTGATACGGTTTCACACGGTGCATATTTACACAAACCAGAGATGTGCAAAATAAGCTTTCAGTTGCTGGGCAGATATACAACAAATGAGAATTTAAACCACCTTTTTTTGGAAACTGCATTGATGCCATGGAAATAAGTTGAGCATGGACACTCCGGAACCAATGCTTAATAAATTACTAATTCATTCTATACATAGTTTAAAAGATCAAGCTCAACATCCACAATTTGTTTTGAGGTTTTGTTCCTTTAGTGTAGATTTTCAGAGCGCAATGAAATGCCGCAGCACACTAGTGTTGCCTTCTTGCTGCCTGCAGTCCATAATACACAGCATGATCACTTTCAGCAGTTGGACTATTCTCTCTAGTTCATGTTGGAAGCAGATTGAGACCACCTCTCTAGCTCAGATGGTTGTTTTGGTCCACACTCGAGTAAGGATTATGTTCCCAAGTGCCTAAATAAAATGCACCAGCATTCAGTTGGCACTGGCAGCATACAGTCGTTTATAGTTCTGACAAGCCCAAGCTTGAGCTGATCATTTTCGTTTCCTGGCTTTCTGAACCTGATGCGTGTTAGGTTTTCAGTGTGTATGCTGTTTTGTGCTGTCGGTTCAGTGCTCCGCTGCTCATGTTGCGGGCTCTAGGGTTCACTCTGCTCTGCTTACTCACTGCTCTGTTCCCTGAACCTGGGTGCCACAATGTATCTGTATTGCTTGTGTTGTTTATGTGGAACAGTGGACATGAAGGTTGGATGTGCTGTGGGACTGTGAGCATAAAAGCATCCTAATATGAATACAGCTACAGATGTTGGATGTTGTCCCACCATGCATGCACGGCTTCTCCTTGTGAGGATTGGTTTGACACGGAACAATGTAATCAAGTGCCAATCAGTGAAATGGTAATAAACATGACTGAAACATGTCGGCACCAGTCAGAATCACTTGGAGCGTACAATAGGTGTAGTTTTCTAAATAATGCAAATAAACTATACATATTAAATTCTGTTTGATTATTGATATTTATTTCTGAAATTTGTTGTTAATAAGTCTAGCACGCTAGCTGTCACTTTGCTCTTCAGCTAGCAGCTTAGCTGCTATTTGGTACGAAATGGCAGACTCTGTTAATGTTGACATGATTTTAGATATGTCTTTTGATGCTTATGAGGAGAGACTGTAACAATTAAACAAAAGGGCAGACAAATGCCCAAGAATTTCATTCAAAATTCAGGGAGCAAAAGAAGACCGGTTTAGCAGTCTTGGTGCAGTAAAATCCTTGTGTTTATTATTAGTCGTAGATTATGAGGAGGGTCCTGTGTACAAGTCTCTGTGAATCACTGTAAAACCGACAGATTGGCACAATACCTTTTTCTGAGGTACTGTGGATGTTGTTTATAGGCATTATATAAATCATCACAGTTTTCCCCCCCAACTCTACATTGTGTATCATAGAAATACCATTGAGAATCATAATATATTTGTCTTATCACCCACATTTACCTTGCTTTTTTCCCCTTTTGTTAAAAAAATGGCTTAATTATAGTAGCTGCTTTCTGAAAAAAATCTAATCTCATTTAACAAAACAACAATAATCATAACAAAATAGCAACAATAATAAATGTATATATAAAAGTATTCATATTTTCCATTTATAGTTATTATAATAATAAAAACAACAACAATAATAATAATAATAATACATTTATTATTATTATTATTATTATTATTATTATTATTTCATTTATGCACATAAAGGAGCAAAATGCTGCTTTTATTAGAAGTAAATAACTTTTGAGACTGGTGCTATTCAGCAGAGCTGCAGCACCACCTGGTGGAGAGATGAACCTGGTGATTAAAAACCATGAGCATGTTGGACCTAAAGCAATGAATCATCCTAATTTACTATGTCATTGCTATCCTACTTGGGAGTAAAAATATCAATACTTCACTGTGGCCTTTGAGTCCTGAGATGCTTTTAAGAAAGTCCTCTTTCAAAATTCAATATGTGCTCTAAATGCACATGTTTAATGCAGTAATTCTCTACTCCCACATCCTGCTGCATTAGTTCTCTGCACACTTCTGAGTGTTTCTTGCTCTACCACACCTGATTCAGCTCACCAGTTCATTAACACACCCTTCATTAGAGTAAAATTGCTAGATTAGGGTTTTCTAATTCTGTGTCTTTGTACCCATGAATGGTGTGTTAATGAGCTGATTTGACTCAATGAGATGATTCACATGTGGCAGAGCAGGAAAGCACTAGAATATTCAGGGAGCATGACTAATAGCAATTTTCCACCAAACTGTGTGGTACAGCCTAGCCTCATTGTAGATAATATACAGTACACCCTTACAAATGCCCTACTGTAGACACACATTAACATCAAATATACTATATACTGGTGTGGTTGTGTTTATGAACTGTAGTCAGTTTTATCAGTTCTGCATCATAGCTTTGTGTTAATTTATCAGATAGAATTAGAAAAAAAAACTTTCTAGCTATATAAATATTTAGCCATTCCGTTGGTAATTTGTTGGTTGATTCTATATTTTTTTCCATGAGAAGTTAACGGTTTTCTTCAGTGCCTACATCACAAGAGCACATTTCTAGCAGAGTTACAATAAAGTTTAATAGGAGGGGGAAAAAATCATAATGGTCAGGTTTAATATCAAGTGCTTCTTTTCTCACTCCATTTTCCAGCAATGTTCAATATGATATTAATGATAAATCCAATGTAGATGTGGTGGACACTGCAAACACTGGACTCCAAATTCCAGAATGCACTGCAGCTGTATGATGCACTTGTGCTGAATTACAGCAGAGGCACAGCTTAACTAGTTATAGATGATAAGGTGAGAGAACTGGACGGATTAAAGGAATAAAGCACTGCATCAGTCTCTTTAGGTATAGATGAAGAGAGATCTAATTCCCACTGACATCACTATCAGAAGGTAGTCAAATAACATTGTGGGTATTGTAGGAAATTCCTGTCTTTATAAATACATTACTACATAACTCTACATACATAACTCTGTGTTACTAATTAAAAGGTCAGGGGTTCAAGCCCCAGCATCACCAAAGCTGCCACTGTTGGTCTCTTGAGCAAGAACTTTAACCCTCTCTGCTCCAGGCTTCCTAACAAAGCCGGGATATGCAAAGAAAAGAATTTGTCTGTGTATATGTGACAAATAAAGGCTTCTTCTTCAGTCCAATTTTCAGCAATAATTCAAAAACAGACACATACAGTGTGTTATTTTAAAGCAGAGTCAAGAGGAATGGTTCAGGTTCAAAACACAGAAAGGTAAAGGGATGTATACAGAAAGGCCTGTTAGATTCCGATGTATAAAATCTCTTTCTATAAATGAACAGACAGACAAACAGCACTGTGCACGGGGAGGCGTTTCTTTATTCAGCAAACAGTGATGGTACACCATGAAGATCTCAGCATCCAGAACAGTGTGAGGCAGAACCATGGTTTTATTTATACCTAACCTTGACTTAAACTGAAGTAAATACAGTAAAGACAGCAGTAGCACTTTAGCACCAGTACAGTATAAGCATTTCATTGTCATGAAATCAGTAAGGGAACTCTGAACTACAGTTCCCAACAGCCACTGCTTCATTGTCACATGACCACCTGCACCTGATTCACGTTCCTGGTAAATAGCACTCTTGTATATAGTCACAGTTTGCAATGCACTCTTTGTCTCACGTTATCATCTCACTATACCTTTGTCTTTGCCACAGTATTTTGTTTCCTTGTTGTGGAGTGTTTTGTATGTTTGTTAGTTATTAAACGTTTAAGAATCTGCGCTTGCTTCCGTCTCTGTAGTTTGAATCGTGACATTAATTCAATTCAATTTTCAATTCAGTTTATTTCTAGGTAACATTTAAAAACCGCCAAAGCTGACCAAAGTGCTATACAGCTGAGAACAATCAATGTTAAAAAGACCAAAAAAAATATACATAATTATAAATCTCCTTATTAAACTGACTAAGTAGACAAAATACCAAGGGTTAGATACAGTCATATGCCAAGGAGAAAAGTTAGTCCTTAAGGCAAGATTTAAATTTGTCAATGGTTGAAGCAGATATTACACTAAAAGGTAGCTACTGAGACAGCATGGTCACCCTTGTGTTTTAATGGTGAACATGGGATGGTTAGCAGTAATTTATCAGTAGATTGAAGTGTAAGGACTAAATCACTAATACATCCCTGATGTATTGTGGAGCCAGACCATGTAGTGCCTTAAAAACAAACAATAAAATTTTTAAATTGATTTTATAGTTAACCAGAAGCCACTGTAGAGGTGCCATGACTGGTTAAATACTCTCTTTTTCTCGTACCAGTAAGAAGTCTAGCGGTGACATTTTGGACAAGTTGCAGACGTGAAAGCGAAGACTGACTAACTCCCATGTAAAGGGAATTGCAATAATCAAGATGTGATGTAATAAAAGTATGCAAAACTGTCTCCAAATCCTTAAATGTGAGGACAAATTTCAATTTAGCAGTTTATTTGTTTGTCGAATTTAAAACTTTAGTACTGAACTTTTGCCCCTCTGTTTGAAACATAAAATTGCAAGTTACTTGTGGAGGTATTTAAAAAAAAAAAAAATTATGTGGGTTGTGCTTCGGCATTGCTCCCCTGCATGGATGAATCTGATGCTTTGAGGTATACTTATCAAAGTTGCCAATTCCACTTATAATATTTGACTTTGGACTTCTTTTTTTCTGAAGCCACTTGAAAAAAGTCATGGGTTGTTTTTTTTTTGGGGGGGGGGGGGATTGTTTTAAAAAATATGGTTGATTGTCAGAAAAATCTTTTTTTTACATTTATGGTCGCTATTTTCCCCAACGCATTGGCACTGTCTGCTCACAGCCTCACAATAATATCAGTGCTGTAGTGTATTTCACCATCATCTCAGGTACACTGAAAAAGTGTTCCTGTACAGATGTTTATTTACAAAGAAGACAGACAAATCCAAATCACAAACCAAATATCAAGGTTGTCAAACAGGCCAAGGCGAACTGCATGGCAAACAGGAACAAAGGGGACATCCAAATAATGCAGGTAAACAACAGCAGGCAAGGTTCAGTACACAGTCAAACAAACAGTGCACAGAGGAAAAGTGATCAAAACACGGCTCAGAACTTGTAAAATAAATTCTGCAAAACTACTCAGTGTGTGTATGTGTATATATATATATATATATATATATATATATATATATATATATATATATATATATATATATATATATATAATATATCCATCCATTTTCTATACCGCTTATCCTTCTCAGGGTCATGGGAAACCAGAGAACTTATTAGTTCAGAAAGTAATTCAGGACACTGGAGTTTTGAGGCAGCAATGCAATGTCATCATACAACCCTGCTTGTTGTGGTTTAAATTAATAATTTGTTTATATTTTGGTAAATAGAGCCAACTATGTTAGTCTGAAGATAGTACTGGCAGGTGCAACATAAATAATAACTGTCAGATCCAGTGGGATTGTGAGAGCAGAAGGGAGTGGGATAAAATATACAAAAGTCCACCTATAGCCAGAAGCAACTAATTGTATACAGGCATGTAGGTAAAACTAATTCTTATTAACACACTACAACCTCCCAGTGCAAAAAAAAAAAAGTATCCAGCATTCCACATTTCATTTCCTAGTGGTTGTAATGTAACACTACATCTTTCCAACCATTCCCCATTCAGAGGTGTACTCACCACAGGAGTCAGCACAGAGCAGAGCCTGACATTAGCTCAGGAAGTAAGATCCCTCTTGGACAAAGGGGCCATAGAACATGTACCCCGTTCCCTGAGGGAGGGAGGTTTTACAGCCGTTATTTACTGGCCCACAAAAAATAGAGGAGTATGCTGACAATTTTCGATCTGCGTCATCTGAACTGTACTCTTCCAACATACAGGTTCAAGATGCTGACGCCCAAACTTATTGTTCCACAGATTCAGTTTGAGGACTGGTTTGTGATGATAGAGCTAAAAGGTGCATATTTCCACATAGAAATATCGCCCAGTCACAGGAAGTTTGCATTGGAGGCAACGCATACCAAGATCGTGTTCGTCCCTTTGGGCTAGCTTTATCCCCTCACATCTTCACAAAGTGCATGGATATCATTCTGGCTCCATTTTGACTCCAGGGCTTCTGTGTACTAAAATACCTGGACAACTGGTTAATTCTAGCATGATCCAGGGAACTGGCGGACTGGTGGTTCAACATCGAGATGTTCTCGCCCACATGAAGAGCTTGGGGCTCAGATTGAACTCAGAAAAGTATGCTTTCTCCAGTGCAGTGGACAACTGATCTAGGGGTTATAAGGATTCTACTACGATGAGGGTGTTTCTATCCCCAACATGCATATGGTCAATCCTTTCAAAATTGAGCAAGATAAAGCTGGATCTTGGCATCCCCTCCAGTCTCTATGAGAGACTGTTGGAGCTTATGGCAGCAGCAGCCAACGTCATACCGTTGGGCCTACTACACAGGAGACCATTTCAAGTTGGGGGTTTCATCCGCCTAAATGCTCTGAGTATTTGGAAGTGTCCACGGTTTCTAACCTTGGGTCACAATCTAGGGGTGTGTCCTTATAACAAGACGGTAATGACAGACACCTCCCTCACGGGCTGGGGCGCAGACTTAGATGGCTGTCCAGCTCACGGTCTCTGGAGCGGCCCTCATTTGTAGTGGCATATAAATTGCCTAGAAATGCGGGCCATATTTCTAGCACTGAAATTCTTTCTTCCTCACTTGCAAGTTCACCATTCGTTTACAGACAACACAGCAGTGGTCTCATATATCGACCACCAGAGAGGATTATGTTCACGCCCCCTGTTCAGGCAAATGCAACTAATTCTTCTATGGGCAATGGGAAAGTTTTGTCAGTGAGTGCAATGTACATTCTAGGCAACTAGAATGTACGGGCGGACATCCTGTTGAGGCAAGGGCTGAGGCCCAGGGATTGGTGGCTCAAGCCGCAAGTGGTGGAGTCCATATGGCGGAGGTTTGGCCAAGCGGGAGTGGATGTGTTCGCCTCCGAGGAGACAACACACTGCCCGCTGTGATTTTCCCTCACTCCTCCCGCACCATTAGGACTGGACGCCATGGTGCACATGTGGCCGAGGTCACATCTGTATGCTTTTCCCCTGATCACTCTCCTCCAACAAGTTCTAGCAAGAGTTCGCCAAGACTGTCTACGTCTGCTGCTAGTAGCACCTTATTGGCCAGCTTGAATATGGTTTTCAGAGACAATATACCTGCTACACGGCCCTCCTTCTGAGATTCCCATCCGCAGGGATCTACTGTCTCAAGCTGGAGGGCTGATTTATCACCCTCGGCCGGAACTATGGAAACTGTGGGTCTGGCCCCTGAGAGGCACCAGCTCATATATTCTGGTCTCACAACTGAGGTTGTAGAGACCATGTGGAATGCTAGAACGCAAACCACAATGAAATTGTATGCACTCTAGTGGCAACTTTTTCTTTCGTGGTGTGAGGAACGTCATTTCGACCCAGCAAACTGCGCAATAGCTACAGTCCTGTAGTTCTTACAAGGACATTTCTCAGCGGGATTGGCTCCTCCTACAATCAGGGTCTACATGGCTGCCATTTCAGCCAGCCACGTGCCTACTGATGGAGCCTCTGTGGTGCAACATCCTCTAACTTTGGGGGATACGTGGTGTCAGGCTGCTGGGACCCATCTGCAGACCACGCATACCTTCCTGGGACCTTTTCCTGGTCCTGGAAGGTCTGTCAGGTGCCACATTTGGTCCTTTAGAGTCAGCCTCTGAGAAGCTTCTGACTGGCCCTGACATCTCTCAAGCGAGTAAGACATCTACATGCTCTCTGTTGCCCCTTCCTGCCTTGACTTTACCCCTGGATTAGCCAAGGCCTTCCTGTATCCTAGGCTGGATGATATTCCTAACATGCCTACATCTGCTGTCCAGATAGTAGTGTGTCCAGTAAGGGCTCTCTGTACTTACGGCCACCTCTCCACCAGTGGCGCAAGTCAGAGCATCTACTGGTCGGCTTTGACAGCAACAGCAGCGGTGATGCTGTGTTGAAACAGCGCATCTCTAATTGGATAGTGGAAGCTATCTCTATCGCTTATGAGGCGCACGGTCTCACTTTACCCTCAGTATGACGGAGTGGGTATTCTCATTCCCACAGCGTTCAGCTAAGGCAACGTGAAGTTCCCTTTGAAAGGGAATGTCTGGGCTACACATGTAACCATGTTCCCTGAGAAGGGAACGAGACATTGCGTAGCTTTGTCATACTGGGGCACGCCTGTGAATTGTGTCTTCGCTTCAGATAATAGAGTCTGACGGCGCGGTTCACAGGTGTCGTTTATATATCACACGACGCACTTAATTGCCACGTCACCTGATCATGGCAGACCTATAAATAGGCATGATGTTACACAAACTTCAGATACCGGTCACGCGTGAGGGCGCTTCCCATAGCGTTCAGCTAATGCAACGTCTCGTTCCCTTCTCAGAGAACAAGGTTACATGCATAACCCAGATGTTCTACAAACAGTGACAACACCCAAGGCAAGTTTTTGTCGCTTTGATAGGTTTTGAAAGTAACTTGAAAGTAAAGTAATTAGTAATCTGATTACTTTTTACATGCAGTACTCAGTAATGTAATTAGATTACAATTTTAAAGTAGTAGTTAGTAATCTATAATGGGTAACTTTTTTGAGTAACTTACCCAACACTGGCAGTAAGTGAATTAATGAGCAACATGTGAGTCAAATGACTAACCAGGCACAATCTTAGCAATCTCAGCCTTCTGGTGGTGTATATATCTGATGGTCATATTTATATCTATGCCACACTACACAATTTATACAAACATAAATAATATTGAATTGTGAGTGATTTGCCCAGAATAAAACACCACACACTTTTAAATTACACTCATGAGCATGGTCCTGATCAGAGTCAATGACTCCCAGAATGTGGAATCTCACAATGATTACAGTGACTTCAGATCAAAACAAATATGACTTTCTGTTCAATTTGCATAGTTCCACCAAAGGTGTATGTAGACATTCAAAGGTAATTAACCTTGTTAGAAAGTCTGACTCTGAAATTTGGGACTATGAGTCATGTCTAGACTGAAAATCCTTTCAAGCTTACAAATATGATCAAAAAAGATATATAAATTTTACTTCTCAGTGCTTCTATTTTAATTTGCTACAAAAGCTAAACAGTTCTAGCACCAGTGCTAGGCATTCAGAAAGTTCACATACCACCCTAGTATGTCATGGGCAAAAATGAAGTGCAACTGAAAATTTAATTCACTTTTGTTTTTTTCTAGCTCCCTGCGAGCCTGACATGTTCTTCTGTCACAGTAACATGTGCATCAACAACTCACTGGTGTGTAATGGCATCCAGAATTGTGTGTATCCATGGGACGAAAATCATTGCAAAGGTGAGTCTTACCTTTTGTTTCTTTAAATAACACATCCTCATACTATTTCACAAGGTCAGGGACTAAGAATACCTTTGAGAAAATTTTGGGAAACCCAGGCATTTTCTATTATAGCCATTAATTAAAGAATATGAAAAATAAAGATAGTGAGCCAACACAAACCATGAATAAAACAAATAAAACTCAACATTTACCAATGGTGCAGTAGAAACGGAGGACGGGCCGGTATGTCTGCGCATAGCCATAAGACGCAAACAAATCCCTAAGCTGATGGAAGATTTAGTGCTTGCCATGCTTACGAGGGAAAGGATGTTTAAAGACTGGTATGATTTTTTTCAGACGATGAATGGTAGCTTGTAAATCGAATCCATTTGCCACTGTATCTCTTTTTAACGCTGTGCAATACTTCTAGCATGTCAACTGAAACACTTTAAGAATAAAAATGTAAAACTTTCTCTGTAACGTGCTTGGTGTCCATGATTACCTGGGTACAGTGTAGTTTTTTGTCCATGTTTGCTTGTAATTTCTTTTCACCTCACTTTTAACCTTTTCAGGTTGTGTTACGCTGTTACATATATTTAAGTGTATTTTTATTGGCATGGACTGGAGTCTAAATAACTTGCTTTTTATGGAGTTTTGTGGACATCACTAAATGCAAATCAGCTGTGCCATACACACACCTAGTAATTTAGGGGTGATTGTCATTCGTTATCATATGTACACAAGTATGAAAAAACTCAGCGTTTATGAAACGTTTGTAAATCTGGTGGATTTTTTTTTTTGTTCTGTTTGACTCACACAAACATTTACACACAACTTTACTAAAATATTGATAAATAAGGCCCATTGTTCATTGTTTTAGTGTAAAACAAAAGTAAGTAAGAATTTGTTTATCAAGGTAGACAAAATTACAAATAACCAAGAGTGAACCATTGTACCTCCTTGTGAGATATTTGGTTTCTTGTCCAATGTGAATAAAAAAAAATTGAGGTTCAAACAGGGTATCTGGTGTAATTCTGGTATCGACATGGTATTCTTTTGTTAAGGTCTTTAAAAAAGCATTTTAAAGCATCCATTATTATTATTTAAAAATCAAATTCAGCAACCCTGAGTCATGTGGGTGTTCCTGAACATTTAGTGAGCCACTTATCAACAAATGCTGCAAATGTCATCGTCACTTAAAGATGATAATACAGATATGAACAACTTAATATAGACCCATGTTTTCCCAGTCCTGGGGTGTTGTATAAGTATGCATATAAATTCTATTTCAGTGCATAAGATTGTCCAGTACTCACTAGAATATTAGCAGTTATCACAAATGTGTATGAACAGCCTGATAAATCTTACACATTCTAAATTGGTCTGCTTGTGCTTAATAAACAATTTACATAGAGAAACACAGCTAAAACACTATACAGTTAGTAAGTTTGTGAACCCTTTAGATTTTTCTAGATATCTGCATAATTATGACCTAAAATGTCATCAGATTTTCACCTAAGTTCTAAAAGTAGACCAAGAGAACCCAGTTAAACAAAGGAGACAAAAATATTATATTTTGTCATTTATTTATTGAGGAAAAATGATCCAATATTACATATCTGTGAGTGGCAAAAGTATGTGAACCTTCAGTTCATTTGACGCTAAATTAGAGTCATTTGATTTCAATCAGGTGTTGACTGAAAACCCTGTTTTATTTAAAGAACAGGGATCTATCAAAGTCTGATCTTCACAACACATGTCTGTGGAAGTGTATCATGGCACGAACAAAGGAGATTTCTGAGGGCCTCAGTAAATGAGTTGTTGATGCTCATCAGGCTGGACAAGGTTACAAAAAAACCATCTCTAGAGAGTTTGGACTCCACCAATCCACAGACATTATGTATAAAATGGAGGAAATTCAAGTCGATTGTTACTCTCCCCAGGAGTGGTCAACCAACAAAGCTCACTCCAAGAGCAAGATATAATAGTCCACGAGGTCACAAAGGAAGCCAGGGTAAAATCTATGCAATTAAAGGCCACTTTCACATTGGCTAATGTTGATGTTAATGAGTCCATCACATGAGTCCATTGACAGTTGTGCATTCAAGATGCAATGTTTATGTATCAGGATATGACTAAGATGATGGAAGTTAATTTAGTATTTAACACTAAGTGTAATCAAAGTGTAATTTTTAGTTGTATTGAGTGGTAGTAATTTAATAACATCTGAGGGAAATTGCTGATAAAGGTTTTGTCCTGTTTCTGTTATCATTCTAACTTTATAAGACTTGGTAGCTAGATAAACCAAGAGCTTAAATACTTGGTATCTATATTTGATAAGAAACTGTGGTGTCATGACTATAAGGTTTTTCTGTGATACCAAAAGCAACAATTGAGGGCTTGGTGTAGGTTGGTATGATTTATCATTTGCTTCACATGTAACAAGCGTCTGTTAAGCTGCCAAATTCCTCTAAGAAAGATGATCAAAATAAGAGGTGTGATAAGCCTATATATGATGCTGAGAATGTAGTCTATGCTTTCATAGCTTCTAGACTGAGCTATTACATTAATATGTTAACTGGCTGACTACCCTGCTGCTTCTTTAAGGATGAGTCAGCTAATTCAGTATGCCGCAGCATACAGTCTTTACCCGGAAAATAAAGTCAGAGCACATTACTCCAGTCTTATTCAATCTGCCTATTAAGTTACAATTTGAATACAAAGTCTTGCTCATGACATTTACAGCTATGAATGGGTTAGCTTGCTGAATTCCTGAAACAGTAAAGCCTTCTCAAATCACTTCACTCAGTGTTTACAGACTTACTGTTAGCAACCGTAAGTCTTAACAGAACATTTTGCATTACTTTGGCCTTATGCTAATACCTGTTACAAGTAAACAGAGCAGGGGCATCGAATTTAGTAGGGACGCTAGGGATATGTCCCTATAATTTTTATCAAACAATTAAAATACCTTTATATATAACCATAAATATAACCACTGTTACACGTCTGTGTCTTGTGGTTCTTATTAAATTTTTTTTATTTAACCTTTTATTTAACCATGAAATGTCTCATTGAGATTAAAAATCACTTTTACAAGAGCATCCTGGCCAAGACAGGCATCAGCAAAATTTATGGTACACAAACGGTTAACAGTCGCTAATAGGATTGGCTTTGCCGTTTCTTGCTAATGTTGGCTGTAGCTACATCCGATTGTATGAAGCACCAAAGCTCCGTCAACTAGATACACCTAATTCAGGCTACCGGTACGTGAGAAAGACACCATCCTTATACCAACAGTTCTGTTTTGTGCATGAAAATACAGGACAAATCAATTGGCAGGTGGAGAGACAGGGTCACAGGTGAGGTCGAACAATGACATGGTGATATGTTAGTAATGAGATTCAGTATAGTGACAGATGTTAGGCTGATGTACTGTATGGTTCATCCATGTGTGTTTGAAATTAAAGTTTTGAATATTCACATGTTGTTGTCTCTGTGAACTGCTTTTATGTCCCCACCAATGTCAGAATCAAACCTACGCCCCACTAACAATTGCCATACCAGCTAATTTTACTTGTGTTTGGGTTTTCAAGGCTGGTGTTTTACTTGATGACATAGATTGTATATCTGTATTTGGCTATTGGTAAACGCAACCACACACGCCAATCCATAATGTAATTTATGTGGCCATAGGGAAACATGGTGCACCTACTAAAGTACTTAAAATAGGACAGGGTGTTGGTGGGTAGCAACAGTTGCTAAGCAGTGATTAAATAGGCACAAATATAAAGCTGAGCTTAAATCTGAGGCAAACAATTGTTGGGAAATGCTCAGATTGCTGCATGCTGGTGACATCTGCTGGTCAGATGTCAATGTATCAGGAAAATACAAAATAGAATAATTTAGAAGCTACTTTACACTAACATAATATTCTAAAATTAACCGATCATAACTTGCTTCAAATACGTAGGCCTTTCTAAGTCTATGATATATTCATTATATATTTTGTGTATAAACAATATATTTATGTAAGTTTTATGTGGAATTGGGAATTTTGCGACAGCTATTCTTGTTTTTCGTTCATTTATTGTTAATCTGAAGAACTTAGAATGACCGTCTGCTAATCAGCCTGAATTTGTCTGAGTGCATGTGTATAGATTGAGTTAATTTGTATAGAGTTGACAATAAATTTGAGATCGGTAGTTGAGGTACAATTTGGCACACAAAGAGTCAGCCCACTTTCACCAAGGTCGAGCCACGGCTGCAGCAAGATGCCTTTTCTAAGTTCCCCTTTTTACACCTGCCTGGTGTAGCAACTCTTGCTATATCAGCAGCACAATAAACATGTTAAGCATACAAATTTGTGTCCTTCCTCATGCTCCCAAACCTGCGGCCATCTTACACATTTATTATAGCAGTTATAAATGGCTTCTCTGGAGCACACTCATGCTATAAAAGTACCATGGAGAAAATGCTCACCTCCAGCTACTCATTACAACTGTATATGACTGTATTCAGGTCACATATAAAAATAACGGTGATTTATACGAGTTCTGAGATGGAAGGGGAACATGTAGCAGAGTGTGTGTAGAGAATAGAGAAGGTTTGCTCAGCAAATTGTTAGATTAAGCTAGATTTCTAGACGCTATAGCATGCTGTTCCTAATTGAATACACTCTTCATTGTCTTTACAAATTAGCTGTAATATTATAATGTATTTAACATAGCATACATATTAGATAGAGTAAATGTCAGAGGTTTGGTTTTGGATTTCTCCCATGTAGTTTTAATTTACATATGTCAAAGATGCTGATTGCTGAGTAAATATTAAACACTCAAGATTATACTATTAATAAGGGGTTCAAGGTTTTTTTAAAAAAATAATTAAGTTGTTTTTTTTTGTTGTTGTTGTTGGTTTTTTTTTACCCTACCTACTTCCTATAGTGGGAAGGGTTCTATGAAGGGTTCTACATAGAATCTTTAGGAGGGACAAATAAACTCTCAGTTAACATATTAATGTACTAGCCCAGTCTAGAAAACCTAAAAAATAACCATAAGGGAATGTTGGGGTACTCGATCCCAGGCAGACTAGAGTCCAGACTCGAGTCCAGACTCGAGTCCAATTATGAATGAATTCGGACTTCACACACTAAAGTAAATTTGTACTTGAACTTGACACGGACTCTGACATTTTGGACTCTTTTCCGAGTACAGTCAAGTCTGTGTCATGTGTAACATGAAAAGAAAGATAAAAAAAAAAAAATAACAACATAAAATTAAGATAACAAGAAATTAATGAATGTCTCCGTACCTTTGAAATGTACTTCTTAATGTAGTAAATATCATAAACCCTGCTGATTTTAGGAGTTAAAATGAAAAAAAGTTACAAGAACAGAGCTGTGTTCATAAATTAGTTTGTTGTCAGTTTAAAAGTAGTAATAAAGCATGAATCTTGTTGTTATCACATGCTGCTAAATGTAACTCTACTGGAGTACCCAGAGGAAACCCCCGCAGCACGGGGAGAACATGCAAACTCCACACACACAGGGCCACTGTGGAAATCGAACCCCCGACCCTGGAGGTGTGAGGCGAACGTGTTAACCACTAAGCCATCGTGCGCCCTTATTTTCATACACATGTAATATAATAAAAGTTCTACATATACCTCTATATCCATTTTTTTCTTTGAAACCATTTTTGGATAGGATACTAGTTGAGGTGCTAATGACATGAAATAAAAATATTAAATAGCAATGGTAAGATGTGGTATTTTTTGTTACGTTCTTTGTTGCCATTAGTTTGTGGAGGTTAAAATATTAATTTAACAGCTCAGTGTTGAGTTTACAATTGCAATTTCAAATCTTTTTTCAATTTAATTACTTTCTGGACTCGACTCAGACTCTGCCTTGGCCGAGAGTCCAACTTGGCCCCCTTTTGGACCCGGACTCGATTGATTAAGGACTTGGTCTCGACACGAAGGTGGACTCAGACCCAACAATACTATTTTTAGGTTGTTACAAAAAAAAATCCTCTCTGCAACGTTTTGGGGACGTTAGTTTTTGGTTACAAAAAAGGAATCTCCAATGTCACGATGTGCTTTGTTTCTCTTGTACCACAGCAATTTGCCAACAGTTACCATTTTTAATTTATTAAAGAACAACACATTGTAGGGGTTTTTTTTTAAGTTTATAGATACAATTAGATCTGCAAGACTGTTCTGTCAATTTAGGTTATAGTATTTACCTCACGAGTCTGTCTATTTTCTATTCTCTTGATTAATGTGGCGCACAAAAATTACTGACAGTTACAAAGCAGCGACATAGAAGACTTCTTCTATGTAATGTTAAATAAATGCTTCCTAACAGACAACTTCACCATATCAATGATTACATTTTTCTTTATTAAATAACAGCAGATTTGCAGTGTCTGCTTTACAAGTCTCTGTGAATGTGCTTTTACATATAGAAACCATAATTTATTAGAATAATGACTTTTTTTTATATACAATATTAAATTCAAAATCTAAAGTTAAAAGCTTCTATTTAGATAAAAAAAAAATTCAATTAAAAAATATGCATAAAAGATAATATCATATAAAATTTTGCCTACATTGCACCACTTGCACCAATACCTCACGGTGCTGCTATGTTGTTCTCATATTGAGCTGGACGATTATTATATTGTAAGTTTATTTCTGATTGTGTTTCGTCAGAGAAAAGAAAAGCGAACATCCTGGACAACCTGAATAACACTAACAGCAGCATCATTGGTGTGACGTGCTGCATCGTCCTCATTCTCCTCGTCATCTCCGTCACAGTGCAGATCAAACAGCCACGGAAGAAGTACGTAGTGCAGCGTGACAACTTTCAGGAAGTGTTCCAAGAAACGCCTCGGCGCTATGACCTTGGTGACATTGCAGAGCTTACGGACGATGTTGAGACGACCTTCCAGAAGCGGTGTGTTCATGAGCACCACTGTGGCCGCGCCAAAACGGCGGCCGTGATGGATCCGCATAATCACCACCATCATTATCATCATCATCATCACGATAACCGGCGCAGCATCGTGGTCATGAAGCACAGCTACTCGCAAGAAGACGCAGAGATGGAGGATGAGCTGGATGAGGAGGTGCCAACGACCAGCCATCGACTGGCCAGACACGACAAAGCAGTGCAGCGGTCAGTATCCATCGATTTCTGACCAAATTATCCAGCATACATCACCTTTTCAGTAAGCAAGGCTGAAGGGACCTAATTGCTTCCCCTGACTTTCATTTGAAGTCTCTTTTTGCATCAGTTAATTTTTTTCCTTCTCCTTCTTATAAGTTTTCTTTTAAGCTCCCACCACTTTTGCCTTAGTTCTTCCCATTTGCCATTTTGTCCTTGGCAGTCATTCCCATGTCCTACTTTCAGTTTTTTCACTTTTTCATTAAACAAAAATGTGTAACTTTTAGGTCCCCTTTCTACTCCTTTTTACTTGTTTGTTTCTGATAAGCTGTCAAGTTTTTAAGTGTTATTCCAAAATAACGTTTAACTCCACATACGGAGTTAAATTGCCATATTTGCTGTAATTGCACATTCACCCTAAAATTGCAACAAATGAGCACATTTGTGAAACATATAATGTATGAGTTCACTGTGTAAGTCACAACACCACCTAAAAAAAAAAAACCCAACATTTCTCATACTCTGGAAAAGTTTTGAATCTGTTCTGATTCTGCTATCAATTTTACTACATTAAAGATGAATGCTTATTAATTTAAATGTATCCCACTAACTAACCGTTAAATCACACATTGATATTTAAATGAACAATAAAAACATGTACATACAAGAGATATTGTCCTGAAACCTGAAGCTGAATTATAGATAACATTTCTCCCTGTGTAAAAGAGAATTAAGATATTAAATATGACAGCGGTGATATTGCAGGTTCTGCCTCATTGGGTCTCTAAGCAAACACGAATCAGAGTACAACACGACTAGGGTGTAGGAGACGATCAGGAGGTAAGAGCCCCTAAAAAGCATGATATGGATCATTTCTTTAATATATTATGCAGTCATTGTGAGTCAGTGCTTTTGTTTTTACCACTTGGATGTTGCATCATCTTGCTTGCTGGTTAATTTCTGTGATTTATTTTTTTTCATTTTCATTGTTACTTCTTTAAGTTTACACTTGCATCTGATGATTTGCTTATGTGCATGGACTGTATAAGTTTCAGTGCTGTATTGACTGAGCAAGATTCAGCCACAGATGCTAAATGTACAGTGCTGTGAAAAGGTATTTGCCCACCCTGATTTCTTCTGTTTTTGTGTATATCTCATATTAAGTAGTTCTAGATCTTCAAATGAAATACAACATAAAACAAAGGCAACCTGAGTAAGCACACAATAGTTTTTTTTTTCTTTATTGAAGCAAAAAAAAAACTATCCAACACCTATCACCATTGTGAAAAACTAATTGCCCCTTAAACTTAAAATCTGGTTGTGCCACCATTAGCAGCAATAACTGCAACCAAATGTTTCGGAGATCAGACTTTCACTTACTTCTAGGACTAGAACCTACTCCTATGCTTTGGATCATTGTCTTGCTATATAATCCAGTTCATTTTGACTCATCAATCCACAGAACATTCTCCTAAAAGGTTTGAGGATCATCAGGGTGTGTTTTGGCAAAATTCAGATAAGTCTTAATGTTCTTTTGGGTTAGTGGTTTTCACTTTGCCACTCTTCCATGGACGCCATTTTTGCCCAGTGTCTCTCTGATAGTGGAGTCATGAACAGTGACTTGTATTGATGCAAGAGAAGCCTGTAGGTCCTTTGATGTTGTCCTTGGGTCTATTGGGACTTCCTGGAAGAGTAGTTGTTGTACTCTTGGAGGAATTTTGGAAGGTTGGACACCTCTGGGAAAGTTCATTACTATGCTGAGTTTTTCCATTTGGCGATAGTGGCTCTCAGTGTGGTTCTTTGGGGTCCCAAAGCATTTGAAATAGCTTTGTAACCATTCGCAGACTAATGTATTTCAATCACCTTCTTCCTCATCATTGCTGGAATTTCCCTCAATGTGAGCAATTTGAGCCTGGTTGTGTCTAGTCCAGCTGAACCCTATTATGAATGCAGTTTCATAGATTTGGGGAATTAGTAACCAAGGGGGCAAATACATTTTCACACAGGCCTAGCTGGTATTGGATAACTTTTTTGCTTCAATAAATAACATTATCATTTAAAACGGTATTTTCTGTTTAGTCAGGTTGCTTTTGTTTTATCTTAGATTTTGTTTTAATTTATGAAACAATTTATTATGAGATATACACAAAAAGAAGGGTGATCAGGATGGGGGCAAAGTCTTTTTCACAGCACTGTATCTCCTTAAGCAATACATGACTGTATGCAAAATTACATTTTCAGGCAAAATAATTTGCAGAACATTTTATCAGAGATTACAATGTAGGAGGGACAAAGTAGAGTGAAACTGAACTTAAATAGAAGTATAGGTACTGTTTCAAACACTTTCTCCTATTAAAAGTATGAGTATAGTTGTAAAAAGTAAGAATCTACTTGAGTTAAAGTAAAAAAAAAAGTAACTACTGTACATTTAAACATACTCAAATATTCAAGCGTAAAAAGTAAGTAACTGATTAAAATAGCTGACTACAAGTTCATCATGCCCAAGCATGAATGTCTCAAAAATACGTCATAAAGAAAATATTCTGCGTACTCAGACAAACCTAGACTTTGGTTTTGCTGGTTCTCTAATGCTTAATAGCCCTTTCGGAATCAATGCTAAAGCACATTAGCTATGAAAACAAAACTGGACTACCTAGCTAATTTAAAAGGTAATTTGCAAAACTAGCTAGCAAATTTAGCAAACTAATTATCAAAACTTAAATAGCTGCCTAATGTAACAAGCTAATTTAGAAACTAGCTAATTTACTCAAATGTAAAGTTAAATTAACTCAACATACTTCTTTAGATTTAATGGTGAACTTTAAAGGCATCTATTTAATTTTTACTAAGAAAAAAATCAATTGTAGTATTTATATTTTGACAAAATATAAATAAATAAAATGTAAAAATGTCAAAAAAAATAAAAATGTAGAGTATAAAGTGTTTTTCTCTTTTAAATTTTCATGAGCAAAAATAGTCCACAGTATTGAATTTCAATAGTACTTGTGTAAAGTACTACTCATCCAAAATAGTACAGTACAGAGTACAGAGTACTATTGTACAATAGTACAAGTACAGTAACAAAGTATTTTCCACTGCTGTTACAATGTGGTCTCAATATTATAGTAAATTTCCAATAGACAAAAAGGCTCAACGAATCTAAAATTAACACCAAAAATAATCATATTATATTAATATGGATAATAGAAGAGCACCAAACCTTACACGCCCCGCCCCCTTTCTCTGGTATGCCAGCGTTGCATGTACTGAATTTGCATACTCAAACATGACAGGCTCTTAAATTTTATGATGTGGCTCATATTTAAAACGTCTACAGTGACCATTTTTTAAATGCTACGTTCTGTGCTCAAGTAGCCTCTTCCCAAATGGAACATAGTAGACATGCAAATATCTTAGTTTATCCATGATATTGTGATATGTGTTGATCAGCGCACATTCATTTATCACAACTCCTTTTCTCAAACTGCTCCATGAAAAATTGTGCTGAAGAAGTGAATGTGGTTGAATCTCTCACATGCTCAAGTCAGACTTTCCTTGAATGTTCATTGAGGTGGATCATTTGTGTGGTTTTCAATATAAGTGTGTGTTTATAATATGGGTTCACCTACACAATAATCTGTTCTATGTAGATTTTCATATGCATGTTGCATAGTAAGTCACGTCAAGTAAAGTGGCACAGGGTTTATTAACATTTATTTTCCATCACAACCCACAATGATCTTTGAATTGAAGTAATCAAATTTTTGGAAGTGTAGTGGCTTTCCATTTGTATTTTTTGTTTATTCATTTATTTGTTTGGCAGATGATTTTATCCAAGTCTAACAAGTAGCTAAAGATAGTTTAGAATTTTAACCATGTGTTGAACTGCTTAACTTTTTTTTTTTTTTTTTTACTTTCTGTATTTTCTGTAGTATTGCTTTCTGGTATTTGGTTGGATACTTAGATCACATGATACATGGTTTACACATTCCGTTCAACCCATTTTCGACAAACTGCATTTGTACATAATGGTTAAGGTCTGTGTTTAAAACAAATGGAACTTTTGCTTTGTGGAAACATATTTGATCCAGATTTCAACCTCTGTAGTCACAATAACACACAATATAAGCAAAGTTAGCCATTCAAACACCACATTTTTGAAAGAGTGGAAGGGTATTTTATCCATCCATCCATCCATTATCTGTACCGTTTATCCTACACAGGGCCACGGGGATCCTGGAGCCTATCCCAGGGACTCTGGGACTCACACACATTCGCACACCCATTCACACACTACGGCAATTTGGAAATGCCAATCCGCATGTCTTTGGACTGGGGGAGGAAACTGGTGTACCTGAAGGAAACCCCTGAAACATGGGGATAATATGCAAACACCGTGCACACAGGGCAGAGGCAGGAATCGAACCCCCAAACCACTAAGCCACTATGCCCTTAATAAACTAAAGAAGTCAAGGCAACACTTTTATCTGCTGTATTTTTCAAATTTCATGGAAATCTCATCATCAATGAGTTTCCTGAAAGAAAACATTGCCTTTTCTGAAAAAGATGCATGTGATTCTGCTTCAAGCTAATTAAAATTTTGTAGAGATTCTAGTCTTTACAAATTTTGTAGAGATCTCTTGTTGTAGATTTTATATGTGCAAAATATGCATATAAAAATACACAAGGAAATGCACAGACATGCACCTTTGGTGAAGTGGGTTGAGTGTAAATGTGAAAAAAAAAAAATGAAAAGAAAAACTGTGTTTGGGCATACTTCAATACACATTTATAGTGAATTTAAGTTGAATTAATTTCTTGTGTTTGTGTTAGTACACTATTACTTTATGTCTTATGCATCATGCAATGAAGTGTATACTGTAATATGTTTGTGAGTGTGTTTGTTTAGTCATGTTCTGTATTATGTTGCAGAGTCCCCACACTATGTTAGACATTTAAAAAAAATATATATTGTGTGATCCCGGATCAGTACTTCAGTAAATATACGAGGAGTGGAGTATTACACCAGCATCAAAACACAGAAGCAACTGTCTCACAAAGGATTTAATTAACTTTTCCTTTTATTATTACTTTTTTTTTCTTCTAAATCTCTTCTAAATTTCTTAAAATTAACCTTGAAATGTAAATGTTAGTTCATACGGAATATGGGATTATATGCATGAGCGGTACTTTGCTGTTAGAATTCAAATGTATACATTTATTACAGTATTTTGCCACAAAAGCAATGCTTTTTAAAATATTTACACTAGAGAAGCAGAATGAATCTTACTTACCTTACTAACCTAATGTGGTCTGCAGACATCGAGCCAGCGTTTTCTGCTGGCACTGAACAGTCAGCTTACCTGTATTGTAGGAAGATGCTGTAGTTTCTCCTTTTGACGTTTCAAAAGAGCACAGTTTCTAGTCTCCAAACAATTTAACAGTACTTAGTTGTAAAATAAAACACTGAGTTGTAGAACACACCACTTTTTTTTTTTTAAAGTATCCTTATTGAAATGACAACTTTTTTATTTATAAGCAAACAAGCAGTAATTACAAGACACACAATCTCCATTTCTATTAATAAATAACGGTAATAGCTAACTTCTGGTTAAAATATTTTTTCTCATGCTGTTACAACATTTTCCGTTATATATTTTTACATTTAATAGCCGATAATCTGGATACTAATTTCTTTACTAATATATGCCTACTAAAATTGTAAAGAAACAATTCAGATACAAATTAAATGTACACAACACACAAATGTGTCTGATTAGCTTAGACATTTGGTGTCCTAAATTTTCTTATTCAGTTTTGGATTAGAGCTAAGATGTTCAACAAGTAAGCGGAGGTCATAGCCTCCAATTTAGTATCATGTAAGCTGCATGCCATAATCATCACACGGTCACTTCAAAAGACAATATTTGGTACAGTAATACAATTTATACATACTTATTCTTCAGTAACCACTATATCTTGGTCTTACATTTGTGCTTATATTAGCTACTTGTACTTGCATTACTTTGATTAAAATGATGAAAAATCATTTGCTAGCTAGCAAATGGTAGTTCAGTCAATCATGGTTCAAAGCACTAAAACCCTTTCCAGACAACAGTAAAATCAATATACCTGTGAAAATTTTGCAACTACAATTTACCGTTTTACAATGCGCCATACTGAGTGCGTGCTCCAAACATGAACAAGTATAGTGTTCATCACCAGTATGGGTGGATGAGAGGACCAACCATATCCACTGAGCATGCTCAGGCTCCAAGGTCTCTACTGTAGCTCCAATGTTCACAAAATGGCAAAAAAATAAAAATAAAATGGCTTCAAACCACACAACTAGAGTAAATGGTACCATGTTGTCCACTCATATATATATATATATATATATATATATATATATATATATATATATATATATATATATATATATATATATATATATATATATATATATATATATATATATGGCACTGGTTGAGATGGAGCCTCAAGCAGGAATTTTATATGTAATCAGTTTCATAAAATAATAGTCTTTATTGGTCTCAATTTGGAATCATATTATCATCTTAATCGTTTTAAGTGCAATTTTTTATCTTAGAAGCAGGTGGGGTATTAGTATGTTCTGAGGAAGAAAGTGATTCAGTTTCAAGATGGCCACTGCTTTTATACTTTGATGTTTTTAGCTCTGCTAAGTTCTTTTGTCCATTTTTTTTTTTTTGAAATACATAACACTATGTCATGCAGTGTGTGAGAAACCACAGCAGATTAAGAATCTGAGCAATTCGACAAAGCCGTCTGAGGTGAATGGGAGGTGATTTAGACATGCAGCTTGCACTATGCTCCATTACTTGTTAGCTATATTAGCCTTGAGGCGGTAGTCTATCCACATTAAAAATGTGGATACACTACATTTTAGGCATAGACAAAATTGTGCACAATTATATATATATATATAAAACCTGATTCATCGAGGGTATTTTATTAGTCCTGGATAACTCTGCAGAATAAATCTTTAATAGATAGATGCTTTGAGGAAGATAACTTGCTGCATTAACAGTTGGGGCACAGACCTTTTTAGCTGAGTTGTCTAAGAAGTTTATTATCAGTATATGTATGTTTCAACAAAATTAATAAACCTTGGAAATCTGTGCATTTTGTGCGTCTTGTTCCATCTGCCCCAAAGTATTTGCAACAGTAAAAGATTTTTATACAACTGAAGACATGCATTAACAGCATCTTGTCAGTTTAAAGATATACAACATTTGTAGTATTCGTAACAGTAATACAAACTACAAACACATACAGAGTTGTTAAGTTGATTTTTAACCAATATGTAATGTTCAAATGCTGTTATGCTGAAAGGACAATGTGCTCTTCACTAATATTGGCACCCTTGGTAAATATGGGACACCTGTATTTAACAAAGATTTATTTATTTATTTATTTATTTAGAATAAACCTGTGTTTTGTTTGCAATTGTTTGATATCCATGAGAGCAGAGTATTTTTGTGAATTCTTTTAACAAAAGATCAAAAAGTTAAACAATAAAGCCAATTTTTCACAGCCTTCTTTGCTCATATTTACCAAGGGTGTCATTAGTGGAGGGCACTGAACAAATGGGTGACAAATTAAAGAAAAAAAAAAACAAGCCAAAAGAACAGCTTCAGTAAAATTCAAAAAGGAGAAACATTTTGTTTATACATACTGAAACACTTTCTAATAATGTGTCACCCATCTAATAATGCCAGTTCATATAATATTGTGTTTATATACTCACCAACCACTTTAATAGGATCACTTTTAAACATGCTCATTTATGCAGTTATCCAATCAGCTAATCATGTGACAGCAGCACAATGCGTAAAATCATGCAGATACAGGTCAAGAGCTTCAGTTACTGTTCATATCAAACATCACAACGGGGGTTGAGTATTTCTGAAACTGCTGATCTCCTGGGGTTTTCACACACATCAGCCTCTAGAATTTACAGGGAATAGTGCAAAAAAACCTCCTATGAGCAGAGGGTTTGCAGGCTGAAACACCTTGTTGATGAGAGAGATCAGAGGAGAATGACCAGTCTGGGTTGAGCTGACAGGAAGTCTGTATTAACTCACATAAGCACTCTTTACATCCATGGCAAATCAAACCAGATGGATGTATGGATGGGCTCAGATGGGTCAAACAGTAGAAGACTACATCAGGTTCCACTCCTGTTAGACAAGAACAAGATTCTGAGACCAAGTGATTTTTCCCCTAATCTTCAACTGCCCAGTTTGGGTGAGCCAGAGCCTCAGATTCCTGTTCTTGGCTGACAGGAGTGAAACTCAATGTGAGCTCGAACCAATCTGGCCATTTTCCTCTGACCTCTCTTATCTCTTATCTCATCTCTTTTCCACCCACAGAACTGTTGCTCACTCTCTGTGAGTTGTTTTTCACACAATTCTGTGTAAATTCTAGAGAATGTTGTGTGTGAAATTCCCAGGAGATCAGCAGTTTCTGAAATACTCAAACCAGCCTATCTGGTACCAACAACCATGCTACAATCAGAGTCACAGAGATCACACTTTTTCTTCATTCTGATGTTTGATGTGAACATCAACTGAAGCTCTTGACCTATATCTGCATTATTTTATGCATTGTGCTGCTGCCACATGATTGGCTAATTAGATAACTTCAAGAGTACAGGTGTTCCTAATAAAGTGGACATTGAGTGTACATGTTATGTAGCACTACATTGTGCTTTACGCATATTAAGTATATAGCTGATTATACTGTGTAACATGATTAATTTACTATTAATAATACATATACTGTGATGTGTTAATTAGATAGCAAGCTAACACAAGTAGGCAATATTTGCAGAGAAAATTGTAGTCAATGGGGAATTTAATACGTAGCCAATGAAGCTTGCATCTGTTAGCTTGTATCTGTACAACTACAATGTTCACTTGTTTGGTAGGTGGCCCTGACTAGGTAGCCAGTGGATATACAAGTGATCCTAATGCAGAATATTGGTATCTGACAAGAAGACAATCTGACATACACTCAGAAAACACTTTAGTACCTCTACATTACTTTACAGCATTTGGCAGACGAGCTTATCCAGAGTGACTTACAATTATCTGATTCATACACACTGAGCAGTTGAGGATTAAGGGTCTCGCTCAAGGGCCCAACAGTGGCAGGTTGGCAATGCTGGGATTTCAGCTCACAACCTTCAAATCAGCAGTCCAATGTTTTAATCACTGAGCTATCACTTCCCTACACCTCTACACCTGCTCATTCCTGTAATTATCCAACCAGCCACTCTTGTGGCAGGTGAAGACTGGAAAAAGACCAGACAGAGTTTTTCCAATCTTCCAATGCCCAGTTTTGATGAGCCTGTGCCCACAGGAGTTGAACCTGGTGTTGCTGTAATCCATCCATGTATTATGTGTTCTGAGATTCTTTTCTGTTCACCATGGTTATAAAGAATGGTTATTTTAATTACCATAGCCTTCCTGTCAGCTCAAACCTATTTGGCCATTCTCCTCTGACCTCTAGCATCAACAAGGCTTCTGCTGTAGAACTGTGGCTCACTGGATGTTTTTTATTTTTCACATCATTCTATGTAAACTGTAAAGTCTGTTGTGAGTGGAATGAAAAAAGCCCGTGATATCAGTAGTTTCTGAAATACTCAAACCAGCCTGTCTTTCACCAACAACTATGCCACAGGCATAGTCATTGAGATCACATTTTGATGTGAACATTTACTGAAGATCTCAAACTGTATCTGCATAATTTTACGCATTGTGCTGCCGCACCTGATTGGCAGATTGAATAATTCCATGAGTAAGCAGTTGTACATGTTTTCACAATAAAGGGGACAGTGAGTGTATATTTACAGCTGGAATTTTGTACAATTTTTTTCATAGTATTTTCATTTTTCTCCAGGCAGATGCATCACATCCCTGAATCTTCCCAGGTGTGACGACTTGAAGGAGGAAACTCGTAACACCCTGCAATATTGTTGCGTTCAGCAACAAACTTAACAGCAGTCACACCTGGGTTTTATCTGGCAGATTAAACATTTGTTGGATTGCTTGTGCAGTGGATTTTGTTCCTATGCTGACCGAACACTAAGGACAGATTTTCTACAACCATCAATGATCAACTGAAATGTGATTGTGTTTCTGGGGTTTTGGTTAGGATTTGTCATTCTATTCACTATTGTTTCCTATGTGTGGAATATAAATCTGATGAGTTGGGCTCTTGCGCTCTCTCTCTCTCTCTCTCTCTCTCTCTCTCTCTCTCTCTCTCTCTCTCTCTCTCTCTCTCTCTCTCTGAGTTGACCTTTAAGAAACTCTTGTAACGCTAAAACTACATTTGAATAGAAACTTTGTTGAATGTTAATGCAAAATTTGACATTTTTCCCGAATTAAAGTGGACTACTTTCCTGTGATATGTTTTCTAATCTTATTACAGCTGCCCAGTAAGTTTCCAACTAACGTTAAATACCACTTTATGAACAAAAACTGAAGAATATGAAGCCCCTAAAATATTAACAATCTATAAAAAATTAGATTAGCAAGTCTTGTCTATGCATATGCCAATAGAAGAAGAAGAAAAAAAAAAGCTACCTAATGTTTTTTTTTTCTACAAATAAAGTGGAGGCAAAGATGCACACGTTTGGATTGTTTTCTTCATTAAACATCAGTGAGAAATCTGTTAATTTGCTAAAGGGTCTCAACTTGTTTAAACATTAGATCTTGAACAGTTCCTATTTAATAAAGTGATCAATGCTGTCATATCACTGCTTCATTCTTGGTTATTATATTATATTATATTATATTATATTACAACCCCAATTCCAAAAAAGTTGGGACACTGTAAAATCTCACAAACCCATATGTTATGCACAATAGAACACAGAAAACATATCAAATGTACTGAGTAAATGTACCATTTTAAGAAAAAAAGAAGGTGGTTATATTATATTTTCTGTGTATTGTACATTAAAATACTGGCAGCTGAGGTTGACGGAGATGTACTGTATAAATAAATGGTATTGCCATACCCTGTACAGTACATCAGCATTTTTCTATAACTATAGCTATTTTGCACCAGAAATACTGGTATTTGCAAACCTGAAAAAGTATTTTCTATAAATAAACAGCAATTAAAAACCAATTAATTACTACAGTGGCATTAAATGTCAAATCACAAGTTACTCATACAGTACCTATTGTAAACAGTTTTCCAAATTTAACTTGCACACGTCAATGAAAAAGAAACTCATATAACAGAAATAAGAATGTTGGTTTGAATTTCTTTAAAAAAAAAAAAACATGGCATTTGCAAGAACTAATATTTTATATATATATATATATATATATATATATATATATATATATATATATATACACACACACACACACAGTTGTGCCCAAAAGTTTGCATACCCCTTGATAATAGCTGAATTTACACACCCTTGATTCTTAACACTATGTGTCATTTCCTTGGTGATCCACGACTGTTTATAGATAGTTGTTCATGAGTTCATAGTTGTTCTGCCCACTGTTCTTCTGAAAAATCCTCCAGGTCCTGCAGATTATTTGCTTTTCCAGCATATTTTGCATATGTGACCCCTTACCAACAGTCTCTATATGATGTTGAGATCCATTTTTTCACACTGAGGACAACTGAGGAACTCGAACACAGCTATTACAAAAGGTGCACACATTAACTGATTCTCAAGAAGGTAACATGATACATTAAGAGCCAGGGGGATGTAAACTTTTGAACAGGATGATCAGTGTAAATTATTATTATGTTTAAAGATCTTTTTTTCATTTAGTAATGCCCTTCAGATGTTAAATAAGAGTTACATGTCTCCCAGAAGACAAAATACTAACAATTTACACACATCATCCTGTTCAAAGGTTTCATAACATTTCCAGTTGACTGGAACTTCTTAATTATTGCCCTGATGGTGGAAATGGGCATTTTCAATGCTTTTGCTATATTCTCATAGACACTTCCCATTTTGTGAAGCTCAACCTTTTGCCGCACATCACAGCTATATTCCTTGATCTTACCCATTATTATGAATGACTAAGAGAATTATGTATTACCTCATATTTATAGCTTATACATATATGTGTGTGTGTGTGTGTGTGTGTGTGTGTGTGTGTGTGTGTGTTTGTATATGTTCGTAATCACCCAGGTGTACTAAAAAAAAAACATCAATAGGAATATACTTCAAATATATGTTTATCATAGGAATTCATAGGGGTGCCAATAATTGTTGCACACCTATATTTAACAAAGATTTTTTTTTTTGATAAACCTGTGTTTTGTTTGCAATTGTTTGATATCCATGAGAGCATGAACATAAATGGTAAAACAGATCATTACTAAACAGCACCAATCCTGTACAAAACAAGCTCAAGATATGTTCACATTTTATACTATGACATAAAATACATCAGTAATACATATACATCAGGTTTTACGTGTCTTGAAAAAGACAGTTGCTAACAAGTGGCTAAATGGTACTACAAAGGTTGTCAGGGACATTAAATGTCATCACACCGAACAGGAAAACTCCTATACTACAGCCTCGTTGTGTTTACACTCGAGCTCTTCTCTTGCAACTCAAACTTGTAGATTTATCAATTTATAGTATTTTCCAATTGTATTGTTTTATTAAATAAAGATTGAAAGAGTTAAGTAAGCTTAGTGGTGGTGACTCCTGTGACAGTGGTGTAGTTTGTTTATAGCCTAACATTAGCTTTTTGCTTCTGGAGATTGTACGATTGTATATAGGCTTCAAAATTCATAAAAGTTGTGTCCATTTGTGAAGATTGTCTTAATGAACAAAACATGTAGGAATCATAAACTTTTGTTGGTCACAAGAGTTTATTTTCTGCAATAATCCAAAATCCAATGGAAAAATCTTGTTGGATTTTTGTAGAAAGAACAACTTTTATTATGTCGAGATCACGAGAAAACAACAGAATTTTTTTTTATACTGCATGGCCGTTTAGGGCTTCCGTAGTTCAACATGTGCAACCTAGTTAATTTTGCAAGTTCATAACTTTTATAAATTTCAAGTGTGGATGAAGGATGGACTTTAAACTAATGTATGTTGCTATTCATTTAAATTCAATTCAGTTTTATTTGTTTAGTGCTGAAGGAAATTCTCTTATATCATGTATTCTCTTACATTATGAACTGCTATCAAATACCTAAGATGAATGTATTCACTTAATTACCTCTTTGAATAAGCTGATCAACTGCCATCCTTTATTATAGCTGACACATATATTTTCTATACCTTGAAAAGACTTATTTTTGTAGTATGACTGTGTGCTGTGTGCTTTGTCTGAATCTGTCTAGCACCTGCACAAGTAGAAACGCGCCCACGCACGGCTGCTTATCTATGTGTATAAATACTCCTGTTCTGCACGAATAAACCGGATGTCTCTGTGAACAGCATGTGTCTGTGTGTGTGTTCATTTAGACTCTCCAGGCCTGAACCCTCTGCGGTCAACCACACATAGCACAGAACTAAGAGTTAAGAGAAATAAAAAGGCAAAAAGGCTGACGGAGGACTGAAAGACATAATCTGAGATTCCTTATCTCTAACAAGTGCTTCTTTATGGACATTGTCTCAAAGCAGCTTTAAAGAAATACTTAAATTCAGGATATACATTTTTTAAAAAATGTATCAGTTTATCCCAAAAGAGCAAGTCAGAGGTGATGATGGCAAGGAAAAACATACAGTATGATACAGTATGAGGAAGAAACCTTGAGAGGAACCAGACTCAAAAAGAAGACCCATCCTTATAGTGCAATTATAATTAAGTCCCTTCTATAACTGTTTAGTACATGGTCAAATATTGCAGTTGTGTAACCAGGAAATTCATTACAGTTAAGCATGTCTTTGGTGTTTAAAGTTAAAATGTAATAAAGTTAATAGGGACCTGGAAAATGAGCCCTGACTATATATAACCTTTGGGAACATAGGAATGACCGCTACAGCGCTGTGAAGCCGCAAACACAGGAAACGCTCTCTCGCTGCAAAAAAAAAAAAAAAAAAAAAAAAAAAAAGTCAGCACAATATTTATTATTATTACAATAAATTACAACAATAAAAAATGCTCATGTTCTGAGCATATTTTTTAAAAATAAAAATATATGAACATTTGTGGCTACTCGTTTAGCTCGTAGCTAATGCGTTTAAATATTTTAATATGCTAGTATTTTGAAGGGAGAGCTAATGGCGTCGTCGGTGTCTTCACACTAATTTGACAAGATTTTTAAAGGGTTTTAATGAGAATTGAGAGTTTTTCTCTCTTCAGAATTCTGAAATAAAAGTGTTTTCCCCCTCTTTATTTTATTTTATTTTTTTATTGCAGCTTAGCAAAAGTTTCAGGCTAGCGACGCTAGCTATTTAGCCGAGGGCTTCGCTGCTGGGCTGAAGGACTCGGCTAGCTCGAATTGACGTCTAACACTAGATATTAATAGCAGTTATAATGCTTTATTCTCTTCTGTTCCGATTTGGCAAACCCTCGTACTGTGTACATATATTAAATCGTGTCAATGCCACTTATCCTCTATCGGCTTTGCATCTGCATAACCCTGGTTCAATTCGGTTAAATAAATCTCCCAGGGCTCAGTGGGCTTGTGTGCTCCATCACAATGTTTTAACTCAAATGAGAAATGTTCATATTGGAGCTGAGTGCAGAAATAAAGCTCAAGATCAACACAGAAAAAAGGAGATGTCAGTCTCCATGAGTCAGCCCTCTTCAGGCATCTCTGCTGCACAGAAAGGTACTAAAATGCCAAATTACTAAACTGCAATAATTCCTGAACAAGTTCCTTAATAATAATAATAATAATAATAAAATGTTTGAATTTCTAACAGTGAAGCAAGCTGGCAGAGATTTCACATATCTGATTGTGGTGCTTGTTGGACTTGGAGTTACAGGTGAAGTTAATGGCCGGTGAAAATCATCCACAATTTCTGGTTATTTAGCGCTTGGATATTTTATAAACCCTTAACTTTTGGTTGCTCACAGGAGGACTTCTGTATGTCATCTTCCAAGAGCTGTTTTCATCATCAAGCCCGAGCAAAATCTACGGCAAGGCCTTTAACAAATGCAAGTTACACCCAGAGGTAGGCATGGACACTATGGATTAAAATTTGTGGACACCTGAGCTTAACACTTATATGTGCTTCTTGAATGCCCCATTCCAGATTTATTCCTCTTTGTTGTTATATAATAAGCTCCATTCTTCTGGGAAGGCTTTCCACTAGATTTTGGAGTGTGGTTGTAGGGATTCGTACTCATTCATACAAGAGCATTAGTGACGTCAGTGTTCCAGTTCATCCCGAAGTTGTTCAGTGGGATTGCGGTCAGGACTCTGACTTGAGTTCTTGCACTCCAACCTTGGACCTTCATGGACCGTGCTTTGTGCACAGTGGCCCCTTCGTTCCAGTGAAGGCAAATTGTAATGCTACAGCATACAAAGACATCGTATACAGTTGTGTGCTTGAGCAAGGCCCACATATGGGTGTGATGTTCAGGTGTCGTCAAACTTTTGGTCATATAGTGTGTTTTGTTTATTTTATTGTGTTGTTTTTGTGTGTGGTGTTTCAAGTCCTGTAACCAAGCTCTGTTCCCAAGCACTGACCCTGTTGGTGTTGATCTTAAGCAGGTACTAAAAACAGTCTTGCTGGAACTTTTGGTACTGGTGATTAAAGACCTTTGGACAGAGAATAAACATGCAATCGATACTTATTTCCCATATGTATGAAGAAGTGCTATTTTATTTATGACTGTTTTCAAGACTTTTGACTGTATGATCAGAAGGAGAGTTCCATGAAAAATGTCTTCGGTCTGGTTAATGTAATATTGTGCTTAAAAAAAAAAAGGGCAGTTGGTATATTGTGAAAATTGTATATGAGGCAACGCAAAGCCATTTGGAGCAATTAAGCAGCGCATTGATTGTATGTGAACGAACACCTGAATATGATTTTATTCTTCACTCTCTGTGGGTTACAGGTGATTGGAGCTTTTGGTGAGCCCATTAAAGGCTACGGAGAGACCACACGCCGCGGACGGAGACAGCAAGTTAGGTATAAGACATGCATCTTAGAATTTAGTTAGGTTTTGGTGATTTGTGTAAGTGTGAATCAGGTCAGGGAATTCCAGCTGTAGCAAAGTACAATTCCGAAAAAAGTTTTTGTTTCTGAAAACCGCTGTGCTGTTATATGAAAATAATGCTCTCTGCTTGCACATTGTGCTGCATTAGACTCCCCCAGTGTGCATTATTTTCATATAACAATACGGTCTGTTGTGTGTTATTCATTACATAATCAATAGCGTGGTGATGTGAACGCAGACACAGTTACTGTTCCCACCCTAAAAGTTGATTCCTTTCCAATAATATTGTCTTATTCCACATCAATTTGCCAAAGATATATATATATTTTTTATTAATTAAAAATACCGCATTGTACTTTTTAAACATTTAGCGATTAATGTTGTGGAATATCCAGTAAACAAGTTCCTGTGATCACTTACAGTACACCGGCTATATTCAGTCATTCCCTCGACATTATTTCTTTTTTTTCTTCTCTTGTAGTTAACAATATAAAAAAACCTGCAGCTTGTCATGTTACTGAGAAACCACAGTTTTCTGTCCTGGAGACAGCTTTAACTCTGACTGTTATAAAGCACTGACACTGGAGACTCCTTCCAAAAATGCAAAATAAATGTCTCCTCGCAAAAAACTTGACCATATCAGCAATTCCACATTTTTTTTAATGAGTTTATGTGACGCATGCATCTTACAAGTCCTTGTGGATTAGTTCTGTTTTGAATTACAGGCAGAACTACTGCCAGAGCTGCTGTTAGAGAAAATTAATCAACACCTTGTGGACCAGATTTGAGAATGCAACAGTGATGTGTTAACAACTTTAACGATGATGATGATGATTAATGATGTGTTCAACAAATAGTAAAGTTAACCAGTCAGTAATATGGGGGGGAAAAAAAAAAGTTAAGTAAGCATGTGATCTTTCTCTAGACATATTGAGTATATAAAGGATGGACAGAAGCACATGAGGCTGAAATTCTATATCGAGGGTTCAGAACCTGGACTGCGTGGCACTGTGCACTCGGAGTCACAAGAGGTGAAGTTCGATTCTTAAGTCATGTTCAAAGCACCATTTGCTAACCATACACATACATACACATATTGTGTATACACACTCATTTGCTGATGATAAGCAGCAGTCATTTGCCATTTTATCAAATCACTTTGTAGGTATACAGTACCAGCACCACAACACACTCTTATGCCACTGTCACTGCTGTGCTGAGAATGTGTACTGTGTTACTTCATTTTCCAGAATCCTGAAAGTGGAAAATATGAATTTCGCTATATATTTGTGGAGGTGGAAACGTATCCAAGAAGGACCATCGTGATCGAGGACAACAGAGAAAATAATTCTGGAGGATTTGTAAAAGTGTGAATCGATTTCAGGTTATTGACACAACTGCTTCACTTGCAGCATTCGCCAAAGCAGCTAAAAGATTATTTTTTTAATAATGCTAAAAGACTGAAAAAAAAATTAAAAATGTTGTATAGTTTCTCATTCAGATTCTAGAATTCAACTGGTTTAGCTTCATGTTGCTTCTGTGATCTGATCATGGTCAGCTATGTTTTAGCTGATTTAGTTCTTCAGTCAATTCAATTAAATGTAAGGAATAAGTCAAAATTTTGGTACACGGAGAACACGCTTTTGTATAACAAAATAAAATCATGGATAGCACTTATATGACAGTTTGGCAATAAAATACTATGTGCATATGTCCATATGAAGTCTGACTTGCTGTTAACAGAGCTTTGATATGAAATATTTCTTAAACCTCTAAAAATCAGGAACTTTGATTATTATTTTTTTTTAATCCAACAGGGTAAAAAAAAAAATGTATTGCACAATCATTTCTCTGTTATGAACAATAAAGCAAGAAACTGATGCATTCGGTTTGTGAAGTCTGGTTATCCTGTTATATGGTTTATTTAATAATGGGGGTGTTTATCTCGCACGTCCAGGGTTGGGGGTTCGATTCCTGCCTCCGCCCTGTGTGTGTGGAGCTTGCATGCTCTCCCCATACTTCGGGGGTTTCCTTCGGGTACTCTGGTTTCCTCCCCCAGTTCAAAAACATGCGTTGTAGGCTGATTGACATCTCTAAAGTGTGTGTGTGTGCACGCAATTGTGCCTTGCATTGGGCTGGCCAGGGTGTCCCCCACCTTGTGTCTCAAGGCTTCCCTGTGACTCTGTGTAGGATAAGCAGCACAGAAATGGACAGAAGGACTTCTAAAGGAAATCTAAATTCTATACTGATGATCCCAGATGTGTTTAACACAATTTCTATGTTTTTAAATCTCCATTTTCTTTCTTTGCAGACAGAAGATAAATGGATAAACTCCATTTATCTTCTGTCTGCAAATAGATTTTTAAATTAGGAACTAGGATTCCTAAATGACAAAACTCTGGAAAGATATCCACACAGTATAATATAGGTTTTGGTACATCACAATATCTGCTTGAGTTTTCGAACAAGCCAGGATTAAATGCCTAGCAACACTGTCAATGTAGTATGAAGGTTGAATAAACTTTATATGTCTCATATTACCAAATACTCAATAACACTACAACAATCCACCCACTTAACTGTGCGTAATAATTGTGGAATGAATGAGATCTAGATCTTTAAAAAGTTTATCGGGCCCAGCATCCTCTTTGTATTTGGCAGTGGTATATGCAGCCTACGCCTTCCTCCTTTTACTAAGACGTTTGGGGTTAGTCTCAAATCGACTGGCAGAATTACAAAAGGAAAGCGGTCTAAACATGCAACATTAACACTCAGCACTTATGAGAAAGTGTATGCGGTCACATGTAGACATATTACCAATTCAGTCAATTAACATGTTTGGAAACAATATCACATGCAAACATTTTAAAACAAAAACTGTCTGTACATGAACCATCACTGATTCTGTTGCAATTTATTCCAATTGTATACAATTTATGTAAATAAATGTTTTTTTAGCCTATGACATCTCATCAGACCAAAGACTATCTCATCCCGGTGACAAAGATGCGAACCACCTTTAGGGGTTCAGGGGTTATGATTACATCATGGTTATAACAGTATTAGCCTTGCTAATATCTTAGCATAAAGAAAATGGAGCCATCAGGGGTAGACATTAAGATTAAGTTGGCACTTTGGCATGAGGAGCTCAACCTGTGTTATAATTGTGAGCAAAATGGTAACGTTAGTAAGGTTATATGAGTAGACCCAGAGCCCTAACATTGGACTACATGGAAATAACATTAACACTGAACGTTACATCCAAAATGTGATGGCAACATTCTCTAAATCAAAACAATTCAAGCTTATCAGGCTACTTAACAGTCCCAAGCTTGACATATCATTCTATAAGCCACTTAAGATAGCATAACACTACTGTAAGGCCATGTGTCCACCAAAGCATTTTTAGCCAGCTGAAAATGCCAGCTGGGGGTGCTTGAGAGCTCTTTGTAGGCACAGTGTTTTTTTCAGCTGAGACCCTTTGGTTGCTATGATACGGAATATCCGCCGAAATAATGTGTTACTAGTATCTGAAGTAAACAGAAAAGAAGTTGTTGATGGTTAGCAAGCTACACGGTATGAACCTTTTTCCTGATCAACTGGCTACGTTTAGCTGACTGCTGCTTACCTGGTAGACCCATGGCGAAAAAAATGTTCTTCCAAGCATTATTTTTCATATTAATATGGTGGCAGTTCAGGGATCTGTCATCTGGACACTTGGATACCAGCAATATTAACTTCTCCTCCATTGTTGTTCAGACATTGTACAAGTAGGATGTGACACTTGGTCTATGTGGTATTTGTAGAGATCCCCCCCCCCCCAAGTTTGGATCCCTGGGAATAATTTTCATAGATTTTGTTATTTTATTTTCCCTCTCTGATTGGTTTAACCCACCTGATAGTTACAATGGCTTTTAGTGGCAGTTTTTAAATGCACTCCTGAGAACATGTTCATGGAATGATTTCATACTCGAATGACCACTCAGGTATACAATTATACATATGTGTGTAATTCAGGACATGTAACATAATCCTCCACTCCAGTCTGAATTGCGTTTGGGGATGGTACCAGCCCTTCAGTACTAACTAACCTTTGAAACACCCTAGAAAATGTCTAAATCCCTAGTATGCACAGTGCATGCAGAAGATAGCGATTTGAGACGCGCCCTTAGTTCTGATGGTTTTTTTTTTTTTTTTTTTTTTTTACGGAAGCTGAGTTAGCCATGTACAAAGATTAATTAATGTAAACGCATAAAAAACGAGCTCCGTGATAGTGTCTCGGAAACTACAAGTGTATATATATATATATATATAAAAAACCCTATTAGGTTCTAATCTGAGAGGGAAAACAGTGTTGTTTTTCGATACGATTATTTACACGCGGTGTGTTTAGCCATTAAACACGAGCCACATTCCTCGGTTAGCTGGAAAATAAACAAACGCAATGCTAACGGCTAATGGACTGTAGATAACGAGCAACGCGGTGCGAGGTGAGTCTTTTTTTTTATATAATATAATAAACACATTACCCAAGTTTATTTAAGTCATTAATTTTTATTTATTTTTTTTTGTTTACATATAATTATCTGCGAAAATAAATTGGTATTACTGTTTTAAAATGGCGCGAGACACTAAAAGAATTTAGTAGCGAACGCGGAAGGCTACTTACTGTAAAGCTAAGTGGCTAAGCTAACACCGATAGCCAATGTTGTGCTGATATAACGATAAGTACATTACGACAGAGTGACTGGCTAGTTACCGAATGCGCTAATGCTAACTACAAATGTATAACAAAGACTTACTGGTGAATTTTGTGTTTCCGTTTATAATCTTAACGTGTTTTAAGAGTATTTTAACTCCGCGTTCTATAAAGAAGATTAAGGAGCCTTAATGCCTCAAAATTTAATCCGTTTAATATTTTCCAAATTGGAAGTATCGTTTATAAACCACAAAAGTGTGTAGGTATTGTGTGACCTCGGTGATTTTGCGCCTAATACTAATAAGATTTTAATGATTTTCCTGCTCTAGTACACATTATTCAAGTTATCAGAGCATTAAGACACTTCTCAGGATGATAGTGTGTGTGTGTGTGTGTGTGTGGAGGGATGTAGAACCATGGTTTTTGAACGTGGGCTCTGGGGACTTCCATGGTGTCACGAAGCACATATGTGGTTTTGTGGGTGGAAAGTATAAAGTTCTGACAGTTACAATAAATAACTATAATGTTTCCAAATGTGCTTAATAAATCTGTACTGTATGATCATATGGGGCTTTTTAGTGGGAAACAAAATTACATTGTAACACATCCCTTGGCTTATTCGACCCCTAGGTTTATGGCCAGTGTGATAATCGAATGTGATAATGCAATACCTATATCGTGTCAAATTATATCGCAGTACACTTTTCCGAGATGTAACGTATCATTACTTTTACAAAATGGTGTTTCCATCCAGTGTTTTTTTTTATGTGACATCCCAAAAATTTGCATAAAAATACGTGAACGGAACCATGGGTCAGTCCTTCCAGGATTTTTGCGATCCCAGAAATGAACGCAAAATGAAGGAAACTCCGTAATATTCACAGGGACATGTCATTTTTCTAAATTACCGCAGAGTTTCTGCAGATTTAGTCCAAAACGTTCCATGTAACGTCGTCACAATACGCATTCAGCCAAAGCGCCTATCAGTTCATATAAGATGCTTATTTAACATTTATAGAAGGAGTCTCCAGTTTCAGCACTTTGAAAAGGCTTTGAAGTCTTCAGGACTTTACACTTTCTGTTTTTTGTTTTTTTTTTTGGGGGGGGGGGGGGGGGTTTAGCTGCATTTTCTTTTTGTCTTTTTTAATGTCAGAAGTGAAAGGGGGAGAAGAGAGGCTGTTGAGGGAACGACTTTTATATAACGTGATAACAGGAACTAACTTTTCTTGCAGACATTGCACAACATTAAATGTGAATATTTTTTAAAAAAAGCTTGTCATTTATTAATAAGTAAAAAATATTGTAAATATTGACAAACTGTTGAGGTATAAGAGGAATAAAACACATGCTGCTGTTGGAGAATATTCACCTTCAGGGTGGCATCAGTAACTCAGTTTTGTATGGGGTCACATCGCAAAACCCTGTGGTTGAATATTTTCCTGTAACACACGTGTACACACATACACACACATACACACACACACCACATAGTGCACTTTCTGCAGACTAGAAAGCTAATTGAGATTCAGTCACAGAAACAGCAGAACAACTTCACTAAGTCCCTGTAGGAAATAAACTTGCATGTAATAGTACTTCATTTGTTAGTCATTAAATTAAAATATGTGAAAATAAAATATCACAAATGGTTCCACAGTAACGGAGAAATCTTCATTGAACGTTTAACTAACAGTAAAATGTTTATTCTCCTCTGGTTTCAGTCAGACTGAAGATTATGAAGACTGATTCAGACTGAGAAGGTTAAAGTATGGAGCTGTACTGGTACATGTAAGTCAGAATTCTCATTGTTTTTTTAAATTAATTGTTTTTGTTTTTTACTTTTAAAATCCGAGGGAACCTACATGCACAATTGCTGTTTAATGAGGTTAACATTGGTCTTGTAGCCCAACTTTGAATGATTAGACCCCAACATCTACAACGTATACACGCCTCAGTCCCCCTTTAATGTAAAGTGAGTGGGTCTAGGGTTGCACGGTATACTGGTAGTACGGTAGTTTCCTGATAATAAAGCTTCAAAATACCGCCGATGCAACTTGTTTTTTTTTGTTTGTTTGTTTGTTTTTTAAACAGTAGTATAGTCAATACAGAAAGTAGTATTGTTTGTGTGGCAGTTAATACTATTTTCACTAAAACAACACATCACTGCTTTTGCAGAATTCATTTAACCTAAATTCTTTACTTTAATCTTTAAAGATTTCCTGTTTGCTACCAAGCAAGCTAATGTTATGCTAACTGCTGTGTCTAAATACTAAAAATAAGTGCTTGAATTTGGCTTTTTTAAATTTAAGTACTAGAAAACTTTAAAAATGTAGTTTTAATGGCCCTTGTTTCAGTCACTATTTCATAACGGTTCCATTTTCTGACAAAAGAAACAGAAAAATATGTAAATGAGAACAGCTTTATAGGGAATCTGGCTGTATTAAAATACTGTATGTGAGAGAGTAGGACACTAGGCAGAATGCAAATACAATGCGATGATGTAATGAATGTTGATTTAGTGCATGACATCATCTAGCGATGTTTTGCAACTTTCTATTGAAAGTTGTTGACAGTAGTGCTCCTGTTGCTCACCTGGAGTATATTGACGTTATGGTGAAGATGAAGCAATGCCTGGGAAATGCAAATTTAGTCCAGCATGGCTGGAAAAGGTGCCATTATAAAAATTGGTAGTATTATTTATTTTGGTTTTGTTTATTATTGTGGAATTTAAAAGAAGAAATAAAGAATATGTTTGAATAACATCTCTTGTATAGTCCTTGAAAACAAAAACATAGTGCTTGAAAAGTCCTTGGAAGTCCTGGAATTTCATTATGAAGCATCTGTATGAAACCTGTAAAATTAGCCGTGTTTGATCTCAAGCGAGCTGATTTCCCAATTTTAGGTTTTTTTTAAAGTTCTTTTCCTAATTGAGTTATTTATTGTGTTCAATCTTGGTTCTCTGTATGATTTAATTGCTCTTGGGAACAATAGAAGAAAATGGAGCACATTGAGTTAGTTGCTAGTATTAGTTATTCATTCTCATTAATAAAGTATTGATTTATTAATTGTTTATCTATGAGAGTAGAGTATTTTTGTGAAGAAAAGATAAAAAGTTTAAACAATAAATACAATCTCTCACACGCATACAAACTCACTCACACATATAGATGGGTAACAATTTGAAAAAGAACCGGTGGAGTTTTTATTGTTCAGCTCAACTTGTCCACTGATGAAACATATTTATTCTGTTGGATGGGGATCTCTTCCAGGAGACTCCAAACCCCCCACCCCCCAAATATCCACATGGCACGAGGGATAACTGAATATGCTGATGTTCATGAAAAGTATGTAAATCATATGATCAGGTCACCAGATCTCAGCCTAATTGAACATCAAGGAAAGATTTTTCTACCAGCCTGTTAGACAGCATTCTTCACCACCATCATTAGAACAGCAGCTGAGGAAATATCTTTGGGAAGAATCATTCCAGTACCATTCCAAAGGCACATTGGAGCTGTTCTGGCAGCTCGTGGTGGTCCAACACCTTACTTACTTAATTAAATTCATACCTGCAAACTAGTTGCTTTTCGGCATTTTGAATCAAAATATGTCATTTACGTGAATCGTGTAGATCCAAAGAGGTTTTTTTGGGGGTGGGGGGGTAAAACTGTAAGAACATTAAGGGCCTGTTCTTTTATTCGTTATATTAAATGTAGACGCGCTCATGCTGTGTGACGCGCTCGTTTTTCGAGATGGAAAGTCCCAACTTTTCAGAATTCCAAAAGCGTACCGCAGGTCATGTGACTAGAACCAACCAATCAGCTTCACCCTTTCTCTTTGTCCACTCTGAAATCTGAATTTCGAATCTCGCGGAGCGGTTTGATTAGTTGGTGAAATTCTGTGTTTGGGGTGCGCCCAAACACAACGTTTTTTGTCTCCCTTCTCCATAAATAAACCTAGTAGCAGAGTTTCTGCAAGGGATTTATGGCGCTGTAAATCCATCCTGTGTGTGTGTATATATATCACGTAATTAGCTGCTGCTGCAGGTGTCGTGTGCCACCTTCAAATTGTCAACAAATCTCATTATCGATTATTTGGTCTGCGCACGGCACGGGGTACATTTACTCACCACATTACTTCTGTTCCGAAAACATGCGTCGGAGAGTAGATACTAAAGTTGTGTCCCAAATTACGTACTATACACTTACACCATGCACTCTGTATTCTACCGTCTAGTGTATGAATTGTAGAAGGGTTAGTATCATCTCAAATGAAACACTAGTGGGATTTTTTTACTAACCGGAAGTATAAGCTGTTTCCCAGTCAGTGGCAGATGAAGTCATACGCGTGTAATGTGATGCCACTAGCTTTAGCAGATACCCAGAGTCAACGAAAATAAATTTCTTGTTTACTGTTTGTCAACGTTACCTTTTATTCCCAACATGACCTCAGTCACCATCAGACAGAGGCGTAATCATTCAGTGGTTGAGGAAGAAAGTGTGCGACCTTCAAGTCCTCTAAGGCAGTGGTGCATTTTATATTAAACACTGCGGAGTAGATTAAACCTTACGAAGCGGAGCTTGTGTAGCACGGAAACACGACAGTGATGCACGGGCACAAATTTATGTCTGTATTCAAAATGCTCCACTGTTCAAGGGGCTGGGGAAACTGGTGCGAGTGGGTTAAAAGCTTTAGTTGAATTATAGTTTGTTACGCTTGCAGTATATATTATGTTTATTATTATAACAGAAGTGATCTGTTAGTAACAAGACTTCGTTGCTCCTCACTCGCGGTGCATAAGCTGTGATAAACAGTGGGAGCGCGAGTAAGATCTGTAATGTCTAATTAAAATACTATGATCAAAAGTAAAACAATATGCCTAAAGGCAGTGAGTAACAGAATCTCAAGGTGCAGTGAAAGTGAGTTTTTATTATTAATTTAGGACTGTAGTTTAATTCAGTGATTTTTTTGCATCCATTAAAATAATGCATATAAACTATTTTTTATATATATAATTATATAAAATACTTATATAATTTATATAATTAGATACTTGTGTTTATATAATATATTAGTTTAATATTATATATAAGTATTTATGATTTATTTTTTTTATTGATGCATGAAAAGCACGGAATTAATCTACAGTCCTAAATGAACAATATATATTCTGGTGTGTGTCTGTGTGTATTGGGTTCTTTTCAGTCTTATACAGTATCTCACAAAAGTGAGTACACCCCTCAAATTTTTGTAAATATTTGATGATATCTTTTCATGTGACAACACTGAAGAAATGACACTTTGCTACAATGTAAAGTAGTGAGTGTACAGCTTGTGTAACAGTGTAAATTTGCTGCCCCCTCAAAATAACTCAACACACAGCCATTAATGTCTAAACCGCTGGCAACAAAAGTGAGTACACCCCTAAGTGAAAATGTCCAAATTGGGCCCAATTAGCCATTTTCCCTCCCCGGTGTCATGTGACTTGTTAGTGTTACAAAGTCTCAGGTGTGAATGGGGAGCAGGTGTGTTAAGTTGCAGCCTTAATGCAAATATTTTTAATACTTTACACTAGGTTTCTTGGCGCTTTAAAGCTATTAATTTGATTATAGCAATGTTTGTTCGTTATCTCTTTGACTAAATATTGGCTGAGTAGCTAGTAGTAACATTAATGTAACTATAAATGGGTAAATCATACAAGAAGAAGTAAATGGAAAAAAGTTAACGTTGATATTTTGCTGTGATATAAGAGGAAAAAAATCACTCTGGCATGTGCTGTTATTGTAAAATCAACAGTAACTCTGCTTTGTGTTGGGCCGCATCACACCACCCTGTCTTTTGATTGTTACAGTTATTTAATAACCTGAGATGATTTGCTTTGAATGAAGTGTTATCAACATGTCTGTATTCATCTTTGCAGAGTTGTCATAATATTTATTATGATAAAGATCTTCTTCTACGTTTGCTGGTACCGTTCAAGACAGAGGCAGCTGGCCGCATATCTCAGTAATCCACGCAACGCCCAGATCGTTATTGTGGGAGGAAGAGCATACCTGCACCAGATGTGCGAGAACCAAAACGTAAGTATGCGTCATCAATTAATTCATTAAACATGTTTAAAGATGGTAAATTTTCCACTCACAATATTCATTTATCCTATTCTGTTATTTAATCTTCATTAAGGGAAGCTAAAATAGTGAGTGTTGAATGGCAAAGTTTGCATGCTGTCAGGGACGATGGACTGCTATAGAAGAGAAGACACAGGATGTAAATAATCCAGAATACCATAGATTAGAACTGGCCAATATGACAAAAATATCATATCTCACGATACTTGAGGACATTTCTACGATACACGCTATGCATCACGGTATATAATGTAGCTAGCAATCTGTCTGCAAAAGAGTAGTAAAATAAGACTTTGATGATACTGTAATGCCTACAAAGATAAAGAAGATTAAGTGTTTTTTTTTCATTTATTTATTTGTTTTTTTATAATTACATCATAGCCGTTCATTTACAGCACCCATTCAGTAACATTTAATTTGTAATTATTAAAAAATATTAGAGATGCACCGATGCTAAATTTCTTAGCCAATGCAGATAATCGATTATTCAGAGTGATATCGGCCGATACCGACAGTTCTGCCTTTTATGCTTTCTTATAAGTTAATAATAACTAATTTAAAAGAATTCTGAAGGAAATAAAAACTTTATTCCCTCCATTTCAACAAGTTGTTTCACAGTAACTGGTCTCAACAGAAAACACATCACTCTAATTAACATTAACACATGAACTCGATTCTGAAGATTAAAGTAAGATTTCTTAACTTATTGAATGTTATTAATTCATATTAACATGGACTGAATTAAAAAAAAAAACTCCTGCTAGTCTCACATTCACTCACCACAAACAAAAGCATTTCTGCTTCATCATTAACATCAAACTGGTAATATATAATATAAACTTTTTTATATATTAACATGAATTGGATATAAAACATACTACTCTACAACTTAGGGATGTCATGAGAACCGATACTTCGGTACCAAGTCGGTACCAACATTCTTAAGCGTGACGGTGCTTGTTTTTCTGCAGTAGCGTGGGTATTGATTGTAATAAAGGTATAGAGGTTGCAATTCTTCCGGACCTGATGGGGGCAGCCTTTATCGGCCGATACATCGGTGCATCTCTAAAAAAAAATATATATATATATATATATATCACCATACTGACATTATCTCAGAAAAGTGTATTGCGTAATCATTTATGACGATATCGATATTTATATCGATATATTGACCAGCGCTACCATATAGCACTTTTAGTTAAATTTATACTTAATATTTATAGTCCATGTTTAGCGATACAAAGCTTGTTCCATCTGTGGTCTCTGAACGATTTCTCTGTATTCTGTTCTTCCTCAAAATGTCCACAGCAACATATGTTTTCCATTTTTTATTATTAGCAAAATCGAAGCAGCTGGACTACATAGAGTTTTATCATCTGTTACTCTCTTTTATACATGTCTTAAATGACACGATGTTTGTACTGATCTACTGTGACTAACTATTATACAGGAACCTTTATGTACCCAAAAATTTATATCAGCATCGACTCTGACTTTATAACGTTCAGTAAATTGTACGCTTGATATAACTGTGTGTAAGATGAACAGATTTATGATATATAAGTGTAGTTGTTAATAAAATTATCACCCCAACCCCCCCCGGTTTTATAGACGTCAATCTGGCCAAATTGGTACGGCGTTCAGGACGATGGCTCCGTAGGCGAACCGTCTGTTTCTCTTCCTCCATCTTCATCCCTGTCTCAACTGGACTTACCCCCTCCATACGAGGCTGTTTCTGGAGGTAAGGCCTACAAGCATGGTTTCCTGTGGTTACATTGTGTTCCTAAGGTCTACAGTTATCGTACACTCATTTAACCAGCTTCACTTCATGAAGTTTAAGATGACTATAACAGATTTGTCCAAGATGAGATGGTGAGCGGAAGTGGCTTTAAAAATAGTAGCAGGACACTTCCTTGGACTGTGCACATTAACAATTGACTTGCGTAAGCTGTGGTGTGATTTAAAGTGATTTGCTGATGGTCAGTCACCAGTTGTATTGTGTTTGTGGGATTTAGGAAGGACTGTGTTCCGCTAATATTTTGGTTAGCTGACAGTTCTTTTGTTTTTTTTTTGACACAGACTGCTTTTTAGACGTGCAGTTGCTGATCATATGTGAGCTTCACCGAGTATTCACTTATATCAGACAATGAATGCTCGGATAAAACATTTTAGTTTGAAAATTGTAACAAATTTTTTAATAAACAAGCTTTCTGAGAGGTTTATAATTTCTCATAAAAATTGGATTAGCATGACTCCAGCAGGGCATTTACATTCTATCTGTTGAATTCGATGAGTCAAATTCGTTACATTTAAGTAAATTCATTTAGCTTAACTATGAGATTCATTCATTCTCCTATACAGATTTTTTTTTTTTTTTTGCTGATATTATGACCTGGACAAAGCAAAGGAGCAGCCATGGTTAATCCAAACCTATTTTCCTGGTTGTTTCTCCTTGTCCTTCCCACTTACATTTACCTAAATAAAAGCAAACTATGGAAGCTTTGTTTTTCTTTTGTTTTTTGTTTGTTTGGTTGCTTTTTTTTAGGGGGGGAAACTCACCTGAACTTGTGAACAAGACTTTTGAACTTATATACGTACACTTTAGTAGGAACACCCTTACACCTGCTCATTTATACAGTTATCCAATCAGCCAAGTATGTGGCAGCAGCGCAGTGCATACAATTATGCAGATACAGGTCAAGAGCTTCAGTTACTGTTCACATCAAACATCAGAATGATGTGTGGCTAACTATGGCATGGTATTTGGTGCCAGATGGGCTGGTTTGAGTATTTCATAAACTGCTGATCTCCTGGGAATTTCACACACAACAGTATCTAGAGTTTACATAAAATGGTGCAAAAAACAAAACAAAACCATCCTGTGTGCAGAGAATCTGCAGGCTGAAACACCCTGTTGATGAGTGAGATCAGTGGAGAATGACCAGTCTGATCTGAGCTGACAGGAAGACTATATTAAATCAAACAATCACTCTTTACAACTGTGTTGCACAGAAAAGCATCTCAGAATGCACAGCACATCAAACCTTGACATGGATTGGCTACTACAGCAGAAGACCATATCAAGTTCTATGCCTGCCAAGAACACGAATCCGCAGCTATCTTGGGTACAGACTCGTCCAAACTGGACAGTTATCAACCAGCCCATCTGGCACCGACAACTATGCCACAGTTAAAGTCACAGAGATCACACTTTTCCCACATTATGATGTTTGATTATGAACATTAACTGAAGTTCTTGACCTGTATCTGCATGATTTTATGCATTGTGCTGCTACCATATGATTTGCTGATTGGATCACTGCATAAATCAGCAATTGTACAGGGTTTCCTATTAAAGGAGACAGTGCATGTATGGTGAGTGAGAGAGAGTTTGTTCATTTAGAAAGGCACTCGGGCCTAATTCAGGGTCTTTCAGTGTTTCTCTGCTCTAAACAGTATTATCTGCACAGCATTTTTGTTATCAGTTAGTCAAGTTTTTCGGTGTGTACATTTATTTGGTGTATACAAAGCTTTTAAAAAGTTCCATGAAATGGTAAACTGAGCAATGTGAGTTTACACAAGGACCAGAAGATTAGGTGACATTGTGAAGATCGGGCAGGTATTAGCCAGAGTTTCAACATTAGCATGAGTCATAGTGACAGTGTACAGTACACATGTTGCTTCATATATACAGATAGCAGCTCAACAGGCAGGAGTGGTGTTTTGGAAACTGTCATAACTGCGTGAAAGGATCTTTATCACTTTACATGTTTCAATGTTAAACACAACAAGATGCTAAAACAGCATTCTCTTGAGCAGAGTTCTTTTGCACCAGTACGGACTTATTCAGAATAGCATCAGCTAAACATATTAAACATGAATAGAGTAAATAGTGTGTATAATGAATGGACAGTTACCTCACCAGTGACTGATTAAAATGCATTTCTATTAACATATCTACCAAATTGTTTGTTGTTGTTGTTGTTGTTGTTGTTGTTGTTTTTATTATAAACCTGAACAAGTTCTTTACTCCAGTGGGCAGCTCTTATTTTGGATTTCACAACCCTGTCCCTCTGGATTTTACAACTGTCTCCATTACTTTTTGTAGGGGACACGGTACTGTCAAGACATCATGGCATAAACATGTTACATTTCTATCTCTGCTGCCACTCTTGGCTCATTCATAACTTTAGCATGACCAGCCTCTGTCAAAGACTCAGAAGATCATATTGTTGCTGGTGACCAATTAATCAACCGATTAATAACCAATTAAAAGTTATACTGATTAAAAACATAACACTCAACATATCGCTGAACTTTATTACAAAAATAAACAAAAAACGGTACTGACTGTACCATTTATTTTAATTAAATAAATATTAATATATATGAACTATTAATAAATATTATGCTTGCTGCGATAGACTGTGTTCCCGGTGATTGGGCCGCACCCCGATTACATCACTTGCCCACCGCGGCACCGCCCCCACCGTCGTTTTGCCTTTTTAGAGTAATAAAAATTATTTAGTTCAGTTAGAGAGCGGATGCTACAATTAAAAAGTGAACACCACGTCTGCTCAGTTCAGCATGAGCCAAATGAGTCTGAGACGCAGCGCAGATCAGCAGGAGTCGGATTTCGTTTAGCACGAGTGAGACTGAGGCGAGCTGACTGACACGACGATGACGGAAGATTTGGTTTCAAAAGTTCTATGTTTAATATAAGCGAGGTTGTAATTGTTGTGGTTTTCATTAAGACTAATAATGAACCCACCATTCAAGCAGTTGCTGCCCTGAATTACCGCAAATTCGAAAGTGAAAGTGAAATGCACAAGCGAAGGGGTGAAGCCCCCCCCCCCCCCCCCCCCCCATTACTGGTGTTGTCACACGTCGATTAACCGGTGGGAAAATTTCCTCACAGTCACACTGCCTAATAAATATTAAAGAAAATAAAGATAAACACCCAAACTGAACCAAAAAGTGACACTCCAAATAACAAATAAAAATAGACATCCAAAATGAATTTAAAAAAAAAAAAAACATTTCAAATAACACAACAAAATTTCAGTGATGGTTTTTATTTTGCCTCTACAGGCCACTCTCATACTGTAAAATGACAGTGGACCTTTCTCTGTCACTCCTGCAATGGACGCAGGATATTTTGCAACTTATTTTGCGATATTATAATGTTATTTTGCAGATAACCGATAGTTCTAGCAATGGGTAATGCCTTCTGATTAATACCATGTTACCATGAAGCAATGATATATTTTGATTAGTTTATCACATTGTAAAGAAAGTCAATCTAGCACTAATAAATGACATAAAAACAGTATCCTCACAAGGTCGCCATTTGCTTTGAGAACCTCCTTCACCATCTACACACAGTAGAGTCATAAACAGACAACTGCAGGCAAGGTGAGAAGATGAGTGTGTAACGGTAGCATTAGCTTTAGCAGAGAGCGTTTCAGCTTGTTTCTGTGTGCCAGGGAAATGGTTTTCTTCTTCACACCACTCTTTCACAATTGCAGTATTTAATTTATTGCATAATGCACTCAGATATTTGGAGTGTGCATTTTCTCCAGTATGACAGTGTTGCCCTTTCTCTCTTCTTGCTTTAGCCGATGACCTGAAGCCTCCTCCGTACAGCGAGTTTGCTCAGAACGACGACACAGACACGTCTCAGAGCATCACAATCCCAGAGGGCAACAATTCGAGCATCAGCGATGACCCGCCTCCATACACTCCCACTGCCAATCAGCACACCAGCATTCAGTGCCAAGCCGAGCCTGAGGGGAGATCCAGCTAGTCTCTTCCAATGTCATTTCTCAATTTTGTTCACAGCAAGGGCTGTACTTCTCCATGCAGTTGCTCAGCGTTTAGTTAGGGACTCTATTTTTGTGTGTCAGTTTTACTCTTGATAAAGGTGCGTAAGTGGATTCTAGACATCCTAAAAGATTTGGGGAATTTGGTTGTTAAAAAAAGAAAGTGGCTTAATAATTTTCTCTTCTAGAAAGATGAGATGGTGAGCTGCTTTGGTATTAATGGGTGCTTTAAGCTCACTCATGCCTTATTTTGAGTTTCTCTTGTATAACCAGCATCATGATGATAACACACTTGTGTACCACGTTTTCTAGATATGTCGCACCGGATACAAATATGAATTCTTTCTGCTTAGAGCACACATTCATATATACATTGCTTTGTTGTGTAAGTCACTGTAATGTGTCCATCCTCTTATTTCACATACCGTATGTTCTGCTCGTAAAACAGCATTTAAGCACACCTAAAGCCTTGTTTTTGCTACTGAAAATGTCGTTACACATTTTCTTTTACTTTTAGACTGAAACCTCTCTATTTACTTGATAAGGAGCTTTTGTTGGTGTGAACACGGCTGCTCTGATACTCATTTCTGCCAGCAGTTATCTGTCTATCACTAGTGGAAGTGTCAAGGTAATAGAAGTGTGCGCTCCAGTAACTGTCCTGTAACAAATGACAGAACGCCTACCCTAAAACAAACTCATCACTGTATAGTTTATAGCATCTGCATCTTATAGTCCGGAAAATATGGATATACACAAAAAAAAAAAACACACCACCGAATTGTTCTTATCCTATATGCATTTCAACTTTCTGACATTTATAGATCTAATGACTGATTTAGTGCAGGGGTGGACAAATTAAGAATTCATTAGCTAGACCTCCTTGCACGTGGAAGCTGCAGTTTGTTGACCAGATTCATAATTAGGTTGCCCAGGAACTTAATCTTAAACTTAAACTCCTAAGTAATGTAGGTAGGTAACACAATTTTACTTAATTATGGATAGCTAGTTAAGCTCATTAGTACAGCATAAGGGAAATAAAACAAGTGTCCAGGGAGTCCTTAATCTCATATAATAACGTTTTAATGTATCAAAAGTCACAAAGTTGTTGTTGAACATCCCAGCTATGATTGCAGTATAAATAGTTTAATTTCGTTAATAATGCCATTTGCATATGGTTCTTGCATAAGAATTATACGACAGCTTTGCACTGGAGCTTGTATCGATTCGTTTTCATTAGCGTTTCCGCTTACTGCACATATTGAAAAAAAATTTTATTATTTATTTATTTTAAAAAAATTAATACATATTGTCTTCTGTAATCAGCCTAGTAAACAAAAGAATCTTAGTAGTAATAGTGTAGCAGGAAGCGGGATTCGGAAGCATGTGCTATAGTTACAGCATCTTAGTGTGTCTTATCAGTGCATTACTTTTAAACATGCCATACTTCAGTAGTTAGTAAAGAGTATGGTTTGTTTTTCTTTCTCTGGTTGAAGGTTGAACCTACCTCTTGGACCACCAGGCAACTATGAATAAAAAAAATTAAAATAATAATAATAATATCCTGTGCACGAAATCTGCTAGTCCTGGACACCTGGGTTCCTGATTTGTCCACCCCTGTTGTGTATTCACCATGAATTAATTATGCATAAGCATGCAGGTTGACCAGTGCCCTGTAAGAAGCAGAAGATTTTTCATATGTAGACGTGTTGAGAAACATTTGTTCTTGTCTCTATAAATGCCCAAAGGGAGAGGATTCTGTGCAGAGGTTTAACCTCGTGTTTATGCATAACCTCGCTTTGTATGTGATGACAATTTCTAAAACTATCCCTAAGCACTTTTTATGTCTTGTAATTGCCTTACTTTTGTCTGTGTGTACTGTAAGTAGACATGTGCCGATAATCGGGTGTACAGTATAGCTCAATATTCAATTCAGTAGTGTTATCTTGGACACTTAAAGATATCAGAACCATCCTTGCATTGCATTCATGAGGAATTAAGTTGGTCTCATTCAGAAGGCTGGGTCTTTTCCCCTGCAGCCCTCATATAATGAATGAGACGTGTTTCCTTTTCGGTTAAATGCTGCTATGCTTGTGAGAACAGGTCCAGATAAACATTTTATTTTCTTAACTTGATATCAAGATGTAACCGTGATAAATGTTACTCACTGTGATATGACAATGTAATATCGGCACACGCCTATTTGTAAGCGGCGAATATAATTAACGATTATCGGAGTCCACGCGGCAATGATGATGTGTGTAAATGCAGAGAGTATGCCCGCCGTACTCTTTGGCCTATCAGGTGACCGTAATGACTTTATACATTTACGCCACACAGTAATGAACTCGACTTCTTTGTGATTTCTTTCAGTATGTGTGTGATAGTAGATGTTCATATAAATCTTTTGTGTTTTGAAGAATGTATGACTGTACAGTTGTCAAATGTATCAGGTTAACATACGCTTACTGGCCAATTTATTAGACGCACCTACCTTATTGGTGGCTCTACCATTGCTACACAAAATACCATGTCAGTGTCACTACAGAACTGAGAACAAACCACCACCCAAATAATATCTGTTTAGCAGTGATCTTATGATGGTCCCTTTCCACTAATCGTTAAAGCTAACATTGTACAGAGCAACAGAGGGGGTACAATCAGTATTTAAACACCTGTAAAGTGGCCTGTATGGTTGGTGAATCTGTTAAAATGGTCAATAAGTAGCTACCATGTAATAGACTGGCAACTTAATGTAATGGGATCAATACTTTTTTATTATTAAAGCATCTTGGTAAAACACATAGATCTAGTGTATTTAGTCTTTATGAAGGTTCTCTGTCAAATACTTTATTCTGGTATCAACATGGGCATGAAAATCAGTAAAATATATCACAATCAGGCATGTACCAATAATTTTTTATACAATATGTCATCATAAAGCATATACTATACGTAAAGGTTACATAAAAATAAGTATTAAGTTCTAGATATACACTATTCAGCCATAACTTTAAAACCACCTGCCTAATATCGTGTAGGTCCCCTTTGTGTCACCTAAATAGCTCTGACCGATCGAGGCATGGAGTCCTCAAGACCGCTGAAGGTGTGCTGTGGTATCTGGCACCAAGACATTAGCAGCTGATCCTTTTAAGTCCTGTAAATTGTGAGGTGGGGCCTCCATGGATCGTTTTTTGTCCAGCACATCCCACAGATGAGATCGGATTGAGATCTGGGGAATTCGGAGGCCGAGTCAACACCCTGAACTTTTTGTCATGTTCCTCAAACCATTCCTGAACAGATTTTGCAGGGCACATTATCCTACTGAAAGAGACCACTGCCATTAGGGAATACCGTTGGCATAAAGGGGTTTACTTTGTCTGCAACAATGTTTAGGTGGGTGGTGTGTGTCAAAGTAACATCTATATGAATGCCAGGGCCCAAGCTTTCCCACTAGAACATTGCCCAGAGCATCACACCGCCTGCCTCTGTCGGCTTGCCTTCTTCTAGTGACTTCTCTTCCCCAAGTGAGCAATGCACATGCACCTGGCCATCCACATGACGTAAAAGAAAACATGATTCATCAGACCAGGCCACCTTCTTCTATTGCTCCATAATCCAGTTCTGATTATCACATGCCCATTGTCGACGCTTTTGGAAAGGGGCTAGCATGGGCACTCTGACTGGTCTGTGGGTACGCAGCCACGTTCTGACACCTTTCTATAATAGCCAGCATTAACTTTTTCAGCAATTTGTGCTACAGTAGCTCTTCTGTGCAATCAGACTTTGCTGCCCACATGCATCAGTGAGCCTTGTGCGTCCATGACCCTGTTGCCTGTTCACCGGTTGTCCTTTCTTGGAGCACTTTTGCTACGTACTAATAGCTGCATACCAGGAACGACCCAAAGATCTACCGTTTAAGCGATGCTCTGATCCAGTCGTCTAGCCATTAAAAGCTGGCCCTTATTGAAGTGGCTCAGATCTGTACACTTGCCCATTTTTTCAGCTTCCAACACATCAATTTGGAGAACTAACTGTTCACTCACTGCCTATCCCACAGGTGCCATTGTAACGAGACAATCTGTGTCATTCACTTCACCTGTCAGTGGTTTTAATGTTATGGCTGATCGGTGTAAACGCTGATGTCAATATAAAAGATGTTCCATTTGTTTGGGAAGATTTCACACCATTAGCTATCATTGTGATGGTAAAGGAGCTTCCTAAAGTTCTCAGGAACTTATTAAACAGCATCAAAATGGAATGAAATATCTCTCTCTCTCTCTCTCTCTCTCTCTCTCTCTCTCTCTCTCTCTCTCTATATATATATATATATATATATATATATATATATATATATATATATATATATATATATATATATATATATATATATATATATATATATATATATAGAGAGAGAGAGAGAGAGAGAGAGAGAGAGAGAGAGAGAGAGAGAGAGATGTATATAGATGGATAGATAGATAGATAGATGTCCAGTCTGTCCCCTGCCTTGTGCCCAAAGTTCCCTGGGATAGGCTCCAGGCTCCCCCACAAAACATATGTAGGATAAGTGGTATGGAAAATGTTAGTATGTTTATGATTATGGATACACACTTACACATCATCTTCATATATTTATAAGTACAAAGTTTATTAAATACCAAAAACAATAGTCTGAGTACATTTTCCTGCTCACTGTATATGGTAAAATTAGCAGTGGATCTGGATATAAGCTGGATGTACCTGTTGCTGCTGAGTGTATAATATAAGAGAGATGTGAATAAACACACAAACTAGTTAAAAAGAAGTCCTGTCTTTATTCGTGTACATGTATTCATGTATTCAAGAATTTGGAATTTAAAAGGTAATTATCATGTATATCTCACTGTAGCCACTAGAGAGCAATGAAATACCATTTTTTAAGACAACCCCAGCTTGTCCCTACAGCGTTAATCACAACCTGCAGTGTTTCATTGCCTTGGACTTTATGCATGGCATTGCAGATATCCCACTCTCCTCAAAGTTGAATATCTTATATATATATATATATATATATATATATATATATATATATATATATGTACAGTATCTCACAAAAGTGAGTACACCCCTCATGTTTTTGTAAATATTTAATTATATATTTTAATGTGACAACACTGAAGAAATGACACTTTGCTACAATGTAAAGTAGTGAGTGTACAGCTTGTATAACAGTGTCAAAATATGTGGGGCATCCTCAAACGGAAGGTGGAGGAGCACAAGGTCTCTAACATTCACCAGCTCCGTGATGTGGTCATGGAGGAGTGGAAGAGGACTCCAGTGGCAACCTGTGAAGCTCTGGTGAACTCCGTGCCCAAGAGGGTTAAGGCAGTGCTGGAAAATAATGGTGGCCAAACAAAATATTGACACTTTGGGCCCAATTTGGACATTTTCACTTAGGGGTGTACTCACTTTTGTTGCCAGCGGTTTAGACATTAATGGCTGTGTGTTGAGTTATTTTGAGGGGGCAGCAAATTTACACTGTTACACAAGCTGTACACTCACTACTTTACATTGTAGCAAAGTGTCATTTCTTCAGTGTTGTCACATGAAAAGATATAATCAAATATTTACAAACATGTGAGGGGTGTACTCACTTTTGTGAGATACTGTATATATATGAATATGATCTTACTTTAATCTGTTATACTTTCTACAGCAATAGCTCATTAATATATTTTTTTTAAATAATGTGTTGTTATTTAGGAACAACGTCTAATTGTAGATATGGTTGGGATGGTTTATTAGAGAATGGGGCATGGTGGCTTAGTGGGTAGCACGTTTGCCCTGCACGTTTGGGGTTCAAATCCAACCTCTGCCCTGTGTGCATAGCACCTGCATGTTCTCCCCATGCTTCAGGGTATTCCAGTTTCCTCCCCTACTCCAAAGAGTGTAGGCTGTTGGCATTTCCAAATTGTCTGTGGTGTGTGCAATTGTTATGATGGGTTGAGATGTTGTGCTTTCTGGACCACAGCAAGATACAGTTTGTTGTTATTTTGTTTTTGTTTTTTTGTTTTTTTTTTGTCTAAGCAAACTTAAATAAAGAAAGAAAAGGGATGATGAAACATCTGTTTATAATTGCTATAATATAAGTGAACACAGAATTTTACTTGTTTTGTGGGTGTTCCACAACGTTAAATGTAACTATGAATGGATTTTTTTTTTAAAAAAGCGTCATTCTGTAATGAATAAAAATGGTTAGTGTTGGCAAATTTCTCTTGTATAAGAGGAATAAAAGGATGTTCTGTTAAATGCAAGTAATCAACTTTGGGGTAGTAGCAGTAACTCCACTGTATGTTAGCCCACTCCATCACTGATAAATTTCCTATAACATCACACCCCAAAGTTTGAACTGATCCTGATGAATGAAGGGGCCAAGATACTGCAAGCTTCCGGTGGTGGAGATGACAATAAATTAAAATAAAAACCAGCATTGAGTGTCTTAGTAAGGTTTTAGGCATCCAAACAGGTGGTGTTTACCTGAGGTGATATTTGGATTATGGTGGTGGAGATAACACATCACTATGAAATCTCCCGTAGGTGTTCAATTGGGTTGAGATCGGTTGAGTGTGAAAGCCATAGTATATGATTTACATAATTTTCATCCTCACCAAACTTTTCAGTGAGCCCACGTGCCCTGTGGCAGAATCATCCTAAAAGAAAATGGAAATGTAAACTTTTAAACTTTTTTTTTAGAATAAAACAATAAAGGGACAAGTGGACCAAATCATCCCAGCAAAATGCCCCTCATTGCATAACAGAACCACCATTTAATTTGTTCCTCATCTGTATATACCGTATTATTTAATTATTTCGTGTTTGAACTGCAGGTGAAGGTGACAATGTTTAATGATGGCATTTGATATGGATTGAAGATTGTGAAGTGTTGAAAATCTGAGATTGGATTGCCCCTTCATCGCTCTACTGTGTGTATCTGATAACTATCAGAAGACTCAAAACGAGCAGCCATATCGTGTAATCCAAAGCTATGGTGACAGCCAAATTACAGCTTCATTTGATAAGATCTTATATCTGATTCAGTCCTCAGGTTTCTCTTATCTCGGGTCACTAATGAAGGAACAGAGTAACAAATGTCCCTTACACACGGGGACCATACGCACGGCAATTAGTGAACATATAAAAGCTGCTTTGATTTATTATTACTGCCATTAGCGAGGACAGATGTGTTTATAAAGAAAAGCTCACTAGGTTTTAATTATTGCTCTTTTTTGCTGTCGGCAGTTGAAACAAATCTCTGTTTAAAATAAAGAAAAGAAAATTAAATCTATTTTTGAGTCTTTGTGTCTCTGCTACCAGTGGTGGAGGAATTACATCAGTTCCTTTGGGGAATTATGACCATTAATACACTTAAAGGACAGTGACAGAGCTTTTCCTTTGGGGGAGCGATATCAAAGTATTGGCTTACAGCTTTGGGAAAAGTGTTACACCTTAGTCGGATCAAACTGAAGGTCAGACACTTGGACCAAATTTTCAGCTAATGCTGAAACCTTTATTTTTCATATATGTATTTGTTGTGCTTGTGAGCAGATTTGCTAAACCCCTCTTAATTAAAAAAAAACAAAACAAAACTATTTTTTACGCATTTTGATGTGTAATTTTTCATTATTTATAACCTATAAATTATTAACTTATAACTCTCGTATGGATCTGGAAGAGAAGCTGGAGACGAGCGCTGCCCTATCTCTTGCTCTATCTCGCTGCTCTAAGAGATTGCACAAAGATCGGACACGTGCATCTGTCCTGTGCTAGATACTAAACTGTCAGGCTCCAGACCACTAGCTAGAGAACTAAAGACATTCAGCCCAAAGACAAAATGCCTGTTCAGATAATGGGAAAAGCTGACAGTAGACAGTGACGGAATTATGTACAGGACAACCAAAGCCCACAAACAGTTGGTCCTATCAGAACAGTACAAAGGAAAAGTACTGGAAGAGTTGCACAATAACATGGGACACCAAGGTGCTGACCGCACAGTATCTCTAGTATGTGAACGCTTCTTTTGGACCTATATGCAATCTGACGTTGAGCACTATGTGACAAAAGCTTGCACCTGTCTCAAGCAGAAAAAGCCATGCCATGAAATGAGAGCTACCTTGAAAAATATTGTGACAACACAGCCATTTGAACTTGTATGTATTGATTTCCTCCATCTCGACTGATGCAAAGGTGGATACGAGTACATCCTTGTCATTGTTGACCATTTCACCTGTTTTGTTCAAGCATATCACATCAAAGTCAGGGAAAACTGCTGCAAACCTCATCTTCAATGACTTTGCTCTCAAGTTTGGGTTTCCCTCCCGTATTCATCATGACCAAGGAGGAGAGTTTGAAAATCAGTTGTTCACTCATTTAAAGAAACTCAGTGGCATGGCCACTAGAACACCATCCACGATGAAATTGCATGCGCTCAAGTGGGAACTTTTTGTCTCGTGCTGTGAGGAACATCAGCTAGACCCAGCAAACTGCTCAATAGCTACAGTCCTGTAGTTCTTACAAGGACGTTTCTTAGCTGGTTGGCTCCTCCTACAATCAGAGTCTACGTGGCCGCCATTTTGGCCAGCCATGCCCCTATTGATGGAGTGTCTTGCAGTGACCCTCAGACTCAGATCCTTTGGAACAGGCTGTACCCTCGGTATGATGGAGTGGGTATTCTCATTCCCACAGCGTTCAGCTAACACAATGTGGAGTTCCCTTTGAAAGGGAATGTCTGGGTTACACATGTAACCCTGTTCCCTGAGAAGGGAACGAGATGTTGCATAGCTTTGTCATACCGGGGTAGGCCTGTGAATTGTATCTTCGCTTCAGATATTATTTTAATGTTTTGGAGCTGTTTCTCTGCCAGAAGACATGGACATTTTGTTAGGATACATGGCATCATGGACTCAACAGATGTTACAGAGCTTTGTAATGGTCAGAAATAAAGAAAGTCTTCAGTACAGAGGACTTTTTGTTTTGTAGTTTTTCAGTAATGTGACAAGTCTCACTTATTAACTCCAGTAAAGAGAAAAATGGTAAGACTGGTGAGGGTATGGCTGATTACATTGACTATAACTGGAATTAATGTATTTCAAGGATGTTCCATGACATTAAGCATACAAACACACATGCATAAATGTATGCATGGATAAAATACTATTTAACATGTTGTTTATTTCTTTAAAAAAATTTAATGCTTGGGTTGGAAAATTGTTGTACAATAGGAATAAACCATTTTGGGATGTGATGTTATAGGAAAATGATAAACTTCAGGAGGGAAAGAGTAACTCCGCTTCACTTCATGTGTTATAAATTACATTTTGAAATATTTCAGCTTAGTGTATACAGTTTAATGTTTAGTAATGTTCCACATTTAGTAGCTAACTCCCAGTTTGCTAATCCCATAAGGCCTGATTACAGGAGGTGATAGAAGAGTGAAGGTTGCAGAATGACATGTAAGTTACACGCTTTGAACCACAGTTCTCACATCCAGCAAATAGTGACATTGTACAAAGACTCAGTGTCATGGACTTAAACACTGGGAAAGTGGAGGAGTTATAACAAGTGAGTGTGAAAGGTCAGAATGTCCCAGCTGATGTCAATTTGTAAACTACATAACTCTTGTGTGTGTGTGTGTGTGTGTGTGTGTGTGTGTGAGAGAGAGAGAGAGAGAGAGTAAGTGCGTGAATGCGTGTCTTCATGCATGTGTGTTTGCAAAGGGTAAGACTTTTGCTAGGGCAAGAGACTTGCTAAAGCAATCCTTTCTGTAAAAGTTAATTTTGCTGTTTAAGTTTTCTACAAGGAGAGTTTTTGACATTGTTTCCTTCACAAAAGCTGAGAAAAAAGGGGGGAAAGTGTCTCCCTTCTCCAGTGCCTGAATTTTTTTGGATTAATTTCTGGTCTTTGTGTGGTTTTTGACATGTCATTGGAAATTGCATCTAATACCATTCAAAACAAGCTGCTAGACTTGTTTGCTGAATTACTGCATGTTGGCAACTATCAAAAATCTATTATGGGGTTACTCTAAAAAATTCACTCGATAGTATCCTATAACACAAGTCAAGTGTAATAGCCTGTGGACTTAAGTTTGTTTGATGCCTATCCAATCAAAACCACCCAGAACTACAAGAACAGCCTCATTGTGCTGGGCGATTTTCACCTAAGTATGATAAAGAGCTTGTGGTTGTGAGGTGGGGCCTCCATGACCTGGGCATGTTTGTCCAACATATCCTATGGATGCTCAATCGGACTGAGATCTGGGGAATTTGGAGGCCAAGTTAACACCTTGAACTCTTTGTCATGTTCCTCAAACCATTCCTTAATTAGTTTTGCAGTGTGGCAGGGTGCATTATCCTCTTGAAAGAAGCCACTGCCATTAGGGAATACCGTTGCCATAAAGGGGTGTACTTGGTCTGCAACAATGTTTAGGTACATTGCCCAGAGGATCACACTTCCTTCACCAGCTTGCCTTCTTCCCATAGTGCATCCTGGTGCCATCTCTTCCCCACCTTCTTCCTTCGCTCCCTGGTCCCGTTCTGATGCTCACATGCCCATTGTGGGCCCTTCAGCTCACATACCCAATGCAGGTGCTGCTGACATGGGTCAGAATGGGCACTTTGACCAGTCTGCAGCTACACAGCCCCATATGCAGCAAGCTGTGATGCACTGTGTGTTCTGATACCTTTATTCCATAGCCAGCATTAACTTTTTCAGTAATTTGTGCTACAGAAGCTCTTCTGTGGGGTCGGACCAGATGGGCTAGCCTTTGTTCCCCATGTGCACCAATGAGCCTTGGGCGCCCATGACCTTGTCGCTGGTTCATCGGTTGTCCTTCCTTGGACCAATTTTCGTCGGTACTAACAACTGCATAGTGGGAACACCCCACAAGACTTGCCGTTTTGGAGATGTTCTGACCCAGTCGTCCAGTCATCACAGTTTGGCCCTTGTCAAAGTTGCTCAGATCCTTATACTTGCCCATTTTTCCTGCTTCCAACACATCAACTTTGAGAACTGCAAGTTCACTTGCTGCTTAATATACCCCACCCCTTAACAGGTGCCACTGTAACAAGATAATCAGTTTTATTCACTTCACCTGTCAGTGGTTTTAATGTTATTGATGATCAGGGTATATCAGTTCGATATGTAATACAAATAACCATGAATAAGATCCATTTCATCTATAATTTCAAGCTATTTGCCTGGTGATGTTTACTTTTACTGTTTCATTTCCATGCATGTTCTGCAAAGCTGGTTTTAAAGTCTTGAATTATCATCATTGAACCTATTATATTCATTGTTCATATGAATCATAGTATTTACTACAACTCTTAGTACAATTAATCAATTTTGAGCATGGTTAATATATGATTATTCATTCCGCTTCAATATTTCACTTTGATTTGGTGATGTATGATAATGTTACTACCACAAAGCTCCATTTCTGCCTACCTTACAACACTATTTATAATATACCTAAATATAATATCTATCTATCTATCTATCTATCTATCTATCTATCACTATCAGCAGTGACATCATGACAGCAGTACAACACATAAAATTATACAGATATAGGTCAAGAGCTTCAGTTACTGTTCACATCAAACATCAGATTAGGGAAAATGTGATCTCAGTGACTTTGATCAAGGCATGCTTGTTGGTACCAGAAGGACTGGTTTGAGTATTTCAGAAACTTCTGATCTCCTGAGATTTTCTACAATTTCTAGAGTTTACACAGAATGGTGAGAAGAAAATTAAAAAAAAATGTGCAGTTAATAATAGCAGTAGTTCTGCTGGCAGAAACAACTTGTTGATGAGAGAGGTCAGAGGAAAATGACCAGATTGGTTCGAGCTGACAGTAACTCAAATAACCATTCTTTGTCACCATGGTGAGCAGAAAAGCATCACACAACACATCGAACCTTGAGGCAGATGGGCCACAAGCATGTGGGTTCTACTTCTGTCAGCCAAAAACAAGAATCTGGAGCAACACCACAATTGTACAGAGCTGCTGACACATGACTGGCACTGGGCTTGGGTTAATTCCTAAAATTATAGGGAATTCATATTTTGACTTGGCTCAGATGTGTCCTTGTTCATTTGTAAATCAGGATCAAGAAGCACGGTTAGCAAGAAACTGTCAGTGGAAAAGAGATCTCAAAGCTTCTCATAGGACTTCATTATAATTGCATGAGTGCTATGCGTTGTTACTTATTGAGACAGGATATACAATACATGACTTCTTTGGCACTAGGAAAAATGTAGTGGACAGACAGAATACGTGGTGATTGGATGAATGGGTGGTCTTCTAGTCTTCTTCAGTTCTTTGGTACAAGTCCCCAGCAATCAGGTAGAATTACGCACTGAAATAATGGTGAGACTTGAGCATAAACTGGCATAAACTGGAATATTCATGCAGGACCATTCTCAACAACAGAATGTGAGTTGCAGATGCAGAAGCTCCAAGCCAATTAAGATCACCAGGATGAATCAGGAAGGTCTGGATGGTGCGGTGTGCCACAGCAGAATAAGGTTGTCAGGATGAGATGCCAGCAGCATATTAGGTAGCAAGAGTGCACATAAGCTTCTCTGATATCTTAAGCAATCGTGCATTCCAGAGGCATCGGCAAGGCCTTAAGGCCTTGAAGCCAAAAGACAGCCTTCTGAACTGTTCTCCAACAGTCCATTCTTACATTTACATTTACATTTATTCACTTAGCAGACGCTTTTATCCAAAGCGCCTTACAAATGAGAAAGATACAAGCAAAAGCATTTCTTCAAGCATGTTTTGTAAGTAACCCTTGCTGCAGAACCAAAAGTCCAGGTGGTAGAGTGAGACCTGATCCAGCAATTCCTACCTGCGTGTAGTTGAAACAGAAGTCCAGGGGATGGTGACAATTCAGTGTGTTTCAGACTGGATAAGTGTGTAGTTATGTGAGTTGTACCATGTTGTAGAGCATCTTGTTGGTTAGAGTTAGGGTAGGGGGTTAGGGTTAGAGTTATAGGAGGAGTTGGATCAAGTCCAACTTCAACCACGTTTGGTTCTGCAGTAAAGACTGTCTTAAGTTTTGCTCTGTTTTCCACTAGTAGTAGATCAATGTTTCTAAGGCACATCTTTGACACAAGGTGACTTTTTACTTTATTTACCACACCAAGAGTGCTCATTGTGCACTACTGCACTGCCATCTTGGCATTTTCCAACAATGCTATGACGAACTGTATGTCCTGCCTCCTGACTTCACTCTTTCAGTTCGACCCTTCCCGAGCTAGGCAAATAATTAAAATTAATTAACTTGTCTGGTGTATGGCAGAAACCAATTACCCCATTGTACGCTTGCTTGTCAACAAAGTGCTGTTCATGCAGGCTGTTCATGCAGGCTTGTTAAGATCCTGAGCTGCTTTTTTCCCAGAGGATGGACGTGAGAGTTTGCAGAGGTTACGGACTCTTAATGAGCAGTTCGACCTGACCATTACTGAACAGGAGAAATTAGAAATAACGATCAAACCTGGCAAAACAATAATGATGGATCTGCTGGTCCAGATTAGATGTGTCAGGTTGGAATTTACATTAACATAGCATCAGTTCAGATTTGAAGGGAATAATAAATAGCATTCAGTATTAAGTTATGTACTGTTATGTACTGTATATGCATTGGGGTAAAAATGTTTGTTAAGGAGCGTTACAAGGTGTAAGATTACAGTACAAAAGTTGCTTGTATATAATTCCTTAGCCTGATGGACTGGCATCCCATCTAGTCTCTGGATGCATGCCATGGCCTGAAATACAAATGATTTAAATAAAATATATTTTTTAAAGTGACTATCTGTTTTTCTTCAATTCCATGAATGTAGCAGGTGTATAATAACAAAATGAAATCATGACTGTTGTTGTTTAGCTTATAATAATTTTTCCTTTCTGTATTGAAAATTAATTGTCTCTATTCACACACCTGCAACCAGAGCTTTAAAGTAGTAGAGAGTTTAATGAAGCCAAGCCGCCCACATGCCATGTTTTTGGGACGTAGGAAGAAATCCAGAGAAGCCCATGAGGGCATGGGAACACATGAAACCCACAGACAATAACCAGGGCTTAGGATCAAACCCTGCAGCTGTGAAACCGAAATGCAACCCACTACACCACCATCTTTATTCTTGTACCTTTATTACAATATAACCTAAGAAATCTAACCTCTCTTTCTTTCTTTCTTTTGTTTCTCTCTCTTTCTGTCTTTCTCCTTTCTTTCTTTCTTTCTTTCTTTCTTTCTTTCTTTCTTTCTTTCTTTCTTTCTTTCTTTCTCCATCAGTTATGAACATTTACACCTCAAACTGTTAAACATGAGATTCTTTCTTTCTTTCTTTCTTTCTTTCTTTTTTCCTTCCTCCAGTTATGAATATTTACACCTCTTTTAAACATTGAGAGCTTTTGAATTATTTATTTATTTTGGGAAAATGGTTTTCTTGTCCAATTTTTTATATCTTGTTTGAACTAATACATCTAATTTGTGCATCAAATGAGCTCTAATTGCCATAATTGTAGAGTTTATACTGCTTGGATTGTTAAATGAGGAGTTGATAATGTGAAATCTGTGTGTTACAGAGAGCAGAGGAAATCCGTGAAACACCACACACACACACACACACGCACACGAAAAGATGACAGGCCAGAACTCAACCTCAGCACAGTCTATTCAAGGGGACTATGTAATACAGAAAGTAACTAATGCTTTTTACACATGAGATTTTCATCTTATCTGTTTCACCTTTTTAGAATTTCATCAAAATTAGAATACCTTTGAGGTAACTGCTCATGAAGTCTACCATGATACTGACTCCGACTCTTTGGCCTCCAAGGGCTCATCTACCAAACTTTACCTAATAAAGTAATCAAACAGACCTTAAAATGGGGAACAGACGTTCATCCAAGGGGGAAGAAAAGAGTGGAAGTCAAAGAGGGATCATTAAAAAAGAGTATTAGAACGCAGGGCATGAAATACAGAGCAAACCATCATGCCTAGTCTGGCCCCTGCTGAGTTTTCATATTTTATGCTTGTTTGATGGACTGTGATGGTCTTTACTGCAATGATTTGTACTATGAAATGTGATCCATATGTCTAGACGCTGCATATAAATGAACACATTTTCAAGACGACTGATATGAAATATCACGCATCCTACTGAATCAGCTAGAATTCATTTCATTAGGTTGAGAAGTCAAACGCAAATATGTGGACACCCCTAGTCTAATGAAATGCTTTGTTGATTTCCTACATGATTAAAAAGGTTTAGAAATGAAAGAAGAAAAACTAAAACAATGTACACAGTTGTATTTGATCAGCCTAGATATTTTTGGTGTTTGATGTTTTATTTGTTATTTTGGAGCTACAATGCTAATTTAGCCTTGTTAGGGAACACAACCTATAATTTGTAAAGTAACACAAGTGGAAAATTAATTGGGAAGCTCAAACATTTGCAAACCATCGTAGGTTAAAGTGTATCAGCACTTTTAAGATTCAAGCTGTTTTTCATCTTAGTATTTTTGCTTCACAGCCACAATTCACATAAAATCCCAATTCCAAAAAAGTTTGGATGCTGTATGAAATGTAAATAAAAACAGAATGTTTATCTAACAAATCTCATAAACCCATATGTTATTCACAGTACAACATAGAAAACATAGAAACATAGAAAACAAAGAAAAAAAACAAGGTAATTTTGAATTTGATGGCTGCAACACGTCTCATAAAAGTTGGGAAGGGGGCAACAAAAAGTTGGAAATGTATCCATCCATCCATCTTCTACCATTACTCCTTCTTCAGGGTCACGGGGGAACCTGGAGCCAATCCCAGGGAGCATCGGGCACAAGGCGGGGTACACCCCGGACAAGGTGCCAGTCCATCGCAGGGCACAATCACATACACACTCATACACCCATTCATATTCATACACTACGGACACATTAGACACGCCAATCAGCCTACCATGCATGTCTTTGGACTGGGGGGAGGAAACCGAAGTACCCGGAGGAAACCCCCGCAGCACGGAGGTTTCGAACCCCGGACCCTGGAGGTGTGAGGCGAACGTGCTAACCACTAAGCCCGGCTGGAAATGTAAGTGTTACTAAAAAGAAACAGCTGGAGGTTAATTGGTAACATGTAGCATGATTGGGTATAAAAAGAGTATCTTAGAGAGGCAGAGTCTTTCAGAAGTAAAGATGGGTAGAAGTTCTCCAATATGCAAAAAACTGCAACTACAGTTTGTGGGAAAATTTCAGAATCATGCCGTGCCATCCAAAAAATGCTGGTTAAAGCTCTACCATGCAAAGAAGAAGCCATATGTGAACATGATCCAGAAATGCCACCGTCTTCTCTGGGCCAAAGCTCATTTAAAATGAACCGAGGCAAAGTGGAAAACTGTTCCGTGGTCAGACGAAGAAAAATGTGAAATTCTTTTTGAAAAAAATGGACGCCGGGTCCTCCAAACTAAAGAGGACTAAAGAGGAGAGGAACCATCCGGCTTTTTATAAGCACTCAGTTCAAAAGCCTGCATCTCTGATGGTATGAGGGTGCATTAGTTCCTATAGAATAGGCAGCTTGTACATCTGAAAAGGCACTATCAATGCTGAAAGGTATATACAGGTTTTAGAGCAACATGCGCTTCCATCTAGATTCCATCCCATCTTTACATCCGAGAGACTCTGTCTCTCTAAGATCCTCTTTTATACCCAATCATGTTACTGACCTGTTGCCAATTAACCTAATTGGTTGCAAAATGTTCCTCCAGCTGTTTCATTTAGTAACAACTACTTTTCCAGCCTTTTGCTGCCTCTGTCCAAAATTTTTAAAAATGTTTAGTGGCCATCAAATTCAAAATGACCTTATTTTTTCCTTAAAATGGTACATTTCCTCAGTTTAAACATACATGTGATATGTTTCCTATATTCTATTGTGAATAACATATGATTTTATGACATTTGCATTCATTGAATTCTATTTTTATTTACATTTTACACAGCATCCCAACTTTTTTGGAATTGGGGTTGTACATGAATATAAACTATACTCCTTTTCTTATCTATCATGGTGCCAGCATGGTAAATAGTGAATACAGCCAGCCAGACTAAAACAAGTCTAACCCCAACATCTTTTCTGAGTGGCATAAGTTGCCAGAGATGCACTGCTCGACCTCTTCGGTTAATGAACCCTGAAAGGTCACATTCTGCACTCTGGGGACTCATATCAGCCATGATGGAATCACTCAGCATTTCTGTTAAATGTTGCCGATGTGTGAAGGATGTAGTGTTTGACACAAATATAAGATTGGTAAATAAACTGACACACACTGAGAGTGAACATGTGCTATGTAGTGCTGCAGAGTTATAACTTACACCAGGGGTCTTCTACAGTGTCTGCACAGGCAGAAATGTGACTGCAGGTTTTCAGCAAATCAGAACTCCCGTTTCATTAACTGGACTTGGTTTTTTAAACAACAAATAGTTTTAGCTCCTCATTAGCTTGAATAAAAAAAACAAAAAAAAAAAACAGACAAAATGGCCCTTTGTGGATAAGTTTGAAGATGCCTGAGTTATCTGTTTGCTGTTCTGTCTGTCTGTCTGTCTGTCTGTTTGTTTGTTGTAGTGTCGCTCTATCCATATGTATCTGTCTACAGTACATATCATTGTGCCTGTCTCTCTATCTGTCTGTTTGCTGTTCTCTGTCATATCTATCCCTATGTCTATCAGTTGATCTGTCTATTTGTAGTATTTTCTGTCTACCCATCCGTCCCTCTGTCACTCTGTCTGTATGTCATTGTGTGTCTCTTTATCTGTCTTTAACTTGATTTTCAAGCAACAATCTTCAAAAAGTTTTCGCTCAAGTGACTGGAATGAAATCTTGCAGCCATGACAGCTCTTAAGGCTGTGAATAATGTGTTATCTGTTTTGTTGGTCTGCCAGTCTGTTTATCTGGTAATAATGTCTGTATATTCATCTATCTGTCTCCCTGCCTGTATCGTCATTGTGTCTGTCTCTCTATCTCTATATTTGCTGTTCTGTCTGTCTGTCTATCTGCTTGTTTGTTTGTCTGTGTATTTGTTGTAATGTCAGTTTATCTATCTGAATGTGTCTCTGTCTGTCTGTCTCTCTACTTGTCTGTTTGTTTGTTGTATTTGTTTGATGTATTTATTTGCTATTCTGTGTATCTGTTTGTCTGTTTGCGTACTGTTGTTAATATCTATCTATCTATCTATCTATCCATATATTATTACAGTATTATTATAATAATAATAATTATTATTATTATTATTATTTTCTTAAATTGTTTGTTATTTATTAAATATACTACAATTTATTATATAGGAGACTTACTTCCACTGAATTTTTTCTGTTCCTTTTTTCCATTGTTTTTTGTTTTTGTTTTCATGCTCAAATCACTGATTAAAAATCAGAAAGCCTACTCAGGTAATTACTATTATTACAGAGATGTGATGTGTTTGAATATTTTGATTGTGTATCAGCCTCATTATGTTACTGGTCTCATCTTTAATCTCCTGTGTGCTATAGAGAAGTGTGTTGAGCCACAGGTTCGTTATTTAGCACTCACATCTCTCAGGTGCAGATGTATTATTACTGTACCACTGAAGCAACCACATATGAAATTGCATATGAAAATCCGCTTTCTCCACTTTCTCGCCAGCTGCACGGTTATTAAATCACTGTGATGTTACAACTGTGATTTTTTTTCCCCCCAGAAAAAAAAAAACATAGATCACTTGCTTTCCATGCATCTTTTCTTTAGCCTGAACTATGGTAGAAATAGTAGCATTTCTTTTCAAAGGCAAATGCTGTTGAACTTGGTGAAGAAAAGCTATCTGTAATGTAAACCTCAGCGTTCTTTGCTCTGTTGTGCATTTCGAGTGCAGACGGGAGTGAATTAAAAAAACAGATTGAATTTTCATGGTTGAATTCTGCTTTTAAATTTCATACAGTGCAAATCGGCTGCAAGGATTAGTATATATACAGTCCCCCCCGAAACTATTGGAACGACAAGGCCAATTCAATTTTTTGTGCTATACACCAAACACATTTGGGTTTGAGATCAAAAGAAGGATATGAGATGAGAGTTTAGGATTTCAGCTTTTATTTCCTGGTATTTACATCTAGATTTATTAAACAACAAAAGTATTTAAGTAAATTAAACTAAATAACACTTAATATTTGGGTGCATATACTTTGCCTGCAATAACTGCATCAAGCCTTTGACTCACTGACATCACCAAATTGATGGTTTCTTCTTTTGTGATGCTTTTCCAGGCTTTTACCTCAGCATTGTTCAGTTGTTGTTTGTTTTGGGGGGTTTCCCTTCTTCCCAGGAGATGAAATTCTGCTCAGTTGGGTTAAGGTCTGGTGATTGACTTGGCCACTCTAAAACCTTCCACTTTTTCCCATTGATAAGGTCTTTTGTTGTGTTGGCAGTGTGTTTTGGATCATTGTCTTGCTGCATGATGAAGTTCCTCCCAATTAATTTGGATCCATTTCTCTGTAAATTGGCATACAAATTGTTCCTGTAAACTTATGCTAAAAATTCATTCTGCTGCTATCATCATGGGCTACATCAGCAATAAATATTAGTGCGCCTGTTCCAGAAGCAGCCATGCAAACCCAAGCAATGCCACTACCTCCACCATGTTTCACAGATCAGCTTGTATGTTTTGGATCCTTTCTTTCTCCACACTTTGGCCTTTCCATCACTTTGGTAGAGGCTAATCATGGTTCCAGAACCTTTGGGGCTCATCTCTGTATTTCTTTGCAAATTCCAATTTGGCTTTCTGATTCTTACTGCTGATGAGTGGTTTGTATCTTGTGGTATGGGATTGTGATACCTTCACCCTTGCACTGTGGATGCTGTTGGTGATGTTACTGACTGTTGTTTTGGGGTTTTTCTTCATCATATGTTTCTGTCATCAGTTGTTGTTTTCCTTGGCCAACCCATTCAATGTCTGTAATTCAGTACATTAGTGTTTTCTTTCTTTTTCAGCACATTCCAAATTATTGTATTGGCTGTGCCCAATGTTTGTGCAGTGCCTCTGACTGACTTTCCTTCTTTTCTCAGCTTCAAAATGTCTTGCTTTCCTCCCATAGACATCTCTCTGGTCTTCTTGTTGGCTTATCCTTTTTAACAACAAATGCAGTCTTCACAGGTCAAACTGAAGGTTAAAACCAAGAGTAGCTGTTCAGAGCTATTTACTGTTTAAACAATCAATGTAACAGGACACACCTTGGTAACAAGAAACATCTGCCAAGATAATTATCTGAACCCAACATTACCCATAATGCACAGCATGCACGAGTTTTAGTGTTGAGTATTTAGTGAGTATTTATGGATTTGTTTACATGAGTATTTAATATGTTTTAGAGTGATTGTGATTTTTCTGCTATGTGTGCAAAGCTGTGAAATCGTTTAACCTCGTACACCATGTCTACTCCCACTATTCACACTTTTCAGCTCTGTTTTTAAACGTCTATACTTATCATTTAAATTTTCCCCGTTAACAAATATTGTTATTATTATCGGATTATACCTAAATTAATTATATAGTGCTCATTATAATTGTAAGCTCATTCCAGGTGTAATTCAATTTGCATGTTTGTGTTAACATGTTTGCTCTATACATGATAGTTTCTATAGTAACCGATAATTCATGGGGATTTGTATGTCTGCATAATGTAAAGCGAATAAACAGATTTAAATGTGTTTAATGTGTTATTTAAAAAAAAAAAAATTATAATGATTCATATTATGAAGGAGATGGTTTCTCGGTAACATGACAAGCAGATTTTGTTTTGTCTTATTAATTTCAAGTAAGAGAAAACAGAGAGCCTGATGAGGGAACTACTGTTTATAGCTTTATAACATAAGTGATAACAGAAACTAACTTGTTTTATTGATGTTCCACAACATTAAATGTAACTATAAATTGTTAAAAAAACATGATGCATCATTCATTAATAAAAAAAAAAAAAAAAAGATGACAGTTGGGTATAAATTGCTGAGGCGGAAAAAAAAAAAAAAACCATCAGGATATCAGGACAGGAAACTCAAGTCTATTTCACCTTGAGCCGCATCACACCACCCTATCACTGATTATTTTCCTGTTACAGCACACCTATTTCTTACTTGTTAGAGTTTATAAAGGCACTGTTAGCCGGTTACAAATAATTATAAGAAGTATTAGAATAACTTACGAATACAGCTTTATGTTGCTCAGTTTTCTCTCTGTTTATCCTAGCTATATATATTTTTCCTCTCCATGCATTTCATCCTCCCTGCTGATTTCTCCTCTGTCTTACTGTCTCTCCCTGTCATTCATCCTCACTGTTTTTCTCTACTTTGTTACTGCACTACATTTTCTATTACTCTCTGCTTTTCCTCTCTCTTTTTCTTGTATTTTCTCTTCTTCAGCCTTTCTTGTATTTAATTCTTCTCTCTCTCTCTTTTTTTTTTATCTCACTTGCTTATTTTCCCTTTACATTTCTCTCTCGTGCTCTCTCTTTATATATTTCTCTATCTGTTTATCTCTGCTTCTGTTTCTTCTTGTTCTCTTTTCCCTCTAATGCTTACTCTCTCCCTCTCTCTTTCACTCCCGTCCTCCCTCATTCTTTCTTTTTTTTCCTCTACTCTCTTCTACCCTTTCATTTTTTTTTCTTCTTGTCTGTCAATCTCGCATTTCTCCATAAACTGTTTTTCTTCAGACTTGTTCTCCTTAGAGTGTAGAGAGGAATAAAGAAGGAGCAAATGAGAAAAAGAGAAAGGGAGGAACCCTTAAGGTTCTAAAGTTCTCCTTTTCTCTCTCTGAAAAAAAAACTACATGTTTTTTTTCCAGTGTTTCACTCTCTGAAGCCCATAAATATTCCATGACCCTTACAACCGAAGTTCCAAGTAGAACTCCTTTAGCGACTCAAGAACCTTTAACTTTAGAAACTCTATGTTCCTCCCTTCTCTCTGTCTCTTTTCTCCCTTCTGCTCTCTCCCTTTATTTTTCCACATCTTTTGTTGACTATCAAATTTATTACTCCTTTTCTCTTTTCCCCTTTACTTCTTTTCTCTAATGCTCCCCCCCCCCTCTCTCTCAGCCCCTTCTTCTCATTTCTCTATTTTCATCCACTCTCTCCCTGTCTGTAATTTTCTTTGTTTGTTTTTTTTTTTTTTTTTGGTGTCTCACTTTTTTCCCTTTATGCTTCTCGCTCCCTTTCTCACCGACTTTCTCACCAACGTTCTCACTTCCTCTCTTTTTATTCTCTTCTAGACTCTAAGGGAAAAATTGGTTCTTCTATTTGAACCCATAAAGGTTCTTAGTAGAACTGTAGACAGAGTTTTCTCTTGCAGAAAAGGCTCGAAATAGAACCCCTTTAGAACCCCAAGAGCCTTGCGTCCAAACTATACATTTTTATCCTTCTCCGTTCACTCCATATCTACATCCATTGATCACCATCTATCACTCCATTTCTGTTTTTCCTTTATTCCCTTTTCCCTAATGCTTACTTTCATGTGCCCTTCTTCTCGTTCTTATGCTTTCATCTCTTCTCTCTCCCTCAGCCTCTCATGTCGTCTTCTTCTTCTGTTTTGTTTCTCTGTAACTCTATTTTTCTCCCTCTGTTCTGTCTGTTTTAATCTCCTCTATAACTAAATCTAGTGGTTCTCTCACTGGAGCCTTAAAAGGTTCTTACAACATCCTTCAGAAAAGGATCTCCATTCTCTCTCTCTCTCTCTCTCTCTCTCTCTCTCTCTCTCTCTCTCTCTCTCTCTCTCTCCCTCTCTCTCTCTCTCTCTTCAGAGTATGTGGGTGGGTGTGTGTTCACTCTCTCAGTGACTCCTGTGCCACTCGGATCACACTCTCACACTCCTCTATCAGGATTACTGCAGCCCTGAGCCGCTTCCCTCTCTCCTCTCATCTTCTTCTTCCTCTGCTCTAGATGATCCCTCTTTCCGCCGGTGTCCTGTCGGTAAGTGTCCCGAGTCTTTTATGTCCGTCTTTATCGCCGCGTCTCTCTCTCTCTCTCTCGCTCTCTCTCTCTCTCTCTCTCTCTCTCTCTCTCTCTCTCTCTCTTTACCTGCGGCGGCTTTTCCGAATGCGCCTTCAAGTGCCTCAAAAGTCTGACTGTTTTGCTGATAGGACGCGAGAAAGGACTTTGTGGAGTGAATTAATGAATTGTGCGCGAAGTTTTCCCCCAAACACTTAAATGACTTTTGAAAGCCGATCAGTGCAAGTCGGAGGAATGGCAACGTATATTAAATCACACGCATACAAACTGTAGCACACAGCACGACCTGTTAGCCCCATTGAACCATTTCAATAGTGCCAAATCGTATATTTATTTATTTATTTATTCATTTTATTTATTTATTTTTTTTGGAATTACAGCATTGATAGCGCACGCGCGTTCCATGGCGCATTTGTGTTGTCTTTAGAGCAATCTCACCTAACTTTTGTTTTGTTTGTTTGTTTTTAACATTTGCTTTATTGTCATTTTTATTATTATTATTATTTTTATTTTTTTTTTAAATTGTGTTTCTTCCAAATAAATACCCCTTGCATTTGAAACTCAGTGATGAGATTTTTCCAGATCAGGGATTTCCTAGCTGCTGGTTGAGCACATGGACCACATGGTGGCGCTGTTGCAGATTTTATTGCTGCTCCACTCTGAAGCAGTTTTTATTTGTTTCTAAATCTGCTGCATATATAATCTAAAATATAATACACGCTGTACTACGTTGTGCGATATTTAGTCTGTATCACCTTACAATGCACGCTCATCAGATTGCTTTCTTATTCAAACTGTTCTTTTCTTCTCATCCTCTCTTGCTCTGCATGAGGATGAAGTGCGATGGCTGTTGATGCTGTCTGGAATGAATAAGTGCACTATTTACATTAAACCTATTGATATTATAATTTGATTGATCTGATTTTAGTGGTGTATTGATGGATTCTTTGTGCTGATCTGCTAAATGATGCATTCAAAATTCACTGAGCCTCATTTAATGTAAGTGCAAGCACTTGGGTTTTTGTTTGTTTATTTCTGCGCAGGATATGATCTCTCCTCCTGTTTAGTTCTGAATCTGTCATTCTGAAGCACAGTGGATTTGGGGAAATACAGGGATTGCATTCATTTTCATGCTGAAATAAACATCAGCTCCAAGTAATGCCTAACAAGACAAGTTTTGCCTGATTACTTGCAATCCAAATGTTTATCTCAGCTCATCAGCATTTTTAAGTGTGTGGTTTATGTTTTTTTTTTCTATGAAAAAAGCAGCCTTCATATACAGGGGCAAATAAACAGGGTAAAACTGACAGACGGCTATGAGTGGTACAAAATAAAGTAAATATTCCTTCATTCATGCATTCATTCATCCATTCATCAATAAGTGTTTTATCCAGGGTCAGGGTGGATCCTGTGTGCACACATCCATGCGCACACATTCACGCACTCGTTCATAATTTAACAGAACCAATCCATCGACACGCATGTATTTGGGAGGTGAGGGGAAACTGAAGAACCTGAAAGAAACTCAAGTGAACACGAAGAGAACATGCATAGAAACTCAAACCACCAACCAGGATCAAACCAGACCTGTCAACTGGCACCACCACCACAATGCTGCCAAAATACCCTGTATATATATATATATATATATATTTAAAAAATACAATGAACACTTTAAAACTGAAAGGATAACGATATCTGGGATTGAATATCATCATACTTGGTGAATTACAATAAATTACAATAATAATTGATAGGATTGTTTCATTATTTTCTGCTGTAGAGCTTTTACCTCTTGGCATTAACAGATCTTCATTCATAGACCTTAATACACAAGAATGCTTATTGAAGGTCTCTAGTATGCATAAGCAGTAGAGCACGAAACCTTTCTATGTCAACAAAATGCTTTTGGATGAAACAGGTCCAATATCATCAGATTTCTTTGATCGGCATCTCCTTTTGACGCACTGGAGCTTCCAGGCTGCACTACAGCTGCAGTTACAATAATCCTGAAGTCATTCCAATCAGTACCAATTTCTCAGCATGCTGTATAAACCGTAAGCGTATTGTTAAGCTTGGTGAGATATTTATTGCTATTATTTTCCAGCAGTGTCATATCTGTGATTTGTGTGCTGCTTTCAGTCATGGTTAACACAACATGGTTTTTCAGGTCATTAAGTGTAATAGCATCAGAGAACCCCGTCCTCACATGAGCACACACACATACGCTCAGTGGAAAACGAAATGAAAATGAGCAATAAACAGAGTTGGTTATGACTGAACACATCATATCCTTATGAATATTAATATCCTGGTTTCAGTAACACCTTCTGTGAAGAGGTAGAAGTAGGCGTTAGAGGTAGGCGTTATGTGAAAAAAACATTTGAAGGAAATTTCATGATATATGATGTGTGTATCATGGATTTGGGCGTTTAAATGCTTGAAAAATCTTTGCCAGTGTCAATTACAACTTGTGCCACGTTTAAAAAGCCATAAAAATGTATTCAATATATATTCAAACAAATTATGAGTGGCACAGTGTTGTTAGTGCAGTAAGCAGAGTTGGTGACTCACTGCTCCAGTATGCCTGATTTGATCCTGAGCTCAGTCTTTACTGTCTGTATTGAGTTACGCATGTTGTCCGTTTGGGTTTCCACTGGGTTCTACGGTTTCCTCCCACCTCCCAAAAACATGCCTGGCTACTCTGAATCACCCATGGGTGTAAATGAGTACATGCATGGTGTATTCCCCATCTCATGCCATGTGTTCCTGGGAAAAACTATAGATCCACAGCAACCCTGACCAGGATAAAGTAGCTAGATGATGAATGAATGAATGAACGAACGAGTGATTTAAAAAAAAAAAAAAACATCTGGTACAAAATCTAGTACTTTTGACCGATGGCCAACCAGCTATTTGCTGCTGTGAGTCACAGTGGGTCACGATACTGATATAATACTGTTATATTGCCCTGGTCTAAGGCCCGTACCCATAAAGCTTTAGTACTGTGAGGCTTTATGAGTATTCTTGGTTAATAACAATAATGTGAGCAATCTAATTATAAGATAATTAGGGATTAACAATTCCTCATAAAGCTGAAACTGACAATAAAAAACATATATCACAAATTGTTCATCACAAGTTCCTTTGGTGCCTGCACTGTTTAATATTTTAATATTAATAAGCATTACAAAATGAAGCATTAAGAACATTTATAAGAGCACCACTGAGTGCTCCAAGTCATGTAAGTATTATAAATTTAAAAGCAGTGAAAATGTAAAGCAAAGATTGGCAAAAAACTTTCATTTACAGTTTCCCCTTTACCACACATGTAGTCGAGCAGTGAAAACATTTTTTATCAGTTTTAAAATCTGTTCCATAAATTCACACCCAAATCATACAGTATATCTACTTCTCTATGCTATGTTATCTCATATTAAAACATGAAAGTGGAATTGTACTGGAAGTCAATTTTGTCTATTAAATATATGATTATAGTTAATATTAAAGTTAGTACTGTATATGAAATTACAAACATTATAGTTATAGATTATAGATATTCACACACCTCCCATTTCCCATCACCCTGCTCACCAGCAGCTAAACACTGAGTCATTATACTCTACACACAGAAACCCAACAGTGTCTAGATTACTCTTATAACACACTTGTGGTGATAAAATAATTAATATGTTTATACTGATTGAAAATATCTTATAAGTTGTACTACAAGAAAGGATTCAAATCTAAAGAAGCAAACACGAAAGATGTCATCAAACTATTCTTTTAAAACCTCACCAACCTTCTGTTAGTCATATTAAAATTCGAATACAGTATTATAATTTATTCGTGGATGACTATTTAAAGACACATGATTTTTAAGTGCCTTAATTACTGTATTTGTAATTTCCTTTTTTTTTTTTTTTTCTCCAGAAGTGACAAATAATTAGGAGGAATGGCTGATTTACACTCCAGAACATGCCTTCCCCTGTAGGCATGGAATTAATGATAGCAAGGAAATCAATGATAGCAATTTATTGACAGATTTATGATGCTTTATATGAGTTTATAAAATGTTCACCTGGCACTGTGACCAAACTACCTACAATATTAAGCACAGTTAAGAGACTTAGTTGAGGTCGGAAGTTTACATACTGTACACTCATCATGGACATGAATGTCATGGCAATATTGGCCTTTCAATAATTTATTTTAATTTTTCTTTTTCTGGTGCAGAATGATTGTACAACATATACCTTTAACAAAAAACAAACAAACAAAAAAAACAAGAATTTGGTTCTTTAATTCATTTGGGGTTATCTGTATTCAACACAGGACCGAAATTATACATACAGAGTCTACAGTATACATACAAACACTTAGATTATTAATTCAGTGGTGCTGAAAGTTGCAAAATGTCATTTAATTGGCCAAGACCAATGCCTCTTAATTTCCTGTTAGTGATCATGATCGACTACAGCTGGCAGCTTCTCTGTGCCAACATAAAAAGGGTTTGACAGCACTCATTGGATTGACCAACACACACCATTGTTTTTGTTTTTTTTTAATTAAAGATGTATTTTGTACAGTCATTCTGCCCCGGAAAAAGAACAGTTCAAAGATATTACTGAAAGCCCAATATTGCTATTACATTCATGTTCTTGATGAGTGTATGTAAACTTCCGACCGTAACTGTATCAATTAGTTCAGGCTTCAAGGAAAGCATTACTGAGTTTTCTCAGGATCTGTGCATGCTAAAAATTTTTTTTTTTTTCCAAGTTTGCTTTCAGTGCTTCAACAAAGCAAGACTGTATTTGCTTTAAAAGTGCTCACATTCCTAATTCTAACTTTAACTTGAAATTCTCTATAGAGCACATGTATAATTACCTCTGCTGAGACTGCGCCAGAAAGTGACCCTTATCCAGATGGTTCTGTTATTTTGGGTCCTTGTGGAGATGGAGTTGTTGAAGTCACAAAGGACAAAAGATGAAAAAGATTCAGCAGAAAAATGCTGAATTCTGAATGAGTTGTTGGAATTCCATTGTTTTTTTCTTCTCTTTTAATCTTCTTCCGCTTTTGCAATGTATGCGTAATCCTAAATTCCATAAAAACTCTAAAGTAATACTGAAGTTTATTGAAGTGAGGATTTTCTATTCACTGCCATTACAACCCTGTGGATTGAATTATTCATAAATACATGCAAACGTAGGTCTGTGGTCAGCACGTTTGCCTCCCACCACCAGGGTTGGGGGTTCAAAAGTTTGGATGTTCTCCCGTGCTTCGGGGGTTTCTTCCAGGTACTCGAATTTCCTACCCCAGTCCAAAGACGTGCATTGTAGGCTGATTGGCATTTCCAAATTGTCCGTAGTGTGTGAATGTGTTTTCACCTTGCGATGGATTGGAAACCTGTCTAGGGTGTCCCCTGCCTTGTGCCCTGAGTTCCCTGGGATAGACTCCAGGCTCCCCGTGACCCTGTGTAGGATAAGTAGTATAGAAAATAGATGGATGGTTTGTCATGAATCAAGTTAAATGGGCATGTGATGATGCCTTTGTACTTGTAAACTATGTCCTCTGCTTTTTTTTATTCAGTTGTGTTTGCATTGTTCAGCTCTTTTGTATTTGATTCAGTTTTGGAAGTGCAAGTGTCTTTTCCTGGAGATTTTGATATGACTTATGCACCCAATTAAAGTCGAGTTCAACAAAGCACAGCCATTTTTTGCTTAATACGTCTGTGAAATACTTAAAAGGAAATCACTGTGAACTATCAGAACTTCTAACATGACAGAATAAAACAGACTGAATCAATATATTTACTATATTCAAGGCAGAATACAGATACAAAATGAGTAAATGTGACACATTTGCATAGTGTATGAGTTGCTGAGATTCCTTAGAGCTCTGAGCTGAGACTGTTTCTGAAGTTTCTCTTGATGGATTTAAAAATAGAAATTCTCTACAATCATTTGGATTCAGCTATGATACAGTGTCAAACAGGCTGCCACACTTTTCAGCTTGATGGTTTGTTTTATTTTAGTCAGCATGGCTAAATGCATTACTGATACATTTGTTAGCATTATCTATCTAGAGACACTTTATAAAATAATAATAATATCAAATATGGCTATAAGCAGCAATTATTGGGGATCCAGCACTTTAGGGCCTTTAAGGACATGTGTAAAAAGATATTACTTAATATTGTGCAAGCCTGTAATCACCTAAATCAGATGAAAAAGCAGGATAATTTTAAGATATATCAACCTTCGTTTATCTTGTCTAATAGGTGCTGAACATTGATTGGCTGCCCTGTTTTTCAAGATTCACAACTGTCCTCATGTCCTTAGAACCAATTTAATGTTTTTTTTTTTTTCCCTATTATAGTGTCACCTACTGGTTATGCTCAGTAATTTTTACGTGTCAGTGATAATTTTGATGAAAATAGCTCATTCCTTTAAGAGTCAATAGCCATTTAAGTAAAAGCGGCCATGCCCACTTTTTGGTGTTTTGACATGCTGTAAAATAAAAAGATCAAGATTTTTTGATAATCATTAATAATGGGACTCTTCCAGAAGAGAATTCTTCTGCACGGGTTTGGTTCCAATCAGATGAACAGTTTAGGAATAGTTCGCGATAGTAGGCTTTGAAAAAACCAATATGGCGGAAATTAAATGGTAAATGGCACACTTATATAGCGCTTTTGTCCAAAATGCTTTACACTGTGTCTCATTCACCCATTCACACACACACACACCAATGGTAGCAGAGCTGCCATGCAAGGCGCTAACTTGCCATCAGGAACAACTTGGGGTTCAGTGTCTTGCCCAAGGACATTTCAGCATGTGGAGTCACATGGGGCGGGAATCAAACCACCAACCCTACAATTAGTGGACAACCCACTCTACCAACTGAGCCACAGCCGCCCCATAAATGAGAGATATACGTTTTGTTCAGTGTTTGTTGAGTCAAGGATTCCAATGATATAGGACACTTGATCAGTTTTAGGGTATGATAATAATAATAATAAGGGATGCACTGAAATGAAAATTCTCGGCCGAAGCCGAATATAAGGAAAAACTTGGCCGAAAGCTGAAGGCCGAATACCGAACACGTTTTTTTCCCATTTATTTTACCATTTTTTTCACCATTGCATAAATTAAATAGTCAAAATATGCTTTTTAGTATTTTGTCTTGCTTTTCAAAGAAAAAAATCAATTACAAAATCTACAATTTCAAAATATTTATTTAACACTGAACATTTTTTTTTCATTCCAGCAGGAATAGGCTACCAACAAGGCGCAATATAACTTTAAATAAATAAATGAGTAAAATAAAAATATTTTGATGTGCTCGTCTTTGAGCCCCCCTTGAATAGCCGATGTTAGGCCTGTAACTGACTGCTGAAAGAATGGAACACACTGTAGCCTACAACAAAAAAGTGCATTGACAAGAGTGCAGAAAATGGTTCTATTGGGTTCTATACGGCTGATTATATTGGGGATATACACCGCTCACGTCCCTGTACACCTCGCGCAGTATTAGAGTGGATATAGGATAGTTAGATACGTTGTTAATGTTATGTTCCTTGATAGATTTAGTTAGTTTAAACTATAGATTAGTTCATTTAGTCCCTGCTGGTTTCTCCGCTCCCAGTCCATAGTACTAGTTCATGTTTCTTGTTTTGTGTTGTGACCCTGTTTTCTGTGACTGCGACTCTGATTCCTGCTTTGCCCCATTTATGCTCTGATTCCTGCTTTGCCCCAGTTTGCCGATCGCCCGACCCTTTGCCTGTCGTGACTACGTTTTTTGGATTACGATTTGGATTTGTCTGCCTGCCCTTAAATAAATACGTATTTACCTACTTCCGTACTCTACTCCCTTACGTCTTGCGACGTGACAGAATACTCCGGAACAGAAAAAAAACAAACACACGTGTCCACGGTAAACAGTGTCATGGTTTTCAACATCCGAAGAGCATGCGCTCGTGCATGCGCGCGCCCCCTCATCTCTCCGCGCTGCCGGAAGTGGAGGTCGTGACATTCGCGCATCTCACTCTGGTTGCTAGGCTATTTGGTCGCATCACCAAACAATTCATTGTTCGGTTAAATTTATTCGGCCTTTTCACTTATTTCGGTTGCCGAACATTCGGTGCATCCCTAATAATAATAATACTTACAAAAACAACAGTGTTTCAGTGCTTGAACCGCTAATAAATATTATTAACTGGTCATTTTGACCGAATTACATTGATGTTTCAGAGGTGAAATGAGGGATATGTTGCCATAATTTCATCAAGTGGTATACTCTTCCTCCAATACACTTGAAGCCACTGTGACTTTTGAAACTGCTGCAGCCTTCATTCAAAGGAGAGTGCTAACTGCTCTATTTTGTTCACTAGATAAATACTTGCTGTCATCTGGCATTGATCTGATCAACAGGGGAATGGGCAAGACTGTCCTTCCCATCCAAAGAGCACAACTATTTTCTTTCACAGATAGATCTGCAGTATCACTGGGACTTAACCTCTTAGTCTCCAGATGTCACCCCATAACTTTTTCATAAATTTAAGAATGCTTTGTAAGCAATAAAACATAACGGGGCATGCTGCTATAGGAAAACAATAAACAACTGAGTGGTGTGATGGCTTCAGGCAGTTACCACCCTGAAGTTGTTATTTTCCAATAAGAGCATGTGTTTTATTACTCATACGCCACAACAAGCTGCCAACGACAGGCTGTACAAGTATCCATTTATAGTTACCTTTATTGTTGTAGAATGTGATAATATTTCCTGTTATCACTTTAGTTATAGCAACTGTAAACAGTCGTTCCCTCACCAGTCTTTCTATTTCTCTCCACTGAAGTTAATAAGATGGGGGGAAAACCCCACAACAACAACAAAAGCACAATGTCCTCTGTCCTGAAGCCTCCTGTGGCAGAAAATTAGGTGCTGACACATGAGACTCATCAAGTAAATGCTAAATAAATGTCTCCTTACAGAAAGCTTAAAAATATGTACACTGACATGTTTCCTCTAACTGCTATAGATTTATTAACCTTACATTATACACAGAGTTGCTGTTATAGAAAATTAATCAACACTCCGACCAATCAGATTTGAGAATTCTCAAAATCGAGAATATCTCATTTTCTCGTGATGTTCAAAATGATCATGCTAGTATTTTTTTTTTTTTACAGTAACACCAGTAACAGTATAAATACTAAAAGATAGCAGTGTTGGGTAAGTTACTTCAAAAAAGTAATTCATTACTTATTACTAATTACATCATCAATGTTGCATTTAGATTATTTACTGATTGTCTGAAAAGTAATTGTACTTTTAAAAGTAATTCATGACTAATTACTCCTTAAAATCTGTATCAACCTTGACCACATGGACAATACAAATGAAAATCTTTTGTTCCTTTAAATTTGAGTCAAACATGGAATGCTATAGCCTATTAAACATAGCTTTAGTAAGATAAATGTAAAGTGTCTACGATATAAAAAAAGAGCTACTACTTCAGAGAGAGAGGCCAACAGTGTTTTTTTTTTTCCCCAGGACATAACTTACATTTTACCATGATGTTCCTGTCTACATGTGTCAAAAAAAATGAAGTAATGTGAATTTTCCAGGTAGCAAAACAGCCACTTGTTTCTGCTGATATCCTTGAACTTGAGTGAATTAACGGATGTAAATGGGCCGAGTTAAATGATAAATTTAGATTTTAAATATTGTTTTATGCAGAAAAGTCTGCACAGTATGTAATGCAAGTACATATATGTAACTGTAATGAAATTACTTAAAAATGAAGAGTAATCCTTTACATTGCATTTTTCAGGGGAAAAGTAATTCAATTAGAGTAACAGTAATTACTCATTAATGCGTTACTCTCAACACTGCCAGTCATGGAGATGAAGTCAGTGGTCAGAACTGGACACTGGACACCAGTTGATCTGGAACAGACACATTGCCATGACTAAACTGAGACCTTCCATGAAAAATGTGAAGTGTCCAGGGACACAATTGGAGGTGGATGAAAGAAAATTTATAAAGCGAAGATTTATAATCACTGATGCTGCTTGCAAAGGTTCAGCAATGTTGCTATAGTGACCAGATCATTAGACATTGACTAGAAAGATTTCGAAAAAATGTGAGGTCCTGCAGTGTGTGTGTGTGTGTGTAAGCTTGTTTGACATATTATTTTCCAACTGCATTATTTAGCAGTACAAAAATGCATGTTGTGCATATTTGTACCATTTCCCACTAGTTGCTTTAACTTTTTTTATTGGGCAAACTTCGGGCTTAAATCATCACACACTCATCTCAAACCATTTCTCAAAACAACCTTCTGATTGGTCAGTAGTCGCTAATTAATTTTCCATAACAGCAACTTTGAAAAAAGTGCTGGCTGCAAAGCAAATCACAGGCACACGGTTATGTTTAGCACGTTCGCCTCAAACCTCCAGGGTCGGGCGTTCGATTCCCGCCGCTGCCCTGTGTGTGACGAGTTTGCATGTTCCCCTGTGCTGCGGGGGTTTCCTCTGGGTACTCTGGTTTCCTCCCCAGTCCAAAAACATGCATAGTAGGCTGATTGGCATGTCCAAAGTGTCCGTAATGTATGTATGGATATGTAAATGTGTCCTGCGATGGACTGCCACCCTGTCCAGGGTGTACCCCGCCTTGTGACCCATGCTCCCTGGGATGGGCTCCAGGTTCCCTGTGACCCTGTAGGAAAAGCGGTATAGAAAATGAATGGATGGATTTTGATATGACAAAAATATCATATCCTGATACACGATGTGTATCACGATATATAATTTAGCTAACAGACTTTCTGCAAAACAGTAGTAAAATCAAAAAAACGTTAAACTGAGTTTGAACACTGACTTTGATACTTTTCTTTAATGCCTACAAAGACAGTTAAAAAAAAAATACATCAAATAAACGGCATCCATTCAGTCCCATTAAATTTGTACTTATTAAATCGAGAATACATCACCATACCAATGATATCTCAGAAAAGTGTATCGCATAATCATTTATCACTATATCAATATGTGATATCAACATGCTTATGTGCAGAACTCGCTTTCGTAGTCTGTCGTAGGCTTTAGAGTGGAATAAAAATAGGAACCCTTTTTATTTCCTGAAAAAATGTAAATAGAACTCACTTGAAATTCACTCCCCGGACTCAGTCCCCCCTTCCCCAGTTTAAGTATTTCAGAAACCGGTAATCTCTGGAGTTTACACAGAATTGTGCAGAAAAAAAAACATCCAGTGAGCAGCAGTTTTGTGGGTGGAAACACATTTTTGAGAGAATTGCAAGACTGGTTTGAAGTGACAGGAAGGCTACCATAACTCAAACAACCACTCTTTACAAGCATGCTGAGCAGAAAATTATCTCAGTCAACTGGCTGTTGAGTGTGTAGAAAAATACTGCATACCTTAGCAGTGCATTTCTGAACGGAACGCAGCATAGTGACATGAAAACAATATTGTGCATCATGTTGTGTACATGAGTGTATGTTCATTGGTTTTGTGTGTGTGTGTGTGTGTGTGTGCAAAACTGTAGGTTCGTCTCTTCACCGTATTTACTGTAACACCAAACCGTAAAAACTCCAATTCCCACCCATCAGAATCCTACACGGTGTGTGTGAAATCTTGTTAACAAATCCTGCTTAGCGCGCATGTGTGTGTGTGTGTGTGTGTGTGTGTGTGTGTGTGTGTGTGTGTGTGTGTGTTCGCAGTGGTGTTATAAAACAGGCAGAGTGATAACCAGTTAAATAGGGAGGGACTTTTCTCCACCACTAATAGAGGTCTCATCCGTCTCACCCATCAGAGCTGCTGTGAGTTTATTCAGGCTGCTTTAATGAGATTCCTGTTTACGGTGGAGAGACAGACGAAACACTGGTGGAAAGAGATGGAAAAGGGACAAACAGACAGACAGGAGAGAGAGAGAGAGAGAGACAGATAGAGAAAGATTGAGAGAGTTAGAGAAAAAGAGACGGATAAAAGAGAGTGACATAGACAGGCTGACAGAAAATACAGAGAGAGATGATCAGAGAGAAAGTCACAAGGTGAGATAAGGAGACAGAGGTGGACGACTGAAGAGAGGAGGGAGAGAAATAGAAAGAGAGACAGAAAGAAATGAAAAGACAGAGATGGAAGAAGGCAGATAGAAAAGAGGAAATAGGACCAAAGAGAGGAGAGAGAAGTGGACAGACTGACAGTTATGAAATAGAGACAGACTGAGATGGATAAGAGATGGAGATATGCAAAGACAGACGAAAGAGAGAGAGAGAGTGAGAGAGAGAGAGAGAATCTTTTTTTTAATAAAAATTGCTTGTCTGTCACTTCCCCTTCTTTCTTTCTTTCTTTCTTTCTTTCTTTCTTTCTTGCTGTCTGTCTTACACACACACACACACACACACACACACACACACACACACACACACACACACACTCTTAGAACTAGTTCCTAAATTGCATTTAAAAGACAGCATCATTAATGTTCTGATTTACAACCCAGTTGGACAGTAGGAAAATGCAAGAAAACAAACCAAAAGAGCCATTTGAAAATTCAGTGAGCACTGACACACCTCACACTATGACAGATGCTGGCTTTTGGACCTGTCGCTGATAACAGCTTTGATGGCCCTTTTCCTCTTTGGCCCGGAAAGCACATCGGCTGTTTTGTCCAAAAACTATTTGACTTGTCGGACCACAAAACACGATTCCACTGTGCTACTGTCCATCTCAGATGAGACCAATTTTTGCTCCTTTTGAAATAGTTATGTGCGAGTCCCTCAATTGTGCTGTGAACGTGTGAAAAGACGGACCTCAACATTATATAGCCGCTGTTGGAAAGGGGTCAAATATGCCGAAAATGCTGGAAAAACAAAGTATGTGCAGGACCTGGAGGATTTTTCTGAAGAACAGTGGGCAGTTTAACTGCTCAGGACAAACAAGGGACTCGTGAATAACTTTCACAAAATATAAAAATTGATTATCCAGGTAACGACACACAGTATTAAGAAAACTTTTTAACTGGTTCATTTGTGTAATTTCAGTTATTATTGTGTCTTGCAGACTATACGTAGACACCTGTTATGTGGAATAGCGTATTCAGGGTTGTATTAAATAAACAACAAATCCATTTTTCTGATCCCTCTTATTAAAAAAAAATTACTAACATTTTGCAGGCGTATGTAAAATTATGACCTCGACTGTGTTCTTTAGAGTACACATTTATGCACATTTAAGTTTTTTTTCTGATTGTTCTCAATATCTAGGCCCAATATTGTCCACCTGTAGGTTTGTAGCAATTAAATGTCTCCACAGTGACCAGCAAAGATGCTGCACGAGCAACTTCACAACACCATAAAGCGACAGCAGGGCCCAAAAGTCTGAGTAAACCAAGAAAGTTCACAAACTAATTCAGTTTGGTGATTTCTTTACTAATTAAAAAAAGAGAGAAGCTGTGTCTCTATAAGTAATTATAAAAATATCGAATAAGAAAAAAAAAAAAATAGATCATGGATGTAGTTTGGGACTACTAATTTGCTAATTTGCACTTTTGTAGCCTATTCATTAGCTAGCCCTTTTCATGCTTGATAATTGGCTCATTAGCGGTTAGCATAGTGCTGTACCCACTCAGCTGTAGTCTGACAGTGGACACCGGAATAAACACACATGTTCTTTAGTTCTGTGTTACAGATAAAATAGCGCATTTTCAGCACCTAGTTAGCTTTATATAATGACATGAACACTTCATGCGTGTTAAATCGATTGGCTGCTGACAGGCGCTAAAACATTTGAAAATAACATAATAACTGTTAAAACGTTTGGTTAGTATGGATTCTGTGTGTCCAAGCATTTGCAGTCTTTCTTAACAAGGTTGACGTTGACGTAGTAAAAACACTAGCTAGATGTGCATTCTAGTGATTTTATTGCCATTTGTGCCATTTTAATGCCATAGACTGAAAATAAACACCGGATATAGCATTCTATAAGCCTTTCGTTTAATATCTGTTCTTCGTGCTCTTTTCTTGCCCGTTAATATTATTCACTTCAGTCTCTGGAGGTTTTTTCTTTTATTTCCCACATCAGCTGTTTTCACTTCCAACTCTCTAAACTGTATTTGAAATTCAGGAATGCCTTATTTGTCACCTTTTCAAGAATTATGATAATGGAACCTGCTTTATTCTGCTCGCTGTCTGACATGAAATGCCATCAAGATTTCCACCCTCGGTAAAATGTCAGTGACTCATGAGGTGATTCATAACTATTGCCTTCCTCCTGGTGCATTGATCCTTTTTCCCCCCTTTGTGAAATTGAAATGCGCCGTTAAACTCTGCGTCTCGACCCCAGTTCGGTTTTTGTTATGTTTTAGTGGATCAGATGACGGGTGAAATGCTCACTAGACTAAAAGGCGACCACAAAGTGACAGAGGAGGACAGATGAACACTTGTTCTTCTTTTTGTCCTGTCAGATATGAAATAGACTCATATGGGAGCTCAGTATAGCTAAGACTCTGTCTCAACCATCCTGTGGCGTGTACTACTTTGCAGCGTTCTGTTTCTTTGTTCCAGGCCATCCGTTTAGATTCACTATAAATACAGATTTTAAAATCCCCAAAACTATCTTCTCTTCATGCCAGTAATGATCAATATAAACAAGCCTGTCAGAAATAGAGGCCCAATTGGTACATAGAATCATTTGTGCAATATACAGTGCAAACACACACACATTTTATATACTGTGAACACAAAATATTAGCTACAGAATTCTTGTTGAATAGGATTCACGCTTTTCATGTTACTAGCGAAGATGGAAGTCTGGATTGCATGACTAGCCTAATCTTACAGTTCTGATATTGATCTCAAATTGAAAATGCAAAAAAAAAAAAAAACCTCTCGGAGTCAATAGAAAAACTGCGCCAATCATGTAAAGTTTCATGTTTGAAGAAATAATTGAGAAATAATCGTGCCACATGTAGTGAAATTCAGTTTTGCACAGAACATACAGGGTTAAATAACATCAGGGAAAGCGATTTCAGTATCCAGGCCATTAGACTGTAGGGGGACGTTGTCAGTTCGTATGAGAGCGAGAGCTCTCACTAATCAATACAAAGCCATCTAACGTCTTCCCTCTCAAAGCGCTGAAATGAAAATCACGACCATGTGATCAGACATCGATTCTTCATCTGCTCTACTTAAAGCATGTTGACTAATTCCTCATGAACACATAATAGCTTATCTGAGCTGCAGTGAGGATTGATAGTCTATTTTCTCCCATGGAGGTGAATGCCATTTATATTTAAAGGCCTAAAGCTGATTTTTCCAGTGTGATAAGTTTCCAGGAAAAGTGCCTGACAGAATAATGTTGTTGAAAGATCACAAAGTTCAGACAGGAAGTGCTGCTTTTCACCCTGAGGAAGGATGTCATGACAAGAGAGTGTTTTTAATTGCCCATGCTTACAGTCCCCTCTGAAAGTATCGGAACAGCAAAGTCAGTTCTATTATTTTTGCTATACACTGAAGGCATTCGAGTTTGAGATCAAACAATGAATATGAGACGATAGATCAGAATTTCAGCTTTCATTTCCTGATATTTACATGTACACATGTTAAACAACTCAGAATATTTTTTGCTTGAACCCACCCATTTATCAAGTGTTCAAAAAAATATTGGAACATGTGACTGACAGGTGTGCCCTGTTAGATTGATTGTATAAACAATTAATAGCTCTGAATGCCTTCTCTTGGTTTGCAGGCAAGACACAACAACTAGAAATGAATCTTTTTCAGATTTCTGGACAAATCGCATCTATGGCATGTCTTCTTTTAGACTGTAGCAATAGAAATAATGTTATTTAACTGTTTTTCTACCCTGTACTTGACAAAGGCTTTGAGCTCTGTCCACTTTGCACAGTCACCTTTCATGGTATTCAAAGATAATGCATGTGTCATTATGATATACATATTAAAATTCTTTATAAATCACATGACTTGCATTCATGAAAACATACATGTTTATTCCTATCCCCGTATAGAAGAATTCTTCTCAGAATATAGGTATTAGATGGATTTTACATTTAGTTTTATACCGAAAGATGTTAAAAAATATTTCTTGTGAAAGTGAATGTTTTCTTGATTAAATGAAAAAAATGCAAAGAAATGATTTTCCAACTAAATTTTCTGTAAAACTTTTTTTTTTTTTTTTTTTGTGAGTGTCTTCAGTGCGAATAAATGTTTTAATTCTAACTGCAACAAAAGAAAAGGTTTTTGGTTTTGTGAGCATGAAAATGCATGCGTATTTAATTAGCTGAAGCCTCGTTTGCATAAAGAAATGTAAATCTTTGAAAAAAGTTTGATTACAAAAAAGTTCTTTTAGGAATATCTGCAATCAGCTGGCAAAGATTAATTGTAATATCTATTATCTAAAAAACTGCCCCATATAACTGTAGTGTCTTACTCTAATTACACACTATACTACCAAGATGCCCAAGTCCGAAACGGTGTGCGTTCTTACCATCTAAACATAGCGGGTTGATTAAAAGTAGTTGAATAACTGAGCCAGTATCAGCTGTTAGTCATTTAAGTGTCAACAGCAATTAACAGTGTTTGTTAGGAGTGTACATGTCTTAGCACTGTAACGCCTCAACAGAATATCAACCTCTCCATGATTGTAATTTTACCCAAAGGCTGGATGAGATCTCTTTGTCTCTCACTGTCATGCTGTGGATGGATAAATAGCGTAGGAGGAGTGCTGCTCTGCTAATTTCCTGCTGCTTTTCCTTGCCAAACTAAAAGTGGTTTCGAGACAGTCTGGCTCAGGGATCTAAAAATAACACCAAACACAGAAATTCAACAATGCTAACACTTGTTCTTTCGGTGTTTACTTAATAGTGCTTTTGAACAGACATTTGGGTGCTGGACCAAATCAAAATGTTTCACCTGCTGAGTCTTGGCATTTTTTTTTTTTTTTTTTTTTTTTAAACATGAGGGATTTTCAGCTGTTTGCACTAGGATACAAAATAGTACGCTACCACAAACTCACACTGACTGTCTACTTATCTGAATGGCCTGTTCACACAGTATTGGATTTATTGTTTTGGAACCATTATAGTGGCATATATGTGATGGAAATAGGCTGAGTTTTCAAATGGTTCACAAACACCCAAAGCAGCGTGCAGTACAACATGCGTTTATCCAGTACACCAGATCTGCAAATGATGTACTATTCATAGTAATGTTCTATATATTTGATCATTTCTGATTTGTGTGGACTTATATGGACTACTGTTGTATTTTAATACATGCATTAAAAACTTGCGTAGAAAACTGATTTGTAATTGAAACTATAGTAAACTGTTGTTCAGTTTTTATTGACAGCCAATTAGCTGTCAATAAGCTTTCATTTAACTTTTGTATATTATGAGTAAATTTCCTGTGTGATCCTGTGTGAGAGTAGCATTGATTGGTTCTAGCTGTAATACTGAACAAGGTGATCAATAGATGTGTCAATACAGTAAATGGGCCATTTGCTCTAATGCACTCTTCACTGATACTTCATCATGCAGCAGAACCCAAGAAGCCAGTGTCAAGCTTTTACGTGCACATGTGGTCTGTCATACTTGTTTCCAGTTAAAATCTATATTTACATCATTTTTTAAATAAACGGAAATACAGTATATTCTCATGCATAATTATAAATGACAAATCCAGTTCTTGGTAGAACTTGGTTATGAGTGGAAGCAATAATGAGATTTGAAATCTTTACTTTGTACGAATGACTTTGCTTTAGATGAAACATTCATTTTCACTTTGACATTATTGTTGATAGTGGAGTTGATGATGAGTATTGCTTCATACAGGGAAAAATTTGACCTGCAGCTTCCTCCTACAGAGCCTCACTCTACCGCTTTACCCACGGTGAATCGTGAAAATGAATCATTATTGGATTTTAAGTTAAAAAAACAGTGGCTTTCTGGAGTAATCACTCTGAGCCATAGAAATGAGCCACTTGATTTCTGGCTTTTGTTATTCCATACAGTCATACACCAAATAGACTTGGGTACACAAGTCAGTATCCATTACCAATAAATACTTTTGCTCCATCATCTGGTTAAAGCTTATGCAGTATTGTCAAATAGCTATATTCTTTACTGGCAAAACAATACTAACTACAGTAGAGATGATAATACGTAGAGAAGGAGTTAGACTGAATATGAAGAAAATATATGGCAAAAACGCCAATGCAGGTTTGCTTTCTGCTAGCAGTTATTTTCACTTTGCACAAGGTTCACTGAGGTGAACTGAACTTTTACTGTGCATGTTTATGAATCTTGGAAGTGTAAGCCAACAGAACATGAGGCAGATTCTTTCCAGAATCACATCACACATGGACCTAATCATGTGTTAGTATGTGAATGAAATCATGCAGATACAGGTCAACAGTAGGGCTGCACAATTAATCGAATATCGATCGCGATTACGATTTTGACCGCCCACGATTAAATGAACATGATCGACCTTGATATTGACGTTTAAAGTTCGTCCTCGGCTCATAGAAAACTCCGCTGCAGATCAAATCAAGCGCTTCCTAAACTTACAGCCAATCACACAGAGAGGCGCAGGGATGACATCATTTTGTAACGCCAAAACCCGGAAACGAAATAGAGTTAGCATTTTAGCGCTTGAGCGGCCAGTTTTGCTGCGAGCTCCAGTGCTTGTGCGAGGAGAAATCATGACACTAGCTAGCACGATGCTAAATGGCACTGCAGAGGTTGTCGGGGACATTAAACATCATCACGTCGAACAGGAAAAAACTTTGCAGATAAACTCAGGACTCTACAGTGTGACCATTTCACTCGCGTTTGCGACTAAACAGTACTTTGTGCGACTGAATAAATATTTATTCACACCAACGCGAGTGACCTGTTCGGAGTTGTATAATACAATCGGAATAAAAACTACAGGAAGTCCAAAATGCATCTACAAAACTGGTCTTGTTCCAGTCTTCAACTGCCCAGTTTTGGTGAGCCTGTAGCCACTGTAGCTTCTGATTACTGTTCTTGGCTGACACGAACCGGGGCATGATGGCTTAGCATGCTTGCCTCGCACCTCCGTGGTTGGGGGTTCGGTTATGCATGGAGTTTGAACGTTCTTCCCGTGCTTTGGGGGTTACCTCTGGGTACTCTGGTTTCCTCCCCAAGTCCAAAGACATGCGTTTTAGTGTGCAATTGTGCTCTGCAATGGGTTGGCACCCCATCCAGGGTGTTCCTTGCCTTATGCCCCAAGTCCCTTGGCATAGGCTCCAGACTCCGCCATGACCATGTGTAGGATAAGCGGTACAGAAAATTGATGGACGTTATTCTGAGATGCATTTTTGTGCAACATGGTTGTAAAGAGTGGATTTGAGCTACTGTAGCCTTCCTGTCAGCTCAAACCAGACCTCTCCCATCAACTCCCAACAACAACTCCTATGCATTTCTACCTGCACAACTGCCACTCCTAGAGGTTTTAATATTTTTTATTTATTTAATTATTTATAACTATAACTATTTATTTATTTATACTTTTTTAAACATAATTTTTTTTTATTTAACACTTAAATATGGTGCACTTAATCTTTAAGGTTTAAAACTAAATTAGCCAGTGATAATGGGCCACTGTAGTTGATCAATCAGCAACTTTGCTTCAACTTTCACTCAGTCGGGACTGACTACAAGCGTTCTTTCTTTCGATCGATTTTTTATCACATTTTTTTCACAAGCTAATTGACGTTTAGCTTGCTCTTTAAATTGTTGCATTATAAACCCAACATTTGTTGCTCATGCTTGCATTTCTTTCTTTTTAAATTTAATTGCATGCACAGTGAACAGTTTCTGAACAATTGCTCCCTTATACTCTCATTAGTGCCGCTGTGCAGATGGTGCACTTTTATGGAGGGTAAAAGCCCAACAATAGGAAGTGAAGGAGCTGCCATTCTGCTCATCCTGTACATCATTATTAACAGAAGATGGCATACACAGGACAATGCAAATAAACACACAATATGCTAACTGTATGGAACACAATAAGCATAATTATTAAAACAGACAGTGTCATTGTGTAAATCTGTGAGCACAATGACTGAAAATTACTTGTAATTGTAAACTGAAATGGCTTTGGAAGTAATTAAGGAGGTGTACGTTTTGGGAACTGGGTTCAATTTGCCATGCCTGGTTGGTTTGAATGATGCCATCTCACAAACTTGTGGATAAAAATGGGTCTCAGGCTGCTGTCAGCTACAATGCTGTGTCAAACACTGATGTTGGTGCTTTAGAGACCCGCTGTTAGAAATACGTCCAAATGTGAGTAGTCAAATCTGACGTTTTATATGTATAAAAAAAATACAACCAAGTACTAAAACAATCTGTAGTCGCAAGACTTCTTAAAGGCTGATTATTCATATGGTGTTACTCTCAGAAGTGTGTATTACCCATGATAAAATACAGTAATAACTGCATTCTGTAACTATAACTGTAATACTGTAAATAAAACTGTACAAAATAGAATAGAGTAATAAATTTCATTATTCACCTTTCTAGGTAAAATTTTAACATTTTGACATTTTAGCAGGTATCATTTGCAAACTGTAGACATGTGAGCTAAAAGAAACCAGAGGCAGCACTGTGGCACTTTCTTTCTAAAAATGTAGGAATTGCTAACATCTAAGTAGCGTTCAAACAAGACTTTTATCTCACTATCTATAGTCTTAATGATTAAAGTTCCCCACAACATTCTCTCTACAAACTAACTGCTAATTAGTCGATTTGTTAGTAGTGTTCAATTTTTTTTTTATTTTTCTAGTTGTGCTTCTCTGAAACACAGTGTCGATGAACACCATCTCAAATTATACGAAAATGGTAATTTAGCAGGAAGAGAGTAAAAAGTACATTGTGGGTAATAACACAGAGAACAACACTGTGTAATCATTCGGATATAAAGAAGCAACTCTCAAGAACTCATGTTAAAACCAATTCTAGTATTTAGAACAATGGCTGAGGTTGGAGTTGACTACCTAGACATGAGTTAAATATCTGGGACAGGCCCCTGTGTTACAGACTTAAAATAACAATGAGTTTCAGACCGCTGTCAGCCACACTGTTATGTCCATGAAGAAACTTCAAACAGTTGTTGATTTAAGGACCCAAGCTGGTAGGAATAGTATGAGTAGTGTGTTTCAGGTCCACCTGCAGGCCACATGTGGCCATTCTGGAAACTGTCTGGCTGGAAAAGCGCCGTCATCATTAAAGAAGAGGGTGGAGGGGCTCATTAAACCATTATTTATGGCAGCTGTGATGTGCTATTGCCTCTTTTCAAGGCCATGTTGCCGAGGCAGGAGAAGATTAAATAAGTTATTGTCTCAAGAAACTCCTGCTCAAATGACATGTGAGTGGAAGCCTCCATATTATTTGCACCTGGTTTTGTTTCTCTCTCTCCCTTTCTCTCTCACTATATATATATATATATATATATATATATATATATATATATATATATATATATGGTTGTCTAGCTTTGTGATGGGAGTTTATAATTAAAAAAAGATCTCTTGTGTCTTTGAAGAGCTTTTAACAGGAGAAATAAAAACATAATTTTTACCTCATTGCAATGCAGCACTTAATCAGACATGCTAAACTGTCAGCAGTAGCTTTTTCGAGGTTGCAAGGTTTGCTTGGGGTGCAAAACATGCAGGGTGCTAATTATGACAAGAATGACTAGAAATAGATTTAGTGTGATTTAGTGAACACTGCACTTTTTAGACTTATACTTAGTAGAATTATATAGTCAGTACTTTAGCCCCTGGTTTATTTCAAGTCCCGAATGCCATGGCCCTTTTGAGATTTCCTTTCTCTCTGTTTGTGTAATAATTCTTGCTTATCCAGCTGTACATATCAGCCCCGGCTGGTCTGTTTTCGTTTTTCTTTTCATTTCAATTACTATGGGGGAATGCAAGGGGCCACAATGTTGTGGCACGTGGTGTGTGTTATTTCTGGACTTCCCTGATGCTTTTTATAGTGCCTTTCCCCCCTCTCATTCGTAGTATCATTCAGTCAGAAATGAAAAGAATTGCAGGATGTATTCCAGCACTGTGTTGCTGATCACATATTTTATGTACTTTTCGTGAGAGTAGAGTTTACACTGGGAAACAGCAAGATCTAATGCAATTGATCTAATACCTAGATGATGTGTTAGAACCACAGAGACAAACTTTGGAATGTAGTGTAGTGTAGATATGTAGTGAAAGGGACGGAGCATACATTTTTGACAGTGGACAAAGCACCTAGCTAGACCACCATTTAGGAGCAAAAGGTTTAGGGTGGACATTTGGAGATCTGACATGGCGTTTTTTATGTGAATGTTGTTAGCATTAAGTCATTACTGCATAGTCTTTACTGCAATCATTCAGGTACATAGTGCATACTGCATAGTGCATAATGTGAAACATTTCTAAAATGGCTGCATTGACTTCATCTTGAATATTGGCTAGTACTGATGTTCCAGTTCTTTAGCCCAGGGCACATGAAATTTACTTAATCAACCCCTTGAAAAAATCAATGGAAAAGACCCTTTTGTTAAGACGTGGTTAAGATGTTGGACTACTAATCGGAAGGTTGTGAGATCAAATCCCAGCACTGCCCAGCTGCCATTACTGAGCCCTTGAGCAAGACCCTTAAACTTAACTGCAACTGCTCAGTTGTATAAATGAGATAAATGTAAGTCGATCTGGATAAGGGCATCTGCCAAATGCCAAAAATCTAAATGTCAGCATCACAGTTAGCTTCTGGGACACAATTTACCCCGAAGGCTTTATGACGTGAGGATTTTCTGTTAAATCAAACAGGAGCAAATTAATTGCTTAATATTTCAAAATGGTTTAATTTGCTCTGCTTTTGTGAAGCTGTTCAAGTGTATTTCATCCTTGACTTATACTTGATATTATTGACTGTTAAAATATAGTCACATGTGACGATCTGTGGCGATTCTTCTTTAACCAAAGCATGGTTAAAGAAGAATAAAGTTAATGTTTAGGAATGGCCAAGTCAAAGTCCTGGCCTTAATCCAAAAGAAATGTAGTGGAAGGACCTGAAGCAAGCAGCTCATGTGAGGAAACCCACCAACATCCCAGAGTTGAAGCTGTTCTGTACTGAGGAATGGGCTAAAAGTCCTCCAAGCCGACGTGCAGGACTGATCAACAGTTACTGAAAACATTTAGTTGCAGTTATTGCTGCGGAGTCACAAGGGAGTCACACCAGATACTGAAAGCAAAGGTTCACAGACTTTTCTCACTCAAATATATGTAATATTAGATAATTTTCCTCAATACATGTTTGTCTTATTTGTTTAATTGGGATCTCTTTATTTACATTTAGGACTTGTGTGAAATCTGATGATGTTTTAGTTCATATTTATGCAGAAATATAGAAAATTCTAAAGGGTTCAAAAACTTTCATGAACCACTATAATATTATGAATACCTATATACATCAACAGGTTACCATTATGCGATTGTTGTTATGGTTATGTCTTAGAACATTGTCCTGTCAAACCATGTCGTTTATTTTTGTTATTTCCCTTTCAATTACCATGGCACACGTGGAATATAACTGTTCTGTACTGTATTGCGGTGGAATGTGTTTTTTATTATTTGAGCACAGATGGGTCCCACATTCACACTGCATGCATTGAAGGGGGGAAGTATTTGAATGAAGCCAAAACACTTTTAAGCATTGCAATCCAAGCCGAAACGTCGCGTCGGCATCTAAAGTTTGTCATGAAGGACCATTGAGTGACCTTCAAACAACTCCAGTGCCATAACACAGCTGTGGAGAGCGAAATAAAGTAAGAGTTTCAGCCGAAGGCCGGAAAAGCAGCCCTTGCTTCTTATAAACAGAGTTGCATGGTTAAAAGAGACTGAAACATCTGCTCCAGCTGTTCAATTAAGCATAAATGTGCAGCTCCGTTCGTCACACGGTTCCAGTATCGACATCAAACGACCACTAGAGGTTAAGAAGGAGGGTCGCTGAGGGGTAATTATGTGACTACACCAATTTATAGCTTGGTGTTGGGGTATACTATGTAACCACATGTAAGGGGAATGGTTCACAATGTTCTCCTTATCCCAAAAGTAGTCAGTCAGCCTTAAACTTGTTTGGTGTCAGAGATATACTAATGTAGTTAATAAGTCCAAATTTGACTCTTACAAAGGACAAAGCAGATACAACTTCCTAAATTTGTCCTTTTGTGTAAAAAGGATGTAAAATCAGGGATGTTAGATGGACTCTTAATCATCTGGGGCTGAGCCCAGATTCTTCTCCATCAAAAAACTTTTAAAACATACTTCTAAATAGACTGTTTCCATGTATTGTTCTCTTCAGGTGAGGACTAATTGCTTAAAATGTGAAAATTGGACAAAAAGTTGCATTTATCATAAAATTTGCCTCGGGTGTTATCACTGTTTGCAGGACTACCAGACAGATAAAATATGAAACTCTTTGGATATCTAACACATGACTAGGCTAGATGGTGTTGCTAGCCAAGGAGAGGCTAACTAAGCTATCACTGTATAGGTTTAGCTGCTGCAGTGCCATGCAGAATACGTTAGCTGTCCCTATGCTCTGCTCACATCATGTTCACGGAACTCATATAGATAGTCACACACCTTGTTTTCCAGCTCAGCATGAAAGGATGGTAGTGTTTCAGTTTCAACCCCTTTACTGGTAAAAAGAAAATCATGGTATATCCATTTCTCTCCTCACACTAACTTTCTATGATGTAGCGTTTAGCAGAATTGAGAGACCGTCAGCCGATAAGACATGAGCATTTGCACATATTTTTCTGTAAACCCTGTCTGATTGATCTTGCATCCATTCACTGAAGATACAAAATTACAACACAGCCGTCTTATTTTACTGACATTCAGTTACGTAGTGACAAACTGCTCCAAGTGGAGAATTAGTCGGGGCTAAAGAAAAAAATCTTCTGGGCTACAGCTCCAAATGCCCAGACCAGGTTACACCCCTGTGTAAAATTAACTCATTTGTGCTGAACACAATTGTATCATGATGGCTCTGAAGCATATCCTGGGATTGTGCGATTTTTATCATAGTACATCATATGATTTATCTGTTTATAGTTGTATAGTATAGTATATATAATGTTGTGTAACATCCACAGCTTGCCAGTACTTTCTCCTGTTTTATCAGAAAACATAAAGTTACAGCTTTACCTCTGACAGTTATAAAGCTCTGTCACTGGAGACTAAATAAACTAAATAAACATTACTTTGCAGAAACTTCACCATATCAGCAATTCCACATTTGTAAACTGTTTATGTGGTATAAATTCTCGTAATCCAAAATCCTATAAATATATTATTGTAATACTAGCATGTTTTTGGGAGGTTAGCTAGAGATTGGAGAACCAGGAGGAAACCCTGCGACCCTGGAGCTGTGAAGCAGTAGCATACATTGCATGCATTGCAGTAAAATACTCATTTAGTATGGCTAGCTCAGTGAGCATATGAATGTGATCCTTTTAAATATAATGAGAGGTCACATTCGGGAATTTTTTAAACCACATTCTCCAACCATCCAGATGGTTGTTCTGCCACCTCCTCATATTTTCCTCCATCATTTGTTTTGCACGAAGGTAAACGAGGCCTTTAGCACATGTACCCACTTTTCACCGATTCTCATTTTTCTCCTGTTTCCCAAAAAAACAAAACCCAAGAAAACAAACTGAAAACTTTCCCTGAGGACTCAAGTCTTTACGTGTGCTCTCTTTTCTCCTCTCTCATGTTTTGTCACAGATTTCACTGTGTGACACAGTGAGCCTGAACACAATATCCAGATCTGGGGTTCATAGACATCCTCAGTACAAATTTATTTACTAATATTATTATTATTAATATTAAGCTCGCCATTTAAATTTATATTAGATAATAATGTATGATATTATTATAAATATGCCTGTTTATAGACATTATTTATAGACCCACTTGTTTTTGAGTTACTGAGGTTTGGATTAAGCCCAATCAATTAAGATGACAAGTCAAACAAGCTTATAACTATAGAATAAATATAATTTCAATTGATAATGTTGTGATTTCTACCACTTTAACAAAAACATGGATTTATATATATATATATATATATATATATATATATATATATATATATATATATATATATATACACAGTATACTAGATTACAGACAGGAAACTACAGTTGCTGTAATCGAATGCTCAGCTCTTTCTTAAATACATTACTGAATACTTCATACGAAAACCAAGCTCATGTTACTTGACCGATTATATCTTCATGCTTGCTTTATAGCATTATGGATTGGACATTCAAAATTAGCATCTGGCAAGAGAGGGCAGTTTGTGATGTGTTTTTGAGCGTGATTATTTTGTTACTATATTTCTTTCACATACAATTTAATATGATCTTTTTATGATTTTTAATAATGATCTTTAGGATCAATCATTGATGAAACAGAATGATACATTTTCATTTGGATTTGAAAGCTAGCTGTCTAGCTGGGGTTCTAGTTAGAAAATACAGGTGATTTGTTGTCAAAGGTGTCTTGAACAGTTCTGAGCACAAAGTAGTTTAATCAGGGTTGCCAGGTGTGTGTGTGTGAGTTTAAAAAGTGGTGTATTAAACTTCAAAGTCATGACCACCATTGACCAAATATATTGTAAAAAAAAATTGAAGCAAATTTTTAGGGATTTGTAAAGTCTTATACTATAAAAAACACATTTGAGAATGAGTATTCCAATTCACTAATGCCCAGCAAGCAATTTCATACAAAACACAATTTTATATGCTTTTAACACATGTTACTGTAACTAGGAACATAGTTACTGTAACTAATTCATACTCATAAACAATTCCACTTGTTAATATACACTACTTTAATTACCACAACCCACACGCATATGTAAGAGACTGTACATTTACTGTTTGCATGCTTGTCTATTTGGCTTGAAATATAATAATACAAAATATAATATAATAATGAAACCCCAAAAACCCCCAACCTGCCGACAAAAAAGTTGAAAGTAGCTCAGCTCCACTGGAGAATCTCGAGAGTGGCAATACGGAATTCTCAGATGTATCTCTCTTTGTTATGATTTATCATCTGATTATATGTTCCTACAAATATAGAAAAGGATATATTAATGTTAGAAACAAATGTAAATTGTGTTCTTAGGACATTTGTGAATGAGTCACTTGAAATTGAAAATGGTTTTGAGTAATAAAACAATAACACAATAATAATATTCAGTGGGGAAACCCCTAGCCAGGATTGCATTACGAAGAGAGATTGTGTGTGTGTGTGAGAGAGAGCGAGAGAGAGAGAGAGAGAGAGAGAGAGAGAGAGAGAGAGAGAGAGGATCATCTATGCCCCTGACTGAAGGTCTTACATTTCCTGTGTATCTTTCCTTTATGCTTTTCTGGAATTCATGAAACTGATCACTCAGAGGAAACTCAATGAGAGCAGCAGTAATTATACCAGGATTAAAACTGGGGTTTCAATAATTGTTTAAAGGAAATGACATCGTTGTATAGCATCATGTTTTGTTTGTCTGACTCTCGTCTGATCAAGCCTCCAAATACAGATCAGCAATAACATTGCAACCTGCACATTGCAGTGTTAAAAAAAAACACATTGCAATAAAACTGCTGATAGGTTATCTCATTAAAGTGGCACCTGTCAAGGGGTGGAATATATTAGGTAGCAAGTTAACAGTCAGTTATCTAAGCTGATGTGTTGGAAGCAGGAGAAATGGGCCAACATAAGGATCTGAGTGACTTTGACAAAGGCCTAATTTTGATGGCTAGACGACTAGCATCTCAGAGCATCTCCAAAACGGCAGGTCATTAACACAGTGCTTAGTACCTACCAAAAGTGGCCCAAGGACGGACAACCACTGAATTGGTGACAGGGTCATGGATGCCCAAGGCTCATTCATGCACATGGGGAGGGAAGGCAAGCCCATCTGGTCCGATCCAATAGCAGAGCTATTGTAGAACAAATTGTGGAAAAGTTAATACTGGCTATAATAGAAAGGTGTCAGAACACACAGTGCATCGCAGCCTGCTGCATATGGGGCTGCGTAGCCGCAGACCAGTCAGAGCACCCATGCTGACCCCTGTCCACTGCTGAAAGTGTCTATAACGGACACGTGAGCATCAGAACTGGACCAAGGAGCCGTGAAACAAGGTTGCCTGGTCTGATGAATCATGTTTACCTTTACATCATGTGGATGGCCGGTTGCATGTGCATCGCTTGCCTGGGGAAGGGATGGCACCAGGATGCACTATGGGAAGAAGGCAAGCAGGAGGAGGTAGTGTGATGCTCTGGGCAATGTTCTGCTGGGAGACCTTGGATCCTTGCATTCATGTGGATGTTACTTTGACACGTACCACCTATCTAAACATTGTTGCAGACCAAATACACCCCTTCATGGCAACGGTATTCCCTAATGGCAGTGGCCCTTTCAAGATAATCCACCCTGTCACACTGCAAAAATTGTTCACGAATGGTTTGCGGAACACGACAAAGAGTTCAAGGTGTTCACTTGGCCTCCAAATTCCCCAGATCTCAATCCTATTGAGCATCTGTTGGATGTGCTGGACAAATAAGTCTGATCAATGGAGGCCCCACCTTGCAACTTACATGACTTAAAGGATCTGCTGCTAACGTCTTGGTGCCAGACACCACAGCACACCTTCAGAGGACTTGTGGAGTCCATCTCAGAGCTTTTTTGTTGGGGACACAAGGGGACCAAATTGGCAAAATGGTCATACTGCAGTAGGGCTGCAAGTAACGATTATTTTCATAATCGATTAGTTGGCCGATTATTATAATTTTTTTTCGCTTAATTGATTAACTGGATGGCGGGGGGGCGGCGGCAACTTTCAGTAACATTTTTTCTTTTATTTAAAATAAAATCCACAAACTGAGTGTAACAAATATAAACTTGACACTAAAACTTTACACACCTGTTTGTCCAATTATATAAGACTGAGAAGAAGCCAATACACACAGACAAACGGCAGAATATATGTTATTAATTTTGCACTGTAGTTTAATTCAGTGCTTTTTGTGCATCTATAAAAAAAAAAAAGCATAAATACTTGCGCTCCCACTGTGCATCACCACGTCTACACCGTGCGTGAGGAGCAACCCGGCCTCGTTACAAATACATCACTTCCGTTATAATAAACAACAGAAGTTAAACTGATACAGCATATAATGACAATAAATTTTAATTAAACTAAACCTTTTAAGCAGCTTGCAGCAGCATCACTGTCATGCTGGTGCTACACAAACTCCACTTTGTAAAGTTTATAAATCTTCTCCGCGTTGTTTAATATAAAATGCGTCCCTGCCTTACAGGACATGGAGGTCACACACTTTCTTCCTCAGTCACATGAAGATTTCGCCTCCATCTGATGGTGACTGAGGTCATGTTTGGGATAAAAGGTAACATTTACATAAACAGTAAACTGAAGAAAGTTATTGTCGGTGACTCTGGGTATTCTGACTAGTGGCGTTGCATTACGTACATATGACGTCATGCGCCACTGACTGGGAAGCGGCTTATACTTCCGGTTAGTAAAAAACCCGCTAATGTTTCATTTGAGGTGATATTACCTTTCTAAAATTCATACATTAGATTGTAGAGTACATAGTGGAAGTATATAGTATGTCATTTGGGACACAACTTTAGTATTTACTCCTGAAGCGTGTTTTCGGACGATAAGTAATGTAATGAGTAAACATGCCCCGTGCCACGCACTGACCAACTAATCGATAATGAGAATCGTTGACAAAAATTTTCATAGTCGATTATTATCGATTTTATCGATTAGTTGTTGCAGCTCTATACTGCAGTAACAATTACATAACAATTTATTTAACAGCAAAATACATTTTAATCATTTATAGTTATGTTTAATGTTGTGGAATATCTACAGTTTACCACGTTAACAAGAGCTCTCCATCCTGAAGGCTTTCTCATGCAGCTTTAGATCACAGCATGTCAAGGTTTCTGGGGTTTTTTTTTTCACTGGGACATGGATTACAGTGGTTCATAAGCAACAACCAATCAATCATGAATGTATATAGATTGTAACACACCGCAAAAATCAGGAAACTAACCCCTAGTAGGTTAAGATAATCCTTGTGTTGGTGGTGTATGTGCTTGGACTATTTTTTGTAAATCCATTTACTTTCATATAATATCAAGACACTCTGAGAAAAACACTTGCTGAACAAGTATAATTTTGTTATTATAAGGCACAAAAATTGTCCCCAGAGATTCTTCTTCCCCCCCAAAGGAAGATAAAACCAAGGGCAAATTTTGAAGGCTAGCTCATATTTCATTAACATTTTAGACATACCCTTGACATAAATCTCTCTTCATTTCCATTTGTCTGAAGCATAGCTTGGCCAGAAAACATGGCAACTTTTCAAAAATGGTGGGTGAAGCTCTTTTTGTAAATATATATGTATTAAAATATGTAATATTAATACAAATTGTAACATTTAATTGTTTAACTCTGCTTCAGCTCTCTGCACATGATAGTTGATGGAGCTTCAGTACTTTGTATTTTCTCATAGCTGCTGATCAAGGTAGTCAATTAGCAGGCTAACTAACAGAGTGTGAAGACAACTGAGTGTGTAAATCTCAAAGGAAATCTTGAGCTACATTGTTCTTGTTGCTGAGATTGAATGTGTTCCTGGACACTCCATTCTCCAAAAGACATTCTTCTCTCTGTGGACACACACTTCTGAACAGGAAGTGGAAGTTGACAAGGGAAACCAGTATTAAAATGCAGAGTAGTTCTATTTACTGGAACTTGAATAAATGAAATCATCATTTTACTGCATTCATTAAAATCTTGATCTTAGATGTGGGCTGAGATTCTCTGAAATCCAGCTTTCTTGTTTTTGTGTGTACTCCATATTATGAAGCTTTTGTTTTCTTTAATTAAGTATACTTGTGGTGCATCAAGGGAGAAGAAAACCCCATATGATGATGTTTATGAAGTGCAGTTATCCCTCCCTTTTTACCTTAATTGGTTTAGTTCTGCATTTAAATATACTTTTTTAATGTGCTGAATTTTAATGAAATCTTTTGACTTTATCATTATTTTTCTTTCCCTCTAAGATATAAATAAGCTAATTAGGCCTAGGCTTTGTCCCCTACATCAGATAAGAAAGTGTTTTTTTACGAAAAATAAATAATAAATAAAAAATCTTTTCATTCCAGCTTTTAATGATCTGGGGATTTAATTTAGTGTAGGTGATTAAGTGCCTATTATGCATACAGATTATGATATATTTCATCAGAAACAAATCCTTCGCCTTAGGCCTTCTCTTTAACTTTCTAATTATAAATTTTCTTAGTGATGATTAATATAAACGATCCTAATGAAAATGGAGTCCCAAAACTCTTCCTTTGCTTGGGGCTCCTCCTGAAAGCCAGTATATGATGGAATGTTACCCCCAGTGCCATGTTCCCCAGTGTTTATCCAAGTTTCCATGTTCTTTTAGTTTTCCAATAAGTCGTTAGTCATAAAAGAAGGGCTATCACAGTAACCTCAGTTAATGGGAAATTATTTATTGATGGAGTTTAGAGCTTGGGTTTTGAATAGTACATAATGAAAATGTACCACTATATTTATCTACAAACAAGAGAATTACAAAATTGCTCGAAATGAGGGTGTCTCCTACAGCAGCACAAAAATCCTAAACATGAGGCAAAATTAGAGAACATAGCTTGAAAATAGACAGAAAAATAATTTGAAAAGGAAGAAATGCTGTTATAGGAAAATAATGAACGGACGGAGTGGTGTTTTGTTGTTACCGCCCCAAAGTTAATTATTTTACAATAATGTCCCAAGCATGTCCCAAACTATTTTATTCCTCTTATAGAGCAGCAAATTTCTTTATTAAAGAACAAGTCATATTTTTGTTCATTTATAGTTACATTGAATCTTGTGAAATATCTGGAAAATGACATATTGTAGAAGCTGACATCGGAGACTCCTTCCATAAATGTTAAATGTCTTCATACAGAAAACTTCACCATGTCAATGATTATATGTTTTTCTTTGTTAAATAACTACGTTTTTGTTTTTTTTACTCTGTTTATTGCTAGACTGCGCTTACTGTATATGAAGTGTCCAGTACTTCTTGTAAATTAGCTGTTACTACTGAAAGGATCATATATTAGGGTGAGCAGATTAATATAAACCTTTGATCTACCTTGTACCCAACACTACCTTCAGAGCTGTCGGTATAGAAAATGAAACACTTTTGAACTTTTGACCAATCGGATTAGAGAATTCAACTGCACTGTGGTATAAGGAGTAATTATTACAGCTGAGTAGATCCAAAAGTAGCACAGAGGATATGAAAAAAAGTAAGAGTCAGGTATTAAGGAAAAGGGTAAGCATGCAGTTTATTAAAGCATATGTATATCAGGCAAATATAAGCAAATACAAATAAAGGGTTTTCGAAAAATCTCCATACATAGGGGACTATACCTGCATCCGAAATTGTGTACTGTGACAGTACCTATTCAGTACAGCATTCTATTCAGAACCTACTTCTCAGCTGTTGATACAGTACATTCTGACCAGTATATGTGTGTAGTATGAATACAATCTGGACATACTACATCTGCCATGTTGGCTTTGTCATATGACCTACAACTTCAAAAGAGCTGTCTTGTTGCCTTCCGCCATCTTTGATTTGGACAGTTCTTCCACACCAGTCCCGTTGTCTTATGGGATAATACTTATGAATACTGAGAATTCAGACTTAATATTCCTTTGGTGTACTTTTCGCCTACTGTGTAGTAGGGTAGTAGGGATATTCAGATGCAGCCCATGTATGCCAGAACCAGTTGTGCCTTCGTCAGTTGCTGTTTGTGGACATCTACTTCTCCGTTGGTCCGTAAAACTTCCAGTCTTTATGAATTTGTTAAGAAGTTTGGCAAGAGTGCCGTGTGTTGTGTTTGCCATGTTTCCTGTTAAAGTCCAATGCAAAATTGTGAAAGCTTCCCGATCCTACATTGAGAATGATTTCAATATGTTCTTACTTTGTCAAAGACATTCTTAAAGGCTATCTGAAAACAAATATATAATATAAATTATGTATGACAAATTTTGAAAGTCATTTTGATAAAACGTGTTCATTTCCCTTATGTATGGGAACACTTAGGACACCCTGTATTTGAACTGATTTCCTGTGATTAATATTTTAACATTTGAATTTCCACCATGTTACTTTTGAAACCGATGAAACCTAACACACCAACTGTCTTGGTACAAATTATTAATTTTGTCTTAAGAGTATCTACATGTTTGCACTCGACTGTATTACTAAAACTGCCAAATGAAATTTTGCATTCATTAGAATATAGTACAATCCACACTCTGACAGATGAAACTGCAGCAAGTAAATCCGGCACTACATTCAAAGACCAAACTCAGCTGTGAAGATTTGCAGTTTTTCTGAAAGTTCTCTGCACTGTCCTGGATATATTTGTTTTGTTCCTACTATATAGACCTGCAGCTTGGGACTCTGGACAGACACAGTATAATTTCCTGAGCGTTTCATAAAGCACATGTTGACCAAGCGTGTAATTAAAGTCCCAGAAATGTCCTAAACTCTGTGTGACAGGCATTATGTCTATAATTTCTGAATCTCCAGGTGTGTGAAGTGTGCATTTAGTCTGTGTTTTGGGTTTTATCTTTATTGGATCAGACATTTGTGTTCACCTGTATTTGCCTGGGACCTGGGATTATTTGCAGTGATGGACGTTCGTTGCACAGAAGTGAAAAGCCAGTAGAGAAAAGTAGAATAGAGTTGGCTTTTATATCATATCATGTAATTTGATGACCTGACATGGTAATGTAAGACTGTACTTAATTATTAACTTAATTTTAACCAGGCTATAAACATGTTGAAGGATATTGATGTAGTGACAAAGATACACTGAAATAGGACTTGAAAAACAAACTATAATAAGCACCAATGAGTAAGGGTGTAAGTGCTGATTACCTCAGGGCTTCTCAAACTTTATTTTCCTCACAGATAAAATGTCTGACTCTCTTAAAGTGGATTTAATAAGTGCAAGTAATGATAATAATGAACTCTTTTTGTCCTTGTCAGTGAAGGAAATGTGCTAACGCTGAGACAGCCTATAACATTGTTGAGATGGATGTTCTTAGATACAGTAGTTAATGAGTGAACCATAAATAAAGGGCTAGCTGGTTCACGCTCATGAACAAAAAGGGGCTAACTAGCTACTTTTAATGAACAAAAATGAGCTAGCTAGCTAACTTTAGTGAACAACAACAACAACAAAAAAAACGGGCTAGCTAGCTAACTTTAGTGAACAAAAAAATCGGGCTAGCTAGCTAACTTTAGTGAACAAAAAGGCGTTATTTAGCTAATTTTAGTGAACAACAAGAGAGTTAGATAGCGTGAGTAAACAACAATTATTTTAACCAGGTCTGTTAACAATTATGTTAATGACAGTTATGTTGTTTAGTGAACAACAAGGAGGTTAGGTAGATACTTTGACTAAACAAGAAAGGGGATATATAGATAGCTTTAGTTAGCAACAAGAGGTCCAGTTAGCACACATGATTGCACAAGAAGAATGATAACCAGCCAACTTTAGTGAACAACAAGTGATTAGCTAGATAAATTGAATGAACAAAGGGGTTATTTAGCTAATTTCATTGAACAACTAGGGGCTCTAGCTAGCTAAATACGTTAGTGAACAAGAGTGTTAGTTGACTTTAGTGAACAACAAGAGGGTTTACTAGATGACTTGTGTGAAGAACAAGGAGTCAGCTAAATAATTACAGTGAGCAATAAGGGAGTTAGTTAGCTGAGCTAGCTAGTTAAGTACAGTTTCCTAAGTTAACTCATACTTTAGCACCTATCGAGGATCTTATAAAACTGCCACCCTAACATCCATCAGTTGGAATATAGAATTTGGCTTTGTTTAAAAGAATTACCATCATTTCAATGTTTCTATGGTCGAGTTTGCATCCCCCATGGTTTGTGGGTGAAAAATGTAAATGTACTTTTGTTTTATTCTGAAGAAGTTGAAAGAAAGAAATGTGACCATAAAAATGCAATTGCTGTTTCATATAGGTATAAACTGGTATAAACTGGTATAAAATGAATTGACTTGATTTCACTGGGTTTGAGTCCCACCTCCACCCTGTGTGCACAGAGTTTTCATGTTCTCCCCATGCTTCAGGGGTTTCCTCTGGGTACTCCGGTTTCCTCCCTCAGTCCAAAGACATGCATTGTAGGCTGATTGGCATCTCCAAATTGTGTGTAGTCTGTGAATGTGTGTGCGACTGTGTTCTGTGATGGGTTGGCACCCTGTCCAGGGTTTCTCCCGCCTTGTGCCTCGGAGTTCCACGGGATAGGCTCCAGGCTCCCCCATGACCCTGTGTAGGATAAGCAGTACTGTGTAGGATAAGGACCCTGAGCAGTACTGAAGATGGATGAATGATTTATTTGTCTGCTTAACAAATACTTGTTCTAGGTCGTTGCATAATAAAGAGAAATGGAAAAATGCCTGCATTATATGATAAAGAGATGTAAACAGAGTGAATGGCTTATTTAAGTGGTTTATTATTGCACTTTCAGTATGATTTATGAAAAGGCACTAAAATTAATTCATCTGTGGATCATGGAAGAGAAAGCCATACAGATGAGAGTATGTATAAGGAGGAGACATTTTTGTTGGACGTATTTCACAGTTTGAGATCAGAATTGCAGTTCTTCGGTTTCCTCCTCCTCATGTTCTCCGCTGGAGGGGATTCTCTCATATTTTCTCCATGTGCTCTGACAATGATGGTTTTATGGGGAGATAAAGTCACTGTAACAGAAGAGGGAATTCATCCTGAGGCCCACAAGGAATATCAGGTGTGCATGAGTCACTCTTTGGAGAAAACTCTTTAACCCCATATCCGGAATTCCAATTAGTATTTAATTGAATGAAGATATTATTATGGCCTTTTTGTAATATTGATTATCCCTGCTTGATATTTACCATTTAAAAAAAAGCATGATTAACTATTTTATTGTCTAGTACCAATAGGATAAAAAAAAAAGAAAAAGAAGCATTTATACCACTTCAGGTTTAAGAGAGTACAGGAGGGTGTAATAATATTACTAGCTGGGTAGTCTGGGACTGCTTGCTGGCAGCGGCATTCACAAAAACTCAGCTAGATGGTGGATTTTTAGATGATTCTGCAGTAATGTGCAGCAAACATAGAAAATTTTCAATGTAATGCTTTTATAAATGTCTAATATCCACATGAATGACATTTTCACTGCCTAAATGCCGACCGGTATTTACCACATAATCATTATCTCCATTAGCATTATTTGTAAAGTGTTAGATTTGACATTTCATTGTAGGCCTACTTAATCTTTTTATGATTCATTTTTCATAATTGTTCCTCAAATGTGCCATTATTTATTTACACCAGAGTGTTTCTAAAAATGGCTGGATGAGGAAATACTGTAGCTTTTAAGCAGTTTGCTCCAAAAGGACTAAACGTACTAGATGTGCCATGGCACTTGGTTAGAAGTGATACTGTTATATTTAACACTTCAAAATAGTGTCAGTATAGTTTTATTCAGTTTCTATGTAGGACGCATTTTTGGACAGTCTTTGTGCTATTGAGAAAAATCTTTGCCCCGTGTTAATGTCAGAATAGAGACAAATATTGTATCTTCCAAGTGTCACATCTGTCTGAAGTTGTTCTCAATTTTTTATTTTTTTTTAAGTAAAAGTAGTGTACACTCATAGCAGGGTGTACAATCATACACATCTAAAACTTACATTAACAGAGGGTTATCATTTCAAACTCAAAGCCTGTGAGCATCAGGCTGTGGTTCTGGGTTTGGAGTTCCATATGTGACCTTGAGGGCAGAGTGAAAGGGTTTAGGGCAGTACTGCTCCCTCAGAAAGAAGCCACAAAGATACAGTTCCTTTACTTTTTCCACAGTGTTGGGAATGCTGCGTTGTTGCTGTGTGTCAATCTGCGTGTTCAGCCAGGGAAATCCAGTTGTCCATTCTTTTCAGAGTCAGTGGAGAGAAATAGACAGTTCAAAATAAGAAGGTGGACTGGGGAGCTTTGGGAGCTTTAGGGTGTGACAGGCTGAAATTGCTGGGTTGTCTGGCCCAGATTTAAATTGGACTCTGTCTGTGGTCGTCCCTCTTTAGCAGCCCTCAAATTCCTCCGCACCGACTAACACAGCCTTCAATATGTCAGCTTTTAAGCTGCGTTGTTTTCTTAACCAGCCTGCAATTATGGCTGCCCGTCTCCAGCAACTTTACTTCAGCCGCGCCAAAAGCATTCCCATCCAACACGGTCTCACAAATTGCCAATTTCACATTGGCAAAGGATTCGTTCACTCCAACTCTTATGAAGTCAAATAGATTCTTGTGAGCAGGCGAGATTGTTTTTATCCTAATGACTGATTTTCATTTATTTATTTATTTATATTGTCTTTTAATTCACTAAAACTTGACATTTCACTCTTATTGGGCTCCATTCAGTAATAGGCTTCTTGGATAGCCAAGATTTTTAGGAAGTGTATGTGGTCCCAAGTTAACATTTGAGTGATATGTCATCTTTGTCTCATTTGCTCTTCTCAAAGCAGAACTGGAACACTAACAGTTAAAGGAAGTCTTGAATGAGACACCACAAAGGTACATCACTTATGTTAGGGATGAAAATATCAATTTTATGGTAAATGTTAGGAATGAAACTTACAGGAAAGTAATGCATGACTGGGGAGGTGTGAGTTGTTGTTATGCAAATGTCAATGTATTAGAACAAGCAGATTAATATAAACCTGTGATTTGAATTAAATCATGCACTATGATCAAAGCTGCTATTATAGAAAATTACTCAACATCTTCTGAAGAATCAGATTTGAGAATTCATGCTGTGGTATAAGGCATCATAATACATTCTCCTGAGCATTATCAGTAATTTTATAACACTAATTACCTCCATTGTTATTGTAACAAGTAGTTGAGGTGCAGAGGCCAGGCAAGATGCAAGAGCATACTCAGAATGTGGGGTTTATTGGGGCACATCTACAAATCATCATAGTCCAGAGAAGGGGTCAAGACAGAAGCAAACAAGGTTATTTAATGATCAAAAGCCCAAATTACATTCCTAGGTAAAACCAACAAACAAAAAAAACAGGACATACACTGACTAAAATATCTTATTGAATGTAATAATTTTTATGTTAAGTGTTACATGAGTTTAATTTCTCTACATGTAGATGTATATGTGTATTAACATTTACCCATTGTTACTTAGTTATATTAGGTTAATTATATCAAATAGAGTGTACTTCAAGTGCAAAAAACGAATTTCTTTTGCCATTACTACTGCTAAATAAGACCTTAAGCTACTCAAACCAAAAGTAGTATACTAATGAGAACATACAATTACATCAGTCTTCATAAACACTGAACTGGCAAAGGCTAGCATCACTACTTCAACTAGTCCTGCACACACATAGGGGGCTTTCACACTGGCAGTGTAGTGCGAAACAGAGCATGAAAAATTGTTAATATGAAAGCTGTCATGCGGACAGGGAAGCGAACCATGGTACTGAACCTGAGACTACCTGTAGGAGGTTGTCTGAGTTCAGTTGCACTGGAACCAAACGATTCTCGTGAATGAGAATGCAACTCATACTTAGGTACACATTTGTACATGAAGTAAAGTAAACTGCGCATGTGTTTTGGTCGATGACGACATTATTAGGGCTGCAACTAACGATTATTTTCATAATCGATTAGTTGGCTGATTATTTATTTATTTATCTATTTATTTATTTATTTATTTATTTATTTATTTAGATTAATCAGATGAGGCGGGGCAAACTATCAGTACCCTTTTTTTTTTTTTGCTTATTTAAAATGAAATCCACAAACTGAGTGTTACAAATATAAACTTCAGACTAAAACTTTGCACAACTTTTTGTACAAAACAGAAAAGAACCCAATACACACGCACACACACACACACACACACACACACACACACACACACCAGAATGTATATTATTAATTTAGGACTGTAGTTTAATTCTGTGCTTTTTGTGCATCCGTAAAAAATAATGAATAAATACTTATATACAAAATATAAACAAATTATATATATATATATATATATATATATATATATATATATATATATATATATATATATATATACACTTTATTTTATAGTATTTATGCATTATTTTTTATGGATGCAGAAAAAGCATTGAATTAAACTACAGTCCTAAATTAATCATAAAAACTCCCTTTCACTGCACCTTGTGGTTTCTGTTAGTCACTGTCTTTAGACATTATTTTGCTTGTGTTTACTTTTGATCATAATGTTTTAATTAGACATTACAGATCTTACTCATGCTCATACTAACAGATCACTTCCTTTATAATAAACGACAGAATTTACACTGCAAGCGCGCAAATACAGCATATAATGACAAGAAAGTTTTTCCCCTGCCCGTTGCACACAGTGGAGCATTTTGGATATAAACATGTTTGTGCTCGTGCATCACTGTTTGATCTCCGCGGTGTTTAATATAAAATGCGCCCCTGCCTTAGAGGACTTTCTTCCTCAGTCACGTGACGATTTCGCCTCTGTCTGATGGTGACTGAGGTCATGTTGGGAATAAAAGTTAACATGAACAAACAGTAAACTGAAGAAAGTCATAGTCGGTGACTCTGGGTGTCTGCTAATGCTAGCATGCGTATGACGTCATGCGCCGTCGACTAGGAAGAGGCTTATACTTCCGATTAGTAATTAAAAAAAAAAATGCTAGTTATATTTGAGATGATATTACCTTTCTAAAATCCACACAATCTTTGGTAGTGCAGAATGCATAGTGTAAGCGTGCAGTACTTCATTTGGGACAAAACTTTAGTATTTACTCTCCGAACCGTGTTTTCGGAATAGAAGTTGTGTAATAAGTAAACGCACCCGGGTGCCGTGCGCAAACCAACTAATCGATAATGCGATGCGTTGACAATGATTTTCATAATCGATTATTATCGATTAGTTGGTGCAGCTCTAGGCATTATTAAGTCAAGCAAAATTGTATCATATACAATTTACTAACGGTCAAATTCATTTCTTTCTTTTTTTTCTTTCTTGGATACGACACTGAAAAATTCATGTTACAACATCCAAGACTTTGCCACAAGACAAAGAAACAGCAGGGTATAAACTGTGCTTCCAAATCAGCCCAGAAATAGATAAAGAAACCAAAAAAAAAAATCTATATTTTGCATTAGCCATCTTAGTCACTGGATTTGAACCCTTCTGAAAACCAATAATCTGAATTCAAGAGACTTTATATAAACTATCTTTTCTAGGTTTCCAATAATTCTGGAGCTGACTGTAGCTAGCTTCTTTAGATAATCACAAAATCCTACCCAGTGGCAACCTTTTTGAACATGATAGTATTTTGATTAAAGGTTAAGCAGTCATGGTGATGTGAATACGGGATGTATGCCTGGTTTGACAGATGTCATCTATTCCAGCGTTTATTCTGTCGGAACAATGTTTTGTTATCAGACTGAACGCTATGGTCCTGCAACGTTGAGTTTTTCGATTTTAGATGAGTATGTCAGGCTGAGAAAAATATATGAACGGTGGAAGCAATGCTGGCGGAAAATGTGTTTTTCTGTAGATACGGTCAATGTTTACTGGCTGCCAAACGTGTTGCAGAGATATCAAACATATCTGTAGTGCTTTATTCACCTCACATTCACCTTTCATTCCCTTTTCATTCACATTTAGCAGTTGTTGGTTTTTTTTTGTGTTTTTTTTTAATAATTACTAAACTATTCTATTATTTTTATGGGTTTATATTATACTATTGGGCAAATTCATCAAGATGTTGACCTTACTGTGGAAAATTTGTGAGCAAGGATACAAAATCACTTTGCCCGTCTAGGTCTATATTTCTCTGCTCTGATAGAATATTTAAGGAAATTGTATGCTTTGAATGCATATAAGCAGTTACACCCACACTGTATACTGTTTCAACAGTGGCACATTCTTTGACCAAATGTCAGCAGTAAGTAAGATGCTGGATTCTGGCTAAAGATGATCATTCGTGTTTTCAGTTTTCATTTATTATTCATTCCAATTGTATGCTGAAAAAAAAAAAAAAGATTCAGAGAATTCACGTAATTCAAACCCAGGTCACTGGCACTGTGAAGTGGCAACATTACCCCCTCTGCAATTATGCCACACATGAACTAATCAGGTTAATTTAATACTAATATAGTTATTTCTTTCTGTCAGTGCCAACATCCTCATGAGATTTTATAATGTAATAATGTAATTGGATCATGTTAATACTGTGTGATCTGATCATGCTCACTCTACATAATTCATAGAACTAGTAATTAGAAACTTGTTTCAATCACATTTTAATGAGAAACATAATATTTTTATGTAAACTATATGTAATATGTTCTTTTAAATCTGACTAACCACATACAGTCCCTTTTGAAAGTGTTGGCTTGGCAAGGTCAGTTCCTTTTTCTTCTGAATTTTTTTTTTTTTTTTTGCTGTACGTTGAAGGCATTTGGGTTTGAGATCAAAAGATGAATATAAGATATTCGTATTCAGATAAGAATTTCAGCATTAATTTCCTGATATGTACATCTAGATGTATTAACTTAGAACATGGCACCTTTTGTTTGAACACACTCATTTTTCAAGTGATCAGAAATATTGGAACATGTGACTGATAGGTGTTTCTTGTTGCCCAGGTGTGCCATGTTAGCATGTTAGATTGATTATTTAAATAATGAATAGCTCTGAATGTCTATTCTTGGTTTGAGGCCTGGGTTTCACCTGTGAAGACTGCATTTGTTGTTAAAAAGGACAAACCAACATGAAGACCAGAGAGCTGTCTGTGGGAGAAAAGCAAGCCATTTTGAAGCTGAGAAAAGAGGGAAAATCCATCAGAACCATTGCACAATCATTGGACATAGCAATACCACAATTTGGAATGTGCTGAAAAAGAAAGAAACCACAGGTGTACTAACAACCAGACATCAGACAGGTCTAAGGACAAGGTCCAAGGACAACAACAGCAGCTGATGACAAAAACAGAAACTAATAACCTTCACTGGGTAGGGGTGAAGGTATCACAAACCACCATTTGAAGAAGACTTCGAGAGCAGAAATATAGAGGCCATACCACAAGATTCAAACCATTCATCAGCAGTAAGAATCGGAAATACAGATTGGAATTCACAAAGAAATACATAGATGATCTGAAAAATTTCTGGAACAAAGACCTGTACCAAAACGATGGAAAGGCCAAAGTGTAGAGAAAGAAAGGATCTGCTTATGTTTCAAAACATAAGAGCTCATTGGTCAAACACAGTGAAGGTAGTGTTATGGATTGGGCTTGCATGGCTGCTTCTGGAACAGGCGCACTAATCTTTAGATTATGTAACTCATGATAGTAGCAGCAGAATGAATTCAGAAGTCTACAGAAGCATTCTGTCTGCCAATTTACAGAGAAATGCAATGATCCAAAACACACTGCCAACTCAACAAAAGACTTTATCAGGGGGAAAAAATGGAAAGTTTTAGACTGGCCAAGTCAATTACCAGACTGTAATCCAATTGTGCATGCATTTCACCTCCTGAAGAGGAGACTGAAGGGAGAACCCCCCCCCCTCCCAAAACAAACAACAACTGAAAGAAGCTGTGGTACAATACTGGAAAAAGCATTATAAGAGAAGAATGCAACATTCTGGTCAGTGGGTTTCTGGCTCAATGCAGTTATTGCAAACAAGTGATATGCAACCAAATATTAAGTGTTATTTACTTTAATTTACTTCAAGACTTATCTGTTACAATACTTTTCTTCAACAAAACAATTGGGTGGTCTGCCGCCAGAGGTGCCATGTTCAAGGTATTTAGCACATCCAGATGTAAATAGCAGAAAAGGAAAGCTGAAATTCTGACCTGTCGTCTCATGTCAATCGTTTGATCTCAAACCCAAATGTTTTCAGTTTATAAGAAAAAATTAAGAAAGAAAAAAAGAATTGGCCTTGCCATTCCAATATTTTTGGAAGGGACTATATAACAGATAACTATGTCTAACACTCAGTAGGACTTTACAGTAAAGGTTGCTACAGTATTGACAATTACAGAATTGACAACTGTATTTTGTAAATTTCAGTTCAGTTTTATCGGGGTACTGTATTGAATTCAACAAAAATATTGCTGGTAGTCTGGGAAAACCCTTCACATGTTAAAGTCTTGACATTTTATCCTATGTATCGTTCTGAAAGCTATAGGTTTTCCTGGTTTTCTCTTTCACATGTACCTCAACCATACGTGTAAGTAATTATTTTTAACATAACTGGTTACTCCTAAAAGTGAAAAGGAAGAAAACTGCATTTAAAGTTTGCATTCCAGTGGCATTGCAGGAGAATCATGGACATTTTAAGAGCCAGAATGTGATTAGAAACTGAACTTGATCCAAACATGGCATTCATTGTGTGAGGAAATAAAACTAAGCTAGCCAGGTTTTAGACATATTTAGACAGACTGATTGTTGTTATCATCATATATTGTTAAATTGGTTCCTTACCCAAGATGATCTTTGCAGGAAGACAGCTAAGACAAGGGTAATAGTAAATGAAAAAAAAAAAAAAAACATTTAAATAACTGTAAAATATATTTATGGTTTCTAAAAGTTGAGGTTTCAAAGTATGTTAGGTGGAAAAACCCAATTTGGGGTTTTCAGTCACAGGGATAGGCGGCTACACACTATGCCACTTTACACATATATTACATGGAATTTAATTAAATGGAATAATGCAGCAGTATTCGTTGCCTAAAAATACTTTTTTTCTTTCATGATACAATACCATTGTTAGTCCAAATAAAAGCGTTGAATCAATTCATTCATTTTAGGCAGTTTTCAAAATGAACTCCGTACAGCAGGAGTCTTCGAATACCCTTTCTTGAGTTTCTTGAGTTGAGTGATGATGCTTGGCAATCTTGAAAACAGCAGGCTATTATAAATTCCATGTCTCATTATTTCATATTTTAGGTGGAGAGCTGAAAGCCTCAGTGTCAGCTCATTATTAAACTGTCACTACAGAGAAATTCTAATATCAGAATTGACTTAAAACTGCTTTTGCTGATGAAAAAGGCTCATGTCCTGGACATTGCATTATCAAGGGTAAAATACACAGTTTATAAATGTTTTAAAGCTCCTGTCAATATCTATCCTTACCTTATTTGAGGAAAATCTGTTGCTAATAATCAGAATAATCCGCCCCTAACTTTATTTTCTAAAGCTAATGCAATTATTACTATTATTATTATTTTCATGATTATTTTAACAGAATTTTTGTAGTCTGCATGTTTGGTACATATTGAGATACACATTGCATCACCGTTAACACGCTATCAAATATGATATGATGAGATGAGTGATGGTTTGAGCAGCGAGAATCAGATCAGTAACAGTCAAGAAAACAGCAGCCTGTTATTAATTCCACGTCCCATTATTTCATTTTCACAGGTGTAGAGCCTGAGCCCGCTGCTTCTCTCACTGCCAGCTCATTATTCACTGAATAATTTCTGATCATTGCGAATGGACGTAATTCAGATCCGCCAGCTGAGCCTTACTCAAGCCAGCCAAGGCTGGATGAAAATGCGTTTATGAAAATGCATCGTGTTTTCTGATGCTCTGAATTAGATGGCGTTGTGTTTTTCTCTTCCAGGAGCAGATGTTCCAAATGCATCTTCAATCTGGCAGGAAAAAAAAACCCTCTCTCTATTTCAGTCTCAGGACTTGTGTTTGTCCATGTTGGAGATGGGTTTGCAATCGATTTTGGCTGCTGGTTAGTGGTGATTGTGGTCATGTAATTCTCCCTTCAATAGCCTTGAGATGTGTTCAATAGCCCTGCAGGGGGTCCTCATTGGCACAGGTGTTGTGTAAAGTCTGGGGTTGTATACAATTCTTGTATGTGTGTGTGTGTGTGTGTGTCTCACTCGAGCGCTAACATAAGAATCCATCTGTGCAAACATGTAGGCGTACACAAGTCACATGTGACATTGAGTCCATAGCAGCCCTTTTTTTGTGTGAAATAATACAAGTAAACAGAAAAGTCTGTTTTTCCAATTAAACAGCAGATTCCTTACCATTCACAGGCTTACGAAGAGCTCTGTAAGAAAAATAAAACTAGGATCCTCTTATATTCTGTCTGCTCTGAGAAGATATCAGTATATAAAGTATATTGATTTGTTGTATAGTTTGTAGTAACATTGCAGACATTTTTAGAGTGCTGTAAAAATGAGTCCTAAAACCCAGAAATTATTTAGCATTTTAGCACTTCCGGTTCCATCATCCTGAAGTCAATGGGTTATTTGAATGGGTTTTTGGTTAAGTAACTGAAATAAGGTCTGTGGTTAACACAAGCTCAGGATACGTTCATGTTTTATTCTATGACATAAAATACATTAGTAATACCCCACTTGTGTTGTCCGAACAGGAAAACCCATCTACTCCTTGTGTTTATACTAGCACTCTTGCAAACTATTCCAACTCAAACTTTACAACTTGTAGATTTACCAATTTATAGTACAACCCAATTCTGAAAAAGTTGGGACAGTAATTTTGAAAGTACAAAAAAATAAACAAAAAAAAAAAAAAAAGAGTTATTTGAAAATTCAATTCACCCTGTACTATAATGAAAAAAAAATTCATAACACATTATTTGATGTTTTGCTTTGTGAATTTAATTTACCTTTGGAAGTATACACCCATTTCAAATCTGATGATTGTAACACACTCCAAAAAAGTTGGGACAGTCAAATGTTTATCACTGTGTAACATCACCTTTTCTTTTAATATCACTTATTAAGTGTTTGGGCGTTGAGGACACCAGTTGGTTAAGTTTAGAATGTGGAATTTTCCCCCATTCATCCATTATGCATTTCTTCAGCTGCGCAAATGTACAGGACCTTCGTTGCCTTATTTTTCGCTTCATAATGTGCCACACATTCTCATTTGGAGACAGGTCAGGACTGCAGGCAGGCCATGCTAGCCCCCGCACTCTCTGCTTACGCAACCATGCGCTTGTAATCCAGGCAGAATGTGGTTTGGCATTGTCCTGCTCTGGATGGCAGCATATGTTGCTCTAAAATGTGTACATATCTTTCTGCATTAATGCTGCCCTCACAGATGTGCAAGTTACCCATGCCATGGGTACTGACACATCCCCAAACTATGACAGACGCTGGATTTTTGATCTGACGCTGATAACAACTTGGATGGTCCTTTTCCTCTCAAAAACTATATGAAATGTTGACTGGTCGGACCACAAAACACGATTCCACTGTGCTACTGTCCATCTCAGATAAGACCGAGACCAGAGAAGTTGGCGGCGCTTCTGTACAGTGTTGATGTGTGGCTTCTGCTTTGCATAGTAAAACCTTAACTTGCATCTGTGGATACAGCGGCGAAAGATGTTTATGACAATGGTTTACCAAAGTATTCCTGGTAGGATCTCCATTACAGACTCATGACAGGTTTTAAGACGGTGATGTCTGAGGGATCGGAGATCACGCACATTCAGAAGTTGTTTTTCGAACTTGCCCTTTACTCGCTGAGATTTGACCGGATTTCTTGAATCTTTTAATTATATTGTGCACTGCAGAAGGTGAAATGCCCATAATCCTACCGATTTGTCTTTGGGGAATGTTGTTCTCAAAATGTTGGCTTATTCGCTGACTCATCTGTTGGCAGATCGGCGAGCCTCGACTTATCCTTGCTCTTGAAGGACTGGGCCTTTTTTGGATGCTCCTTATATACTATGATTAGACGATTGCCTCACCTGTTTCACATCACCTTCTTATCCCAACTTTTTTGGAACGTGTTGCATGCATCAATTTCAGAATAAACATTTACCTTCAAAAAACTATGCAGCTGATTAGGTAAAACATCAACCTTGTGTTTAGATATTTTTTTTTTGGTTTAAATACAAGTCAAAGTACATTTACAATTCACTCCTCTTTGATTTTATTAGCATTTTCCATACTGTCCCAACTTTTTTTTTTTTTTTTTAAATTCAGAAGCTTAGTGGTGGTGATGTTTAAGTCATGCGACTGTGGTGTAGTTTGTTTATAGCCTTTATAACTTTAGCTTTTTACTTCTGGTGATTTTATTTACTCTTGAAAATTAATAAAACTTGTGTTTATTTGTGAAGGTTAACTTGATGATAAAATGTGAAAGAATCATAAACTTTTGTTTGTCACAGAGCTCTGCAATAATCCAAAAGCCAATGGAAAATCCCTATTTGTTTTTTGTCGAGGGAACCAGTGTGATGCTAACTTCCGGGTTAGCCTACAAAAATACGTCATTTTTACAGCACTCTATTCTCTACATTGTTTGTCCTTTTAGTGTTGCTGTAGTTCAGTGCTATATTGTTTCCTGAGCCGAATCCTTTGATACAGTCTTAATCTTATTCCCTCTGTCAGGCCTGGAAAAATTCAAGCTTACCAAGAATTACAAAGCAAGGTTAAATGCTAAGACCTCATATTTAACCATCAAGGGTCTGTGCCTAATTTGATTGTTTTTAGTACCTAGGTTTAAAAGTCAGTAAAAAAAAACACCCTGCCTTCAAATAAATACATCGTGTTTTATATCTTTTTTTGTTCAGCACAGATATATTGATGACACACACAAGCCTGTTGTTGATTTATGATTAACGTAGGAGCTGAATAACAAAACATTGTTTTGTCTGTTGTTTATAGTAAATCTAAAAAAAAAAAATCTAACACATAAAAAAAAATACAAAACCTTTGTGGAGTCCTGATTTCTAATAATAAAATAAAAAAAATAAATAAAAAAACATGTTAAACTGTGACACTACGAGTGGATTTGCAAATTCTCCTCCAAGTAAGCCACATATCTCTAAATTATTAAGCAAAATATAAGACATCAATCCTAGCTCCAGTGCTGCTAATTACTGCTAGCTATTGGAATGAAATGCCAAACTTCCTATAACCAGTTGTCGTTGCACACCTACCGTAATTACACAGAGAAATAATATATCTGTTGGTGTATTTATTGCAAATGAAGAAATTATTACATATAGAAAACTGTGGTGTTGCAGTAACAACTAGGAGGCAAAAAAATCCTGGAGTCGCTTGATATATTTAGTGTCCAGATGCTTTTTTAAGTTTTGCAATGGATCTGTGAACCTAATGTAGCGTAAAATTATCTAAACTCAGCTGCTGTAAAGTTCTGTTTTTTTGTTGATGCAGGAGTTTTGAATACTGTACCCTGTTTCTAAAAATATATATATATATTTTTTTTACTATAAATTTATAAATGACAATAGCCAAGTTTTCAAATAACGTTTTTTTTTTGTTTCAAAATAGGGTTAGGCTTTAAGATCTACTCCAGTACACGGCAAGGCTACAGGTGCTCGTAGAAACTAAGGTTAACTTCACTATTTTTGTCAGTGCAAACTCAATTTGCAGTCACAATTATTTGAGGCAGTTACCATATGTTGAACCTTATGGCAAGGTGCAGAGTTTGGGGTTTTTCAGGCTGACGAAATGTATGAATAATAAAACAATAGTTAACTTATGAGTAGCGATGCATCAACAGCATTTTCTTCACACAGAGTACCGGTACACTGTTTTGGCATTCGTGACAATACTGATTCCTAAATGAGTAACCTACCGTGTTTGTGGTACCTGTGCACTCTTCAGTTCTATGTTTAAGATGTTAATGGACTAAAACCTGATATTTAAAAGAAAGCGGGGGGGGGTATGTTTGCTTAGTGGTTAGCATGCTTGCCTCGTACCTCCGGGGTTGGGCGATCTAATGCAGTTAGCATGTTCTCCCCGTACTTCAGGGGCTTCCTCCAGATAATCCTGTTTCCTTCCTCAATCCAAAGACATGCATTGTAGGCTAACTGGCATTTCCAAATTGTCTGTAGTGCAAGTATGTGTGTGCGATTGCGCCCTACAATGGGCTGGCCCTCCGTCCAGGGTGTCGTCTGCCCCGTGCACCAAGTTCCCTGGGATAGGCTCCAGGCTCCCCTGCAACCCTGTGTAGCTTAAGAGCATGAGGGCAGCTGACCTGAGTGTGCAGATCAGTATCAGCAAGCGTATTCAGTAAAAATGGTGCCGTGAATTGAAGGGAAAGGAAGTGTGCATGTTTCGGTGTTCAGTGCTCCCAGAACTGAAGTGCTCTCACAATCAACAGTTTTTCTGCACATTCACTTCATTGCTCCGTGCTCACAATCACCTTTGTGTGTGCGCAATTCACAGCACCTTCAGCTCATTTTAATGACCATGCTCACTGACACTGATCTGCGCACTCACGTTGGCCATCATCAAGCTTAAGGTACTCTTTAAAAGCTATAAAATATATTATCAGTATATCAATGTCATTTCATCTTGTCTGTTTTTTTTAACATGACAACATATATTAAGCTTATGTCACAGAGTATCACAAGTTATTGGATGTTGGTAGCAGAGCATTTTTTAAGAGTACATTTATAAGAGAGCAAATAAGCACAGTATAGAACGGTACCCAATATCAAAGCATCCATACTTGGTTTTAAAATTATACAGTGTATATGGATATGGATGGGTATGGATGAAAAACAAACGATGTCTTGTTTATGTTGTTTAATGAAAAGTAAACCACAAATCTCCTGACAGACTTTTGGGCATTCTGCACTAGCTAACAAGGGCCACTGATTAGCGTTGTTCAGTGAAGCATTGTGTATGTGGACACTTTCAAAACTTGCTTCAAAATATGTTCAGAAATGTCAAATAGACTTGTGTTTATGTTTCCCTGATTGGATTTTCTTTTAATACAGATCTGAACAAAAGTATATCTAAGCTCTAAGAACTTCATATCTTCCAATTCAGACCTCTTGATTTACATGTACAGTATATACATTATCTATTGACTTATTATATGAATAGTATTACCAAACCTTACAAAAGTAAAGCTCTGAGGTGACTACTGAGCCAGTATTTTATGTTGCTGATATAGATGATGTGGTTAATGATACACTATAGAATATATAATGACCTTCAGAAACTTTAATAGCTGTTTTGTTAGCATAAATTTTCTTCTGTTTTCCAAGTTAGATTCCTTATAGCTTCTTAGAAAGCAGCTGCATGTCAGGCTCCATTTAGCCCAGGGACACATTAGCACACAGACACATACCTAATGGGCTTTTGCATGGTTCATCTATCAGTGTGTTTGTCTATTTGTGTCGGTTTCTAGTACCCGTTTATGGGTGATTGTGTAAGGCAAATACCTCAATGTTAGTATAATGCATTTGCTACATCCTGCATCTATAAATATAGCACGCACGTTGGTTGTTTTATGTCCGTGTGTATTTCTGGAGTACGTTGTGTATGAGTGAATATTTTATAATAAATTTTACATACTATAGCTCTGTAACTATATGGTCTGTTAACACCAGACAAAAACAGACAGAAGTTTCAAGCCAGCACATTTTAGAGGTTTGTTGTGTCCCTCAGAATGACATCTTTTCTTTTTTTTTTACAATGTTGTCAAGAACAAAATTATGCAACCTGATCATGTGACCTTAAAAAGTTAACGTTGCATTAGTCAAGATTAGTCAAGACTGCAGCTCTACAACAACATTGTAAATTTTTTTAACTAATTGAACCTGATTCCCATTCCCACTTATGTACACAAAGCTCTACCTCCAGAATCTACAGAATCTTCAACTGCTTGATAGTCAAGTTATAACCTATAAATATATGAGAAATTTGGCTCATACTCATTTTCTGCTCTGAGAATGGTCGAGTGGACTCTCTGTACTATTTTTATTTGTAATGAGCTCCCATGAGTTTTTCAGTTGACCGTCACTACCAGTATTAACATTAGCATTGTTGTGTACATGGGAGTTTGATGCAGTTTTCTAGTATTACAGAGTGGTGCTTGAAAGTTTGTGAACTTTTTTCTGATTTTTTTCCTTTATATTTTTGCATAAATATGACCTAAAGCATCATCAGATTTTCACACAACTCCTAAAAATAGATGTAGAGAACCCAATTAAACAAATGAGACAAAAATATTGTACTTGGTAATTTATTTACTGAGCAAAATGATCCAATATTGCATATCTGTGAGTGACAAACGTATGTCAACCTTTGCTTTCAGTATCTGGTGTGACCCCCTTGTGCAGTAATAACTGCAACTATATGATTCCAGTAACTGTTGATCAGTCCTGCACATCGGCTTGGAGGAATTTTAGCCCATTCCTCAGTACAGAACAGCTTCAACTCTAGGATGTTGGTGGGTTTCCTCACATCAACTGCTTGCTTCAGCTCCTTCCACAACATTTCTATTGGCCTAAGGTCAGGACTTTGACTCGGCCAATGATTGCAAGCTGTGCAATAAGCACCTGCTTGTGATGACCACCAATATAGTGGATATGTTTCTATGCTGACACAGGGCTCTGCCTTGTACCGCTCTAGAGATTGATCTGTGGCCAGTACCTCATCATCAGTCTCCGACTCCGATCCCATCTTCTTCTTTGGTGGCTCTGGCTCCACTTTTTCTCCAGAGGTCTGTGGTGCAGGTTCTCTATCCTTCAGGATCTCACTCAACTTTTGTCACACCTCTCCCCTCTCTGCTCTGGACAAGCACCTCAGGTCCTTGAAATAAGGGTCTAGAGCGGTTGCCACCTTTAACCACCACAGGTTTGAGTTCTCCTTTTGCCCGTTGAGGTCCTTTGTGAATGCAGACTTGAAGCGTGCTATGTAGGCACGGTCAACATCAGAGACCTCCGTTGTATGCCGGAGATGACATGGTGTGGGTAGCACCACGGAGTAGGATACATACTTTTCACCACCTAGGAGCTCAGTGATGTACCTACAGTGCAAACACAGCACCACACAGTTGACTTGACAAATGACTACAGTTTTCATTCGGATTGTTGTTATTTTTAGATGACTTACAAACTACTTATTTTTTATCAGTAAAATTGGAGAAGACAGAGAAATCACATTACCTGCAGGGCTCCAGCAACGTTTCCAACTTTGCCAGCCTGTCATATTCAGCTAAGGTTAGCATGGTTAAGTTGTTCTTCTGCTGTGCCAGCACTGCTTTCATTGGATCTTTGTTGTGTTGAATCCGCCTGATCATTTCAAGAATTTAATTCCAGCATGTCGGTACATCCTGGACGAGGGACTCCTCTATTAGTCCATGAGAGGCTTGCTGAGCTTTCAGCTCTACTCTGTTTGCGGGACTGTGTCTGAAGTGCCACACACGGTACATACTCCAATTGTAGACTCCTTGCAGTGGTAATCATATTGCGAGCGCTGTCTTCCACAAAACAAAATCTCCCACAAAACAAAACACCTCCAACTAACCAGAAACACATTAATACATTTTCTGATGAACATACCTGTGAACTCAGCATACAATGCCACATTTGCTTGTGAGCAAAGAAAAGATTACATGTCTTAAAGCCCAAATTCTGTTTATAATTCATCCTTCCCACACCAAAAAAAAAACAAAGGTCAGGGCTGGATGTCATGATACACACGTGGCCAAGGTCATGTCTGTACTCCTTTCCCCGGATTGCTCTGCTTAAACAGGCTCTAGGAAGAGTTTGCCAAGATCATGCTACATCTACTGCTGCTAGTAGCACCGGATTGGCCAGCTCAAATTTGGGTCTCGGAGATAATATCTCTGCTGGACAGCACTCCCTGGGAGATTCCCCTTCGCAGGGATCTATCGTCTATCGAGGGATCTATTTATCACCTTTGGCCCGGAACTACGAAAGCTGTGAGTCTCACCAGCTCATAGATTCCGGTCTCTCAACCAAGGTTGTAGGGACCATGTTAAACAGTAGAGCACCATCCATGAGAATATTGTATGCATTTAAGTAGCAACTTTTTTATCGTGGTGTGAGGAATACCAGTGACACCCAGTAACTGCGCAATAGCTACAGTCCTGGAGTTCTTACAGGAACGTTTCTCAGCAGGGTTGGCTCCTTCTACAGTTAGGGTCTATGTGGCCGATATTTCGGCCAGCCATTCCCCTATTGATGGTGCCTCTGTGGTCTGGAAAGGTCTGTCAGGCGCCCATTTTCTGCCCTTAGAGTCAGCTTCGGAGAAGCTTCTGACTCGCATTTCGTCAGTGATAGTGACATCAGTGTGCCGCATCCAGTTCGGAGGGAGGTCTCTAAAGGTATCTGTTTTTGCGTGCCCTGACGTCTCTGTTGCCCCTTCTGCCTTGACTTTGCCCCTGGATTAGCCAAGGCCTCTCTATATCTTAGGCCGGATTATTCCTAAATCCCTACATCTACTGCCCAGCCAGAAGTGCTGCAGGCTTACTCCCCTTCTCCGGTCCTTACGCCGGAAAGAGTAAGATTGCATCTACTGTGTCCAGTGATGGCTCTTTGTACTTACATCCATTGTTCTGGCCAGTGGCGTAAGTTGTAGCAGTCGCTGGTTTGCTTGGCAGTGACAGTAGAGGTGATGCTGCATCAAAGCAGTGCATATCTATTTGGATAGTGGAAGCAATCTCTATCACTTATGAGGTGCACGGTCTCGCTATGCCTCTGGGCATAGGGGCTCTTTCCACTGTGGGGGTCACCTCCTCAAAGGCTTTATCTAAGGGGTACCCTTATGGGATGTGTGTGCTGTGGCGAGGTGGTCTATGCTGCACACATTCATTTGGTATTACAGTTTGGCCTTATGGGCCAGCTGATGTATGGTTTTCTGAGATAACATATTGCTGGACAGCACTCCCTGGGAGATTCCTGTTCTCAAGGATCTATTGTCTCAAACTGGAGGGTGGATTTATCACCCTCGGCCTGAACCATGGAAACTATGAGTCTGGCCCCTGAGGGGCACTAGCTCATAGATTCTGGTCTCTTAACCAAGGTTGAAATGCTAGGAACTTCAGTGAAACCCAGTAAACTGCGCAATAGCCCCGGAGTTCTTACAGGAACTTTTCTCGGCAAGTTGGCTCCTTCTACAATTAGGCCCCTATTGATGGAGCCTCTGTGACAGGCCATACCCTCAGTATGATGGAGAGGGTATACTCTTTCCCACAGGCATGATTTTACACAGACTTAAGATACCAGTCACACGTGAGGGCGCTTCGCATAGTGTGACGCTCACTCAGTGTCTCATTCCCATCTCAGGAAACAGGGTTACATGCATAACCCAGATGTTATGTGTGAAAATTGGAAGCGCCAGACAGGCAAGTGATACTGGGGAAGGATACAAGGCATGTACATTCAAGGGCATTTTCAATTTGCATAGTCATAAAAATCTAGATATTTTTTATTGAGGGTAAAGTGTTAGAGCATTAGTATTTTCATGAGCTAGACTGTCATTGTAAAGATCGGTGTGTACAGAAAAATTTCAGAAGGAGGGACACAGTGGCACAGAATTAAGCATGGGGGAATTGTTAAATAATAAATTTTATGTTTACACTGTACATTTTACAGTAATTTACCTGCAGCAGGTAAATTATATAAAACATATTTACAGTAAAGTACTCTAATATCTTACAACAATACATAGTCCAGTACATTTGCTCATTTGGCAAAGGTTTAAAAAAAATTTACTTAAGGGTCTTGCTCAAGGACCAAATCATGGCATATTGGTGGTGTTGGGATTTGAACACACAACCACCTGATCTGTAATTCAAAGCACTTAAACTCAAAACACTTAAACACTAAACCACCACAACTATATTTAACTAGCTTGCACTGATTCAATTTTTTTTTTTTTTAATTTATTAGCCTATAGAAGTTAAACTTCAAGTTGAAAGAAGGAGAATTTTTTTTGCATTCTTACTGCTGCCAAAAAACATCCTAAATCCCACTATTTTTCTGGTATTTTGCTGTAAACCAATGCACTGCTCTAAGAGCCTAAATATTTAACAGTACAACACTGTAAAATAATAAAACAATATTTTGCAGTAAAATAAATACCGTAAATTTACAGCTTTTAAAAGTGTTTTTTTGACAGTGTGTGGGATTTTTTTCTGAATAAATCAATCTATGGGTTAACTAGTTAAAGTGAAATTGAAACCTAAAATGATTTTTGGTGGATTTGAGTGACATTAATTATTCGTTTCATTTTAATGGGCGTCACATTAAAAGGCTCCATATTGGTCATTATTTGGTCTCCGGTTGGTGGAGGTCAGATTTGGACCGAATGTTAGGAATGAAAATTTCATGGCCAGTAGGAGCTCCAATTAAAATGTCAATGGCACATAACTGACAACCTATTAACCTATCAACTGCCACTGTCAGTAGGGGGGCACATGTGGTGACCAGTCAGATTTTGATGGTGGCCAGTGCCTCTCCAGGACCCCCCAGATATGTCCCTGATTGCAAAACAGCAAACCCTGTTTATTTGTCACGCTCTATAACCCTCTACTGACTTTTAAAGATCTCATGCTCGGTACTTTTCTCCTATCAAAGTACCTTATTGATCTTTGAGGGAAATATTTTTTTTGGGGGGGGTGATGGAAACAACAAAAAAAAGACACGTCAATACTTGAAAACACTGCAGAACACATAGGACTACATGACAGTATGATACTATACAAATTCTCACTTAAGCCACTGACGAGTACCAGTTAGTGTTTTTCCATTTTGGTATTTACAGTATGTCATAGAATTAAAGTTACAGGTCATTCTGCAGATTCATAGCACTGGGCTGAAATAATCAAAGTAAAAAGGTTAGATGTCATGTCTCAGAGACTCAGATCTCAACAGCTGCTGTTCCCAAACTGTTTAGTCTTTGAGTAACGGTTATTTCACTTTCATTCCTTGTTTCAGGCCATTCTGCTGTATGTCTTAATACAACACTGAACATCTGTCAGTGATGATGCTAATCATAGAAAATAAGAGATGACAGCTCAGAGACGATGGTGCCTGCTTATTCAATCATTTCAATAGGACTGCTTTTCAGCAAATCCTCAGCAGATATGAAAGCATCTAATGACTGTCCAAATTAATTAACTTTGATTTTTGGCTTAATGATCTATCATATTAATTTAAATATGTTTTATTAAATCGTCCTGATTGTATTAGATGTATTTTTGGGTTTAATGATTGGAATGGTTGCGCAACGGACAGCGTTGCCGCCTTACGACCCCGAGCAGGATGAAGCAGTAACTGAAGATGAATCATTGACACTAGCTTTTATGGCTATTTTTGTTGAGATTGTTTATTCTAATTTACATATGTTTTCCAGGACTGCATTATTCATTAACATGTGTTTGTGTAATGTCTAATCTGCTGTCAGTTTTAATTCCTTATTAATTTTCATTTCTTTATTGTTGATATTCAGGTCCCCACTGAAATGGAGACACCATAAAAAGAAAAGAAAGAAAGTTGTTTTGAAAAGACCAGATTAAAGTGATGTGCCACATCTCAAAACACTTTTATATACTGTACTATAGGTAGATGATTTAGGTTTGTTAACATAAGAGAAAAAATGTGGCGTCAGTAAGGTTTTATTTAACACCTACAAAATAATAATAATTTAAAAAAACACTAACAAGGAAAAGTAAACCATTTGCTACACTGACCATATTTGTGATACTTAAAGCATTGTGGTCATTTATCATGATCTTGATTTCATATCCTTGGATTGTCTAGCCCTTTGTGCAAAACACAGGATACCATACAAAACAGGCACAATCTTGCACACACAAAACCATGCGCTTCGGTCGCAGTTACTGAGACATGTGCAGCCAATTACTAAATGAGGTGTTAGTGTCAACCCAGCAGATTGGTTTCATATACAAAAACAACGCTCTCGTTTACTTTCGACTTGAACCTTCTTTGAGATAGAGCCGAGCCTCATTAAACTGAATGACCATTGGTGGGTTTCAAAACACACCCTCACACACACTGCAGTGTTAGGTACAGTTTATTTCAACCCTCAGTCTGGCCAGCTGCAATGCGGGAATTATATTTCCCGCTGATTGTAGAGCATCGCTAGTTCTGACTTCTTTCAACAGTTTACCAGGGTGTCACTGTGCACCATTTCCTTCTGTCTTTTCACTACCAGAACAATGTGAGGAAAAAGCAGACTGTCCTGCTCTGTAATAGACTGTTCACTCTATTGCTTTGTATCTAGATTCTTTTTCATCTACCTTCCTAATTAGTGATATATACAGGTTAATGTAACAGTATAGACATGTTTATGAAAGTTTATGCTCTGGATGATCTATCACAGCCAAACATCGCATTACCAAAATTTCCAGTTTAGCTGTAGCATTTCAGAGTTTCTGACACTTGCTATGCGATAGAGGAGACACCAAAGGACTATGCTTCTCTGCTTTTTCAGATAAAACAGCAATCAGACCAAAATCAGATTCGCCCAGCGGGAAAAAAAACAGTCCACTGAAGGGGAAAGGGCATGGGGCGTGAAAGGCAAATTTACCTCTAATACTGGTTACTTTCCCCTTTATGTAGGAAAGTATTTATTCACCATCTTTGTCTAGTTGAAATTTGACCTCTGAATTCAGGAGCAAAAGAAACCAAGATGGCAGGACTGTACTTTCTTTTGATGTGTATTAAAAATGTAGGTGCTATATTATAAGCCATTTCATCAACCGACATATGCTAGTTTTTTTTTTTTGTGGCAAAATTCTATTTTTTCTCTCTGCCTGCATGGGTTTCTCCTGTTAGCATTGTTGGCACCTATGCAGAGAGTCGAGGACGTAAGTTAACTTGTTGTCTTGAGTTAATTCTAGTTAATATATATAAATAAACAGTAATGTTCTTCTTTCAGCATGTTCTTTCTGTAGTAGGTGAAGAGAGGTATAATAGTTTGTTTGTAAACCTTCCTACAACAACTTTGCAACATTGTAGTTGAATGCATGTTAACACAAATGTTTCAGTAACGTTAGTTTTCATCGAACTTGAAATGTCGGGTAGAAAATAGTAAGCTGGCAACTCAGTGTATATTACAGAGATGATGGTCAGGTCATGTTGAGTGTAGAGTAACACAGTGAAATAAAAGTGTAACAAATGAGTGCTCTTTGAAAATTGAACTGTAAAGGTGGTGTTAGTGTTAGTCTTTCCCCTCTTTCCTTATTTTAATATAAATATTACCCTAGTATTGCTCTCTAAGCATGGGTCATTGGACAGAAATTGCTAATTAATGAACACTATACAGTAAGAGGGTTAAGACTAATAAATAATCATAACCACCACATACTTGCTCATACTTTGCAACCCCCTCGTCTCTGTAGGTTTCAGATGCGCAGTGCTGTGTTGGCTGCCTCTAACCACAGAGTGTTGAGTTTCTGTGAGGCCGATGGCGCCCCGTGTTTCGGGATTCGGCCCGGCCCGCTTCCTGGTTCTGCTGCTCCTAATGCCTGGAAAAATGTCCTGCTGGGGTGTAGCTATGGGAACAGACTCACCCTGCCACCGAGCTGAGCATCCATTCATCTCACACGCAGGTGAGTTTCATTTATATACTCACAGAGTTAATTAGCTTAAGTGCATTTTGATCCTTGTTCAGTCCTACACAATGCAATTGGCAGTTTTCTAATGCTTTTTTTTTGAATTGGTGAAATTGCAACTCGACAAAATTGTTTTGCATGGTCATTTAGCTGTACTCATGTTCGACACCCGTGAATCGATGAGGGATTTGACTGAATGGGCGTGGCGGTGACTTCACATGACATGTCTTGGCCCAAATCTGTGGAAAATCGACAGTATTTTTTAAAATTTGCAAGCTCCTACGAATATGGCAGAGTTTGCTTGATTTTGCGTTCATTTCTCCAGTCACAAAATCTCGAAATCCTGGAGGGTTTTTTTATACAAAAATATAGGGCTGGATTAGTTTTCTACATCATAATTTTATCAGTCTTCGTATTGTTTCAGATCGATCCATGTAAAATCCATTATCTTTTAATTAAGCTGAATCCCAAATGTCTTCCAATAAACTTTGTTTGCACCCTACATGGGGTACAGCATAATAGAGCTTACAACCCTACCTAGAGTCCTAATTTTTGTATATTTACATTATGATATATTATGATAATAAGAAAACCCAGGTTTTCAAAGAAGTTTTGGCATATTTGTTTTTAGGTTATACACTGCCATGAAATACTCAGCAAAAACTCCTGTGCTTAATAATTCAGGAAGTTATTTTATATCCAAAATAAATTTTGGATTGTTACATTGTTACTTATGCTAATCACTTGTCACAACCTGATTTCATCCACCAAAACCTGTTTTGAACAAAAAACAAACCACTCCACAGTTTCATTCACACCAGCTAAATGCTACATATACGATAGCACCTTTAGAGACCATAAAGTGCTGCAAACTTTGTCGCTGTCGTAATTATGCCTCTCTCTTTCCATCTCCATGAAATTATAGATCGTGAGATCAATGTCATTTTAAGAGTACTCAATAAGTAATCAAGCTGTTCGGAGCCAGAAGGCCTCCAGAGTGTTTAAAACAGGACAAGGTCACTTTCAAGGAAGTGTATGGAGTGTGTGTTTGAACCTGTATTTATTTCACTAGATATGATTAGCTTGAGCCACTGAGGTCTTGTTTCTCGACAGACTGAAAGAGACTGACAGAAGCAGATTATGGTTTAATGCCCTTGCTAAAAGGCACGATATCTTGGAGGTTTTTTTATTTATTTTTTTTGAGCTGCACCTTTCAGACTAGTCCTAGAAAATACAAGGACAGATTTGCACAGGCGTGAAGTTCAGCATGTACACACTGAGACGCCCTTTAAATCACGGAAACCTGTCAGAAATACACAGCGAGCAGTGTTAAATGGAGCCAGTTCTCGGAATGACTGTCCAAGCATATGGAAGCGCACGCGCACACACACACACACACACACACACACACACACACACACACACACACACACACACACACACACAAACAAACACACAAACAATGTGCAACTTTCAAACAAATAAATGGAGCAAATTATAATACAGCCTTCACTGTGTGGTTTTTCCAGTGTGTGCATGGGTTGGTATTAATCCAAGAGCTACACACAGTTCAGAAATATCAGAACCACACACCAACCAAATGACAATAAGACCAATTCATCCACAAAGACGGCTTTATGCAGCCCCAGCATACACAAGCTCACCACATGGGTTAGAATGATTTTAACCCCATTATATTTCTTCATGTGTATATTTTTCATGTTGCTCCACCTAGACTAAAATAACTGCTTTCTCACATTTTATGGTCTCTGAGATCTGGGATCCAGATTATACTGGAGTAAGTAGTAGTGGCTGTGTCTCAAATCGTACACTATGCACTACGTTCTCATAACTGACACTGCTTACATTTACATTTAAAGCATTCAAAAGGTGGCTTTGTACAGAGTGTGCTTGGCAGTCTTTTTTTAAACTGCCTTAGTGTTTGCTTAAGTGCTTAGTGAAGAGGTGGCTCTTCATTCTTTGTTTGAAGACATTTAATGACTCAGCTTTTCAGACAGCCAGGGATAACTTATACACCAAACAGCCATAACATTAAAAGCATCTGCCTAATATTGTGTAGGACACCATTGTGCCTCAACAGCTTGGACCTGTCAAGGCATGGACTCCACAAGACCTCTGAAGGTGTGCTGTGGTATCTGACACCAAGACGTTAGCAGCAGATCCTTTAAGTTCTGTAAGTGAGGTGGGGCCTCCATGGATTGAACTTTTTTGTCCAGCACATCCCACAGATGTTTGATCAGGCTAAGTCAACGTGTTGAACAATTTGTCATGTTCCTCATACCATTCCTGAACCATTTTTGCAGTGTGGCAGGGCACATTACAGTGCTGAAAGAGACCACTGCCATTAGGGAATACCGTTGCCATGAAGGGGTGTACTTGGTCTGCAACAATGTTTATGTAGGTGGCACATGTCAAAGTTACATCCACATGAATGCCAGACCCCAAGGTTTCCCAGTAGAACATTCCCTAGTTTATCACACAATAGTGCATCCTGGTGCCATCTCTTTCCCAGGTAAACGATGCACGCACACCCGGCTATCCACATGATGTAAAAGAAAACATGACCTGTCTGCGGCTACGCAGCCCCTTACACAGCAATCTGTGATGCACTGTGTGTTCTGACACCTGATCAGACCAGACAGGATAGCCTTCACTCCCCATGTACAACAGTGAGCCTTGGGCACCCATGGCCATGTCGCTGGTTCACTGGTTGTGCTTCCTGTGCATTTTTGATAAACTGACATTATACACTCTATAATTCCCCTTTCCCTCTCCCAATCTTTGAAATATATCAATATATGCAATATATCATACAACAGAAATGGCTCTTTACTTTATAGACACACTGTCTGCATTTTGCAGTTGTTTGCAGAAATTTATTATACAGTATTTAATCACAATTATTTGCTGTAAAACAGTCCTTGGTCTTACATATTTTTATGAATGACTAAGGGAATTTGGCCTATGTGTTACCTCACATTTATACCCCTGTGAAACAGGAGGTCGTGGTTGAACAATTTCCTGTTCCCAGTCAAAAAAAAATTTTAAATATCAGTGGGAATATACTTGAAATATATTTTTCTCATATGAATTCATAGTGGTGCCAATAATTGTTGCACACCTACAGTGCATCCGGAAAGTATTCACAGTGCTTCACTTTCCCCACATTTTGTTATGTTACAGCCTTATTCCAAAATGGATTAAATTCATTATTTTCCTCAAAATTCTACGAACAATACCCCATAATGACAACGTGGAAGAAGTTTGTTTGAAATCTCTGCAAATTTATTAAAGATAAAAAACAAAAAAAGCACATGTGCATGAGTATTCACAGCCTTTGCCGTGACACTCAAAATTGAGCTCAGGTGCATCCTGTTTCCACTGATCATCCTTCAGATGTTTCTACAACTCGATTGGAGTCCGCCTGTGGTAAATTCAGTTGATAGGACATGATTTGGAAAGGCATACACCTGTCTATATAAGGTCCCACAGTCATCAATGCATGTCAGAGCACAAACCAAGTCCAAGGAACTGTCTGTAGACCTCCGAGACTGGATTGTATTGAGACATATCGTGCTACAGTGAGACAGGAAGGACAGCTTATCGTCCTTGCAGTGGAAAATTACATGTAACCATGTGTCCCCCCAGATGTGATCGAGAACTTGCAAATGCCTTGGTGGAAGAGTGGGGTAACATCTCACAGCTAGAACTGACAAGTCTGGTGCAGTCCATGAGGATGAGATGCACTCTAGTACTTAAAGCAACTGTTACTTTTGTTATTGATCCCCCTTTGATCAGGGACGCATTATTTCATTTCTGTTCGTCATATGTCTGTGAAACTTGTTCATTTTATGTCTCAGTTCTTGAATGTTTTTATGCTAATACAAATATTTACAGATGTTCAAAATTTGCTGGAAATAAAAGCAGTTGAATGCGAGAAGATGTTTCTTTTTTGCTGAGTATTGTTCATTATACAGTACGTTGTATATGTACAATATAAGCAAGACGCATAATTGTTATTTTCTGGTTACGGACATCAGTACATTTTAATAACTGGTGCTGCGTGTCATTGAATGCCATAGAACATTAGCTGTTTCCCATAAATACAATACCATATATACGGTACATTTAAACAATAATGGACTTTTCTCTAATGTTCTGCTTAGTGACTTTTCCAAGGAAATGACAAGATTTTAATGTCAGGTTCTTAATGTCGAAGGATACAGGATGACTATTAAGACTTTGCTCTAAACAGAAGCGACAAATCACATCAAGCTGCTTTGAGTCATTGAGCCATGCCAGAGCCCAAAAATGATAAAAGTTGTAGAAACATAAACTAATGCATGTCTGCAGTGTAACATCATTTATGCTTAGTATGGGACTATTTAAAAAATTCAAACCACATGCAAAACAAACTATTGAGAAAAATTAGTACCACTGATCTCTAAAGCAGGCTGCTATCACTGAGTTCCAGAGGGTTCTGCATTCCATTATTTCCCAACAGTTCCAGCACATCATCTCGGAATTAATTGTTTTATACACTATAAGGCCAAATGTTTGAGGACACCTGACCATGAGACTTATATGTGCTTCTTGAATGCCCCATTAAAGACGTGTTCCCCTTTGTTGTTATAATAACCTCCATTCTTCTGGCAAGGCTTTCCACTAGATTTTGGAGCATGGCAGTTGGGATTTTTGCCCATTCAGCCACAAGAGCATTAGTGAGGTCAAGCACTGATGTCAAGCGAGGAGGCCTGGGGTGCAGTTGGCATTCCACTTCATACCGAAGGTGGGGTTGCGGTCAGGGCTCTCTGCAGGCCACTTGAGTTCTTCCACTTCAGCCTTGGCAAACCATGTCTTCATGGAGCTCGCATTGTGCACAGGGGCATCGTCACGCTGAAACATGTTTGTGCCTCTTACATTTCCCGTACATTGAAGGGAAATCTTATATCTATAACGTACAAAGATGTCCTGTACTATAGTGTGCTTCAGACTTTGTGGCAACAGTTTGGGTGTGATGGTCAGGTGTCCACAAACATTTAGCTATGTAGTGTATTTCAGGCATAGATCAGGAAAGTAAGATAACAGGAAATTACAGGTCTTTCTTAAATTACTTGATTTTAAAATGTTGCTACTCTACTACACTAGGTTCAAGATAATTAATGGTTCTTGTGCTGGAAGTGAGTACAATATGGACTGTTTTGGAAAAAGTATGAATATTGTTTTGATAAAGTCAGTGCTAGTAGACTAAGTTTCGAAATATGTTGTTTTACAGTAACTGATCTTTAAAAATGTATTTTTTTAAATGTTACATTTATAAATGTTAAAAATAAATCTGAAAAAAAAAGGCTTAAAAAAATGTGAAATTTGTTTTATGAGGAAAGGGTAGAAACCCTGTGGTCAAGTACGTAGTGCATAGTGTAAGAATATACTACATTCAGCTCACTCTCTCTATAGCTCAGTGTTTTTTGCTTTTGACTTCCCTGCCAGTATTCCAGCCTCAGCTCTTTTATGACCATGGATTTTGGAAGAGGTACTGCAAACGTGGCCAGCTGTCTCTGGCTCTTGTTTGTAACTCCAGAGCTTTGGCTTTACCTGGTGATCAAATTCCAGTTAACCAAATGACTCGGTAATATCAATTCAGCTAATTGGTCTTTGGCAAACTTTGACTTTAGTAGAAGCGGGATTAAAAAAAGTACACACTGAGGGTTGCACTTTTTCATAGTTATCTGTTTCATATTTAAAGCAATATATATATATATATATATATATATATATATATATATATATATATATATATATATATATATATATATTTGGGACATTGCTATTTAGGGAATTTTATTGGTGCAGTTAAATGTGTGGTTAAAACTGCCGTAAATAACACCTCAAACTGTGTTTCACTTAACAGCCCTACACAGCCATAAACTACATTTACATATTCACTAGTTTTTTGGCTGCAATGAGAAATACAAATAAATGAATGAATAAAACTTAATCAAAAAAATTCATTTAAATGACTCTGTATAGGATAAGACTTGCGGAAATGGATGGATGGAACGCTACTTTCCATATATCTAAGCTTAATAGAGAACAAAAATTGAACAAAAGACATCACGACGCATAAGAAGTAATGAAGTAACATATGATAGCAAGCCACAATATGTTTTGTGGTTATGCTGACCAATAGAGCAATTTAATACTTTTAGAATACAATATGGTAATAGTAGTGTAAACCATTCTTTGAGGTCCAGCAATTATTATCATATGAAAATTTTAGCACATGCCTTCTCCTCAGATAATTGAAAATGTTATCATAACATTTTATAATGTTTTTGACAAGGTTTAAAAGGGTTATCTGGTAACTTTACAAAAATTATGTTTTGGAAATGTTCTAAAACATTCTGTAATAATGGTTTGTTTCACAATGTTACCACAGTGGCCACAGTTTGACAAAACTAGCATTGTGCAAACATTATGATATGTAATATGACATGCAATAAGAGTTTAACTGTATGTTGTTAGAACATTTATAAATGTTATATTAAAACATTCTCAGAAAAACCCCCAAACTTTACAGATTGAATGTTTTTACAACAAAAAGTTCCTAGAACCATAACATGCATATACCTTTCTGCAAACCTGAAATTGTGTAGGCATAGGATCAAAAATTAGTCATTTAAATTGGTTTTCTAAACCCTTAGAGCAAATCCAGCTCTGCCCTAAACTACCTTTCTTTTCCCTGATGGGGAATACACATACTTTCTTTCCCTGTAAATTGGCTTGTAGGATTGAGGCTGTAGTCTCTCTTGTGTATAATTTGAACCGTCAAAAATCAATACAGATGTTGGAATGCCTGTGTCCGAAATCTGAGTCAGTCCCCAAGAAGTGCTTATTTTTTCATGTACTACTGTACAGTTGCAGTCAAAATTATTCAACCCCCATTGCAAATCAGGTTTATTGTCAAAATTTACAGACTTTCAGCTGTTTGCAATGAACAAATCAAACAAAAGCAATTGAAATAGTTCAACACAACGAATGTTTCAAGTGGTTTCCCCAAATTTAACTGAGAGTTCTTTGCCATGAGGTGCCATGTTGAAATTCCAGTGACCAGTATGAGGGAGTGTGAGCGCGATGACACCAAATTTAACACACCTGCTCCCCATTCACACCTGAGACCTCGTAACACTAACAAGTCACATGACACCGGGGAGGGGAAAATGCCTAATTGGGCCCAATTTGGACATTTTCACTTAGGGGTGTACTTGCTTTTGTTGTCAGCGGTTTAGACATTAATGGCTGTGTTTTGGATTATTTTGAGGGGGCAGCAAATTTACACTGTTACACAAGCTGTACACTCACTACTTTACATAGCAAAGTGTCATTTCTTCAGTGTTGTCACGTGAAAAGATATAATCAAATATTTACAAAAATGTGAGGGGCGTACTCACTTTTATGAGATACTGTAACTGTAAGTGACTCAAATTCTGCAGAGAGAACAGAGACTCCACCATCAATTTTGTCTACTGTAATACTATCAGTATGAAATTTGTCTACTGTATCATTCTACTTTAAGAAAAAAAAAAAATTGTTTTGACTAGATAAGATTCAGAAATGCGTATAGTCTACAGTATGTCCAGTCTCAACAGCAGATGATTAGAATGCAAGATAGTGAGTGTTTAATCTTTTGTACACTTTTCTGGCCACAACTGGCTGTCTGTACTTTTGTGCATACATACTACAATACACTGGTTCCTAGCGAGAACGTTTAGAACAGTGTAACACGGTGATCTTTTTGTAGTTACTTTTACAATATTAACTCAAAATATAGCAGCTGTAAAGCGGTTAGTGGTGAGTGAACGAGATAATTTCTGACAAGATTATGCTAAAAGGTTTATGATTGGTTGTCTGCCCTGTCAGTCAAATGTCCTGTTTCTGACCATTATTATATCTTTATTGACAAAATGTACCAAAACAGTACATGACAACATCATATGTTGTTAAGTTATATGATATTTGACCATTTCTATGTTTACAACAGTAATGTTAGCCTTTCAGAGATCTGCTTTGAGTTTGGGAACCCATGGGACAATGAAAAGCCTCAGTCATTAACATGAGCACATATTGGACACTGCAGGTTACTTGCACAACATGTTTACTGCATTCATTTTTTAGTAAATGATGTATCCTCGCATGGTCACTGCGGTTTAAATGACAAATTTGTTTACATTTTGGGAAGACCACGTACATTCATTGGAATATATTGTGGGTGGGTGCATACAAAAATAATAACTGTGGAAGTCGGAGGAATTGGTCAGAATTCCCACGGGAGAGGGTGGAAGTGGGATTAAAAAATACCCTCTAGTATTGTAGGTTTTGATGGACACGTTAGACACAATATTGTGAAATGATGTGTGCAGTGGTATTGATATTCAAACTCCAGACACTTGACTTTGACCTCCATTCCACCTACTATATCTATAAAAGTGAAATGCGATCACATTCAGTAAGTGATATACAGCACAGTTCTGTAATGGACTACATGATCTACATCCAGTTAGAGCTCATACTTTCTATGTCTCTGCCTGAGATCCCACATTAGAGCTCTGCGTTTAGCAGCAATGTTAGATATTCATTTGCACCAGCAAGTCACTATGTATGCCACAAAGCCAATAACAGGGGTAAACTGTAATTGTGGCCTCTGTCATGCTGAATTTGAACCAGCATCTATGAAAAATCAATAAAGTCGTTGGGACTGTGTATGTCTCTCCGAAGACTTGCAAATCTGTGTGTTAGAACAAAACAATAAAATGGTGCTTCTCTTTTCATCTACTACATCACTAGAAGTGGTCATTTTTTCAATTTCACAGCTGGTGGCTCAAACTCTGTGGAGACAACACAGACCACATCCTCGATTTTGTCTACTATAACACTATCAGTATGATATATGTCTTCTATATCAAAATACTCAGAGGCATTTTAGCATAAAGGGCAGTTTTGACTAGAGATAGATTATGTAGTCCATTGAATAATGTGCAGCTATGTAGCTACATGCTGCCTTTTTACATGTTAGATCTCTACTGTTCTCTGACGATCAATATTTTTTACATTATAAGTGAGACCATCATATGACTATTACAGACATATTAGAGGTTTATTTTTTATCCCACTCCTGTCCACTCTCACAGTTATCTCTGTTTGGACCTGTCCATGGTGTTTTCTAATGAATGTAATTAGTTATATTTTATAAAATATAATTTGTATTTATTTATTTATTTATTACTGTAGCATACCAATGCCCATAGCTTTCTGCTAAATGTATTCTTGTATGGCATCATAAAAATGAACCTAATATTAAAGTATGTTTTTTTAAATGCTTAAAACAACAACAAAAAATTTAGCAAAGTGTTTTGTTCATTTAAAAAAAAAAGCCCTTTAAGTGAGTTTTTCTGAACTTTATTGGAAATGTTCTGGCATTCTTTACCCCAACAATGAAATTCTTCCCCAAAAAATCTACAGTATGATTTCTCTATACTGACACTTACTAATAAGGGTCTCATTTATGTTTAGTTTGTCCTTTTAATTTCTGTTTTTTTTTTTGTTGGATTATGAATTGTTACATATTCACCTTGTATTTGGAGGTCCAGGGCAAGAAAATGAGCAATTTATTGGTGTCTCTGGTCAAATAGCATGCTCAGGTAACATACAGCTGAGATTATTGTCCACAACTGAACTTTCTTCAGTGCTGGCTCTGTTAATGAAACCATTTTTTATATTCCTGGTTTATTCAGTGGTAAGGCTGAGTAAGTCACTATGACTAGAAAAAGAAAAGAAGATAGTCAATTGTTTGCCAAAACTTGGATTATTAAATAAAAGCAGACAAATTAAGGGACAAATGACACAGAGTCATACAACTGGTTCTGACTCTGATGCCTCTTCATAGCTAGGGTTCTTTCTTTGGATTATGAAAAATTAATATGATGAAGAAGACCATTTAGAGTTCACTAGTAATAGTTCATGGCCCAGAAAAATGTCTGGTGATAGCAACTGCATAAATGTAAGATACGTAAGGAATAAAGCATTACACGGCACACAGTTACAGGAAAATAATCAATGATGTTGTGATTGCACCGGACATGAAGCAGAGTTACTGCCCTGAAGCTGATTATTTTCGAATATCATCACAACCTGGAGTGTTTTCTTCACGTCATACCTCAGCAAAAGCCAAGTATTATGTCCAATTTGGTGAATGAATGTATGACAGGTCATACTTTTATCTGTTTATAATTACATTTGATGTTGTGGAACATCCTCAAGATAAATTTCATATATGTATATGTATATATGTATGTATGTCTGTATATATATATATATATATATATATATATATATATATATATATATATATATATGTATATATATTTATATGTATATATATATAAAACATGGTTTTAAGTAAAATTAGGTAGAGATAAAATGGTAGTGTAAAAGTGAATGGCCTTGTGGTGGGGTAGGTGGTGTTTAGTGGGGGGCCCATGCAAAGTCTTTTCTTAGGACCCCCAACATTTCAGGGAGGCCACTGGTTACGCCTTCAGCTGTTTGCACTGTAAGTCACTCTGGAATAAATAGAAAGTTAAATGATAGGCATCTGGTGTCTTACAATGTGTATGTGAACAAAGTTGTTAAGATTCAAATTGCTTCAAACTCCAGACGTATGCTTTTTTTTTTTTTTGTATGGGGTAGAGTTAAAAAGTGCGACTCTTGTGTTGTTGATGACAGGGTTGGAAAACAGATGGTCTCTTTCTCTCTCATCCTGACCTGTGTTAACAGAGTTTGCACAGACTTGTCTTTTAAAGGTTTATCTCTGTGAAGTGTAAACAGAAGAATAAACTCTGAGCTTACCTTCACTGCTTTTAATGGCTGTCTTTTTTTTTTTTTTTTTGCTTTAAGTGACAACTTTTGAAGCTTTCCAGTCTTGCTTTTCAGAACCGCTTATTTAAGTGTTTATTTTTTCTGGCACTTAATCGGCGAAAGCTTCTAATAAACATATTTCGCTGCTGTCATTATTGATGGCTGGCTGGTTTATTATAAAGATGTGTAATGGTCTGAGAGACACGCAAACTGCCGTATCAGATTCAAAGCTGCCATTAGTAACATCAGCATTTGCAAAACTTTAATTGGCCCTTAGGGTGAATATTTTTTTTTTAATAGCTTCTTTAAATACGCCGCTACTGCATGTAATCCGGAGTGTCTGTCATAGTCCATTTTCATCTGCAGAATCACTCAACATGTGTTTTATTCCCAGTGCGCACCACGTAAGGAATGTGTTTGGTCATTTTCTTTTTTGTCTGGCATCTCATAGGAAGTGGTAAAATAAACCATTACATAAGCTTTTTAATAACTACTTACTCCATTTAAATTCCCCCCAAGATTGCATTTTTATTGCCCACTTGTTTATGGCTTTGGAGTGGCTTGTCGAGCCTGATTTATAGGCTTGCCTTAGGCTCTCCTCCCTCTGTAATTTTGGTTCGAAGGCTATTAAAACTTTAGTTTTGAAAGTAAATTTACAGTTGGATAAAAAGGGCAAACACACAAGTCGAGAAATAAAAGGCTTCTGGTTTGACTCAGCTGATATTTCAAATCCGTTTGGAAAAAAAAAAAAAAAAAACAGTTTCCAAACTGAATCAACTCAATGATGTCCAGGTGAGAGGATTCGATACACGGCAAATCTCAAAGTAAACAACGGGGAGCTTTTTTCATTCAGAGACCTTGGACTGTTTAAATAGCTTCAGTGTTGAACCAGAACCATGAAAAGCAAGCTTCTTGTTTTACAGCTGCAGGCAGAAATCCAGAATAAAATGAATTCATACCATGACAACTGTCTAACACAATATCACGGTTCACAGTGCAGCATGGTATCTGCTTACAACTTTCTGTTTTCAAAGATTTCAAGCGCTTACAGAACCTGAAATATACCTACACGCTCAGAAAAGAGGGTACTAAACTATACCTGTCCTCGTTGTTGGGGTGGTGCCCTTATATTTTGTACCTTTTAATGTATCTTTCACTTTGAAATGTGGATATTGTACTTTAAAAAAAATAATTTAAGGAGCATAATTTGACTGTAATTATCTGTCTATGTAAATGATATATACTAAAGGTACACCTTGAAGGTACAACCACAGTGAAAGGAAAAAGTACAGTTTACTATCTTTTTCTCCACTGGAGTACAAATGAAAATGACAAACGATATAAAATATGCAGGAGAATGGAATACATACAAATTAATTACAATCAAGATAGCTAAAAATAGCTAACTTTGCACTTTCGTTCATACAAGCATTCTGAAAGTCAAAACTATAAAATTAATTATTGCCATTTTTCACTGTTAAATTGACTCATCATCACTCGGCATCATGGGTAATAAACACTGTGAATAACATGGTATTGAGACAGTGGAGAAAATACATTTTATGTATTGTCTTAAGATGTTCCGTGTTCCAGTAAGTAACTAGACATGAATTCTAGCATAATCACAAATCTATATTCACATTCATAAAATGTGAAACCTGAATGAAATCTTAGTTTAGATAGTGTGGTTCTCATTGGGAAAACTACACTGCCTACTTTACACCTTTACAGTGTTCCAGTGTTCATGTTCCAATAGCCTTCATGTTACTAATCACTATCAGTAACAGTGACAATCATGATCACAATTCACGTTTGGGTTCAATATCGTAACCCTTTCCGAGTGAGGGAGTGAGGGACTCCAGAAAGTTTAGGGGTGGGGCTAAAAGGAAAAGTCCTATGAATTATGGCTATAAACGTTCGAGACTAGAAGTAAACTGGCATCCTAACTCATAAAGTGACATGTAAAATATGACCTGAATGTATGAATGAAGAATGATTCAGAAATGTCATATGACCAATAATTGTCAAAGATTTATGTTGCATCATAGATCATAGAAGATTTTTTTTCTAAGTTGAGCTGTAGTCCATTCCGGCTACTGCCAGAATATGACACAGTTCTACTGCTGTGGTTCTCCTTAAACCAGTCTGATTCATCCTTATGCTCTGTTTCTGTGTACAGTTTTCAGCACTTGGATAATTTAAAGAATCCACTTCATTAAAACAGTTGAAAGTCTCACCTTTTCTTCAATAATCTCACTGGATGTTGTAGACTTGTAGTTAAGAACTGCAGCTGTAATCATTAAGACTGTCCTGTGCTCATCCCAGATACTAAGTACCCTTTCAGCACTGTACTGTTTTTACCCTTATATCACACTGTAGTATAATTATTTAAAATCCCACTATCCAGTGTCACCTACAGTATGATGGGTTCCATTTTGAGATTCCTCTCTGTTACATCCAAATCCACCACCAATCCTGAACCAGCTCACTCACCCTAATCTTTATGAGATTTAACTATTTTCCCGGGTGCATTTTTGAACATTGTTTTCCCAGTTTGCCATTATTATTATTAGCATGCTTTCTGATTACAATTTGAATTTTCAAATTAAAGCTTGCTGCTTCCACTTCGTGACACTGAAGTTTTTCTTCCTTTTGGAGCTTTTCCTTGCTACTCTCTTAGCTTGCTCATTGGGGATCTAAATATATATCCAAATCCCCGCCTTGTGCCCGATGCTCCCTGGGATTGGCTCCAGGTTCCCCCGTGACCCTGAAGAAGGAGTAAGCGGTAGAAGATGGATGGATGGATATATATCCAAATATGCATTGGGACAATGCATTTTATTAAAAGTGCTACACAAATAAAATTGAAAAGAAAACTAATTCACAAAATCAATTTAGACAATGGTTTATGATGAAATTGTAAATTGTGAGGGATTCTGATGCACTTCACCTCCACTTTCACAGACACTTCAGTAACTATTATTTAACCAAAAGCTGTACTTTGTGTAGATTTACTCTCAGGATAAGAGGTAGACATGAATTTATCTCCTGCAATATGTTCAACTTTGGATGATTAGTTAAAATGACTCATTGAGCTTTTGTTAATCAAGTAATCATGATTTAGAAACTCGATTTATCACCTTCACACCTGATGTTTCTGTTCAGTATTTAAAAAAAAAAAAAAAACAATCTAGACATCATTAGGCTCATATAGACAAAACGACACATTGTGATAAATGGTAATCAAGTTTAATGAAAGTTTCCCCCCTTCTCTCTCTGGTAATTTGCCCTTATTGATCTCTCTGTCTGACTTTCCTCACTGTTGCGTGATATTGCATTAGGAGTGTCAGTAAAAAGTATCAGACATGCTGTTAAAACTGATCAAATTTAGACGTATCTGAAAAAAAAAAGAAATGAAGATGGACAAGCTTGAAATTGTCATGACCATTAAACTTCATTATCAGTTGTGAAGTTTTGATGCCATAAGGTTAATATGAGATGTGGTGTAGAGACAGGGACACACAGCTATAACATGGCTATACACACACACACACACACACACACACACTGACTTATTTCCTCTTCTGTTGCAGAAATTGAGCCGTGGCTCCATCGTTTTAGAGCTGAGGGCACAGTGGATTACTCACAGCTGACCTTCGACCCAGGGCAGAACGAGCTGATTGTGGGGGCGAGGTAATGAACTCTTACTCTCCTAGCATGTCAAATTCAATTCTTAGGTTCTGGTCAGGTCAAATCAACCTCACTTTTCCAAAACACTAACTTTTCCAACCTTATTACAGACACTAAATTAGTGGCATGATGCTGGGATATTGCTAATTTGATCAGGTGTAAAAAAGCTTCATTAACTGGAAATGAAACCATAAATGTGAGCGCATCATTGGTCTCTTTCTATCCATCTCTAAATAACCAGAGTGATGTTTTCGACAGCCTCCTGCAGAATATTGTCACAGACCTGCTTTTCTCAACAACAAAAAAAAAAAAAACAGGAGAGAGAAAAGGAAATTTGTTGGCAGCTGGGAACATCTCCAAGCAATTATTTAGTGACAACTGCGGGTTTGAGATGAACGGGTGTTAACAGTCCACTTCCCCAGAGAAACAGTGCCAGAAGAGTAATTAGTTAGTTTGTTGTTGTTGTTTTTTTTTCCAGGAAACAGGAATCTCACTTTAGAATTAATTCATTGTGGGTTTCTCATTTGCCTTATGCTAAAAAAGTCCTTTGACCTGAAACTAGAGGAAATGAAGTCTGGCTTTTTAACCCACCGCTTCTGTTCAAGTTTTCAATTTGCATTAACTTCCTTACAGTTTTCAGTTTGGGGAACATACTTTTTGAACTCATATTAATGTAGAGAGATGGACTCGAACAGTTCTTGGGGGCGGATTCAGACGTTTTTGTCTGGATTGTAAAGATTTCAAATTATTGATTGTTGATTTGCTGTCGATAAACTTCCACAAAAACATGTGTTGTACTCCTTTACAGCGTGTTAGAGTCTGTGTGAGAGTAGCATTGATTGATTCTAGTTGTAATGCAGTACGAGGCAATCGATAGACGTGTCAATACAGTAAATGGCCCTTAATCACAGTAGTGCATACTCTAGAAATGCTCCTGATTGCTACTTCATCGTGCTGGAGAACCCAGTATTGAGCAGTCCCTCCAGGATTTTGCAATCACAGAAATTTAATGCAAAATCATGCAAACTCTGCAATATTCTGAGGAGCTTGCAATTTTTCTAAATTACCACAGATTTTCTGCAGATTTGGGTCAAGACACGTCATGTGATGTCATCACAACGCACATTCAGTCATAGCCCTGTTCACTGAATACGGGTACAATTAAAAGGTCTCATTTACCTGTTCCAGTAGTGTCTGGCAAACTTCAGATGCTTGAGATTGTTTTTGGATGAGAGTAGAGGCTTTTTTCTTGAAACCCTTCCAAACAACTTGTGGTGATGTAAGAGACTTCGGATTGTAGTTTTGGAGACTTTCTGCAGTTCTCCAGCTGTTATTTTTGGAGATTTTTTGTCCACTCGAACCGTCCTCTTCACAGTGCGTTGAGACAAAATAGACACACGTCCAATTCCAGGTTGGTTCATAACATTTCCAGTTGACTGGAACTTATTTATTATTGTCCTGATGGTGGAAATGGGCCTTTTCAATGCTTGTGCTATTTTCTTACAGCTACTTCCCATTTTGTGAAGCTCAACAACCTTTTGCCGCACACCACAGCTATATTCCTTGGTCTCACCCATTGTTATGAATGACAAAGGGAATTTGGCCTGTGTGTTACTTCATATTTATACCCCTGTGAAACAGGAAGTCATGCTTGAACAATTTCCTGTTAAAGGCACCCAGGTGTACTAAAATTTTTTAAATATCAGTGGGAATATACTTCAAATATATTTCTCATATGAATTCATAGGGGTGCCAATAATTGTGGCACACATATATTTAACAAATATATTTCTTTGATAAACCTGTGCTGTGTTTACAATTGTTTGATATTCATGAAAGCAGAGTATTTTTTTGTGAATTTTGTGAACAAAAGATCAAAAGGTTAAACAATAAAGACAATTTTTCACAGACTTTATTGCTCATATTTACCAAGGGTGCCAATATTAGTGGAGGGCACTGTACCTGCTTATACACCTACATTCAAATATGTCCTCTAAAATACTTTTGTTTGTAAAAAAAAAAAAACACAAAACAAAACAAAACCAAAAAAAAAAAAACACAAATCAACAAACAAACAAAATAACCTCCAGTCTTACCTGAACGGCTAAGGATGGAATTCATACTCCTTAGATGAGTTATCCCATAACTGTTCATTTAATCATGTTAAAATTTTTGACTAACGTGGGTAGCGACATTTTATTCTTTAGTTTAATTATACCAAGTACAGAAAGCTTCTTTTTATTGCATTTTAAACACTTTGACAGTGATCGAACCCAATGTGAAAATCATGCAAAAAATGTCTGACAAAATGAGTTGTTTAGTCATTCTAACATTGATCCTTATCACTCTAGTGTGTCAGTTAGTTACTTCAAATGTGGGGAGTTTGGTATGTGGTGTGTGGTATAAAAGGGAGGTGGAGCATGACACTCAGAAACAGCTTCTCCGTTATTGTGTGCAGACATTTTTAAAGAAGCTCCAAACACCACACATGAATTTTCTCAAGACCTTTGGTTCTTAAAGCTTTGTAAACAAGCTCTGATGCGAGGTCTAATAATAAAATAATAGAGGTCTGTCTATAAATTATACAAAAGCAATAGTAAATTATTGTCCTTGAAGTTTAATTACTTTCTTTCTCAGCACATAGTTGATTGACTTTCATATCAGACTCCGGAGGTCTAAAGTTTGATTCGGACATTGATTCTAAACCGGAGGTTACAACTGTCCCTTATTCGTTAGCTCTGTTAGCATCGTAGGTCCAGTACAAACCGAAATAAGCACAATTTAGACAATAAAATATGCATTGGCACATTGGATACATTTGAGATAATGGGTTATCTACTGTTTCAGGTTTTTTTGTTCTTTAAAATTGTGTTTAATGGACACACTGGTATAGTGAAGAACTGATAGATTGGCAAATTAAAGGTAATTGTTGTAGGTATATTGCTACTACAGTATATCTAAAAAAAAAGAGAGAAAAAATGAGACGTTGCTAAATAGGGAAATGGATATACGTTAAAATGGCTAACTGGATAATACACCTGTGGAGAAGTTAAAAATGTTGAGGAACATTCAATTATTCCACACTCATTTGCAGAGAGTTTAAATAAGTTTAAAGTTTCATAACCTCGTCCTTAAATGAAGCAGCCATCCAACAAAGGTCTGCTTTTTAAAAAAAATCATAATTCCTCTGTTAGTAAAGTCACCCAGGTTTGTCTTTTCTCTCCCTTTTTTTTTTCAGAAATCATCTCTTCAGGCTGCATTTGGAGGATCTCTCATTGATCCAGGTGTGAAAACCAGTAGGCTTTTTCTCATTTTCTCTTTTCCTTTAAGCCTCAAAGACATCAGGTCAGCCTCAGATGCTTTGTGCACGGCAAAATTACACTGGCATTCAGAGAGTCTATGGAGCGAGGGAAAAAAAAGTGTTGCAGAGTCTGAAAAAAAAAGGTGTGTTGCAATTGGGAATACAGGCAGTTTAAATAAAAGCAAAAACAGGCAAGACTTAATGGGACAGTGTATATTCTGATGTTTGTAGTAATTTCAGCTTTATATGAGATGACAGTTGAGGCAAGTCCTAAAGACGATTCAGTTACAGGCTGCAGAAGAAGAATGCACCTGAAATAGACTTGTTCTCTTATATAGGAAAGTACAGGCATTGTTTTTAGTCTCTACTCATTCATCACTGTTTATATATTCCTCCCAACTATTCGAACTCAGCAGTTTCCTCTCAAGGAGTGTATATTAGTGAACTGTACAGGTTTTTGCTGCTATTGTGTGGCTGCAATTTGATCTTTGTCATCATTCCCCCTGCAGAGTTAAGCATCTTATAACCCTGTGGGTAGCCATGCAAACATTTAACACCTTTGGGAAATCATTTGGACTTTCTCCCTGTCAACAAAGGACTCCTCTGAAGCTCCATATGGGAGAAACAGTGACTGTTGAGACTTGTAAAGATTATGTAAAATACTGGCCTCCCACAGCTTAGAGTTAGGTTGTTGTAGTCAAGCATGCCCAGAGAAAACAAGATGAGTCTTGAACATTTGCTGATTAGTTTCTGCTTTGCTTCAATCCTGCTCCAGTCTGTGCTTCTGATAATCGTTAACATCTCTTCCTATCAGTTGGGGTTAAGTCTAATTCGTCTCACCTGTGTGTTGTTCTATTGTCATGTCCAGTATTGATTTTTCCCTACTTGTGATTTGCCATTTATTTAATCATCTATAGCATTTTCACCATTTCAGGTTTAAGGAGAGTATGAGTGGGCGTTACTATATTACCAACATGACCAGTCGGGCATCGTTTGACGGTTTTGTGCAGAATTTCATCCTCCCCAGCAGAATCCAGCTCCCTTCACATGCATGTTACAGAGTAGGCATACTCAAGATTTCTGTTGTTTAATAAAGATTTCTGTTGTTTCCGTTCAGAAGAAGTGACTGAATAGGCTAATGTACTCGCAGTGAGAAGTCAGATTCCACTGGGAAATTGGCATTCAGCTAAAAACCACTTCTGGTCTAATTAGATTTTTTTTTGGCATCCCTAATAAATATAGTTAACTGATGCGACTTATATACTTATCTAATGATAGCTAAATTGAACAACCAATGATAGATTTTAATTCATAGTAATAAACTCAAAACATTCTCTATTTAGCGAGTGTACCCTGTCAAGAGCGTATGAGATGGGGAAGAGGTGGGGCTTCCAGGCAGTGTCAGTTAATATTTGCGAGTTCAACATGCAAATCATTCCAGATTAAGATTAGGAAGAAAAAGACTGGTCTGTTGGTTTTATTTATTTATTTATTTATTTATTTTTATGATAACCTGTACAAGTGTTAGAGGGTCTGGTAATATAATATAATTAGACAAATTGTCACTGGATATTGTAGCAGTGTAATATTATGTAGAGACAATTAAATTGCTATAACGCACAAGCCTAGTTGTTATCCTATTTCAGTTTAAATACCTATTTAGTAGGGTTCCACATTTTTCCAGCAGTTCTGGAGTGTGATTGCTTGTTGCTTGGTTCCTAGGTTTCAAATTTTCCTGTAGCCTTTTTTAACATGGATGCAGCAAAAATCGTATACTGTGACAGTACCTACTGCATTCGTTTTAGTACCTATTGCTTGGCCGTTGATACAGTACATGCTGATCACTGTATACGTATGTGTGTAGTATGAATAAAATCTGGACATGCTACATCTGCCATGTTGGCATTGTCATATGACCTACAACTTAAAAAGAGCCAACACACCATTTTTATCATTTTTATTTTTTATTTTATTTTAGTCTTCCGCCATTTTATTTATTCTGACAGCTCTTCCATGCCAGACCTGTTGCCCTATGGAATAGCGCAGTGTGCATTGCTTCTGTACTGCAGAATCTCAGTGGAAGCAGTAGGTCATCCCGGTATTTCTCATCTACTGTTTTATGAATACTGAGAATTTGGACATACTACTCCTTTGACATACTTCTTTTCCCCTACCGTATAGTAGAGTAGTAGGGATATTCGGATGCAGCGCTTGTGCTTGTTTATTGGTCTATGCTTCCCAATCTGGGCTTCTCAGTCCTTGTTACTCGGTCCATGGATTGAAGCTCTTGTATTTCAGACAAATTGGCTCAATCGTGCTCCAGTTCTGCCAGTTCCATGCTCCTGATCGTTCTCAGCACCTGTTCCTTATCATTAGTATTATGTGTAATTTGTCTCACAAAGTCTCACACTTTTTCTATTGTTTTTCGAGTTCCATCTTATATATGTTCTTTGTACATATTATTCCAGCAGGTCTGAGGTTTGGTAGCTTGTTCCTTGTTTCCTTGGCTTCCAGGTTCTTAGTGTCCTAATGACTTGTCAAACTTGTCCTTGTTTTCTGGTCCATGTACAGTATTCTAATCTGTGTTTCTTGGTCCTTGTTTCTTGTCATTGGATCTGGGCTCATGTATCCCAATTCTCATTTCCTAGTCTGTGTTACACTGTCTTTGTTAGTCTGTCCTTGTTTCTTGGCCTTTGTTTTTCAATCCTTGTTCGCCGCTCTGGGTTTTTTTTATAGTCTTTGTTTCCTGGTCCTTGTTTCATGGTTTTTTTTTTTCTTCTCTGTCCACATTTCTGTTATATTTTCCTAGTTTTTTTCTTTTCATTCAATTTTAGTTTGGCCATCAACTGTGCGCATCCAGTAAGCATCGTGGGGAATTTGTCTGTGTTCTGTTGTTGTCATAGTTTAACTTTGTGTGTTTTTTTTTTTTTGCACATATTGTTCTAGTAGTTCTGAGGTGTGATTTCTTGTTCCTTGTTTCCTTGGTTCCCAGGTTTTTAATTTTCCAGTAGCATGTTAGCCTTGTCCTTAATTTTTTTGGTCCATGTTTCACAATCTGGGTTTCTCAGTCTGTTTTACTCGGTCTGTGGGTTTTGACTCTTGTATCTCGGTCCTCATTTCCCAGCCTGTATTTGTCAGTCTATCTTTCCTGCTTATTGTTTCCTGACCTTTTATTTTCTTGTCGGCCACTCTAGATTTCTTAGCCTTTGTTTCCTGGCCCTCTTTTTTCCGTGCTAGTTTTTTGGTCCTGGTTTCTTAGTACCCATTTTCCTGGTTCTTTTCTCCCAGTCCTTGGTTCGTGTTACTTGGCCCTAGATTTTTTCTGGTTCCTTCTAGTCTATGTGTTTTGGTTCTTCTTTCCCACTTCTTGTTACCTAATCCGTGTTTCCTGTTCATTGTCTCTGTTTATTTTTTTTATTACTTTTTTCTTTATTAATGTTGTACCTTGCTAATCATAGTTTCTAGTTAAGCCCTGCCTGTTGCTTTTGAGCTTGATTTACCAGGTTTTTAATTTGGTTTACATATTTAATTACACTAAACAGGACTTCGGATTATGAGCCGTGTCTTGGAGTCAGTTCTTGAAAATGAAAGACTTTGTAATTCCATCTAACTGCCCCTGGCAACCCATACATTACAGGTTCATTTACTTTAGCAAAACCTAATGCTTCTTTACCAAAGGGTGTATGTGCTGTATGTACCATAAACTGAGTGAGGAACAAGATATGGGACCATAGAAGAAGATAAGTGACAAGAAAATACAATAACATAAGATATAACAATGCAAGAAATACAAAGCTGTTTGATACACTATACAATAAGCTTTGCAAACATTGAGTGTAGGTCAGCAGCAAAACAGGCAGTAAAACAGATTACATCAGAATATCTAGTAAAAATGACTGTTTTGTCATTGCAATGATGGATTGTGTGATCGTTGTAAGCTTACTCCTTAACCTCTGCAGATGAAATGGCAGTCCATGTGTGCAATAGAAAAAAAGTCCTGTGCACATGAGTAAAATGCAATGTGTCACATGTAAAGAGGCTGAGTAGAATGAGGAAGATGAAAGATGAAGAGAACAGTTTTGATATTAATCCAGTCTGAACAGCCCTCTGGCAGACAAGTTAATTGGTTTGATGGCCTAATGGAAGTAGCTGTTCATGAATCAGGGAGAATTGAACAATCCAAAGGCTGGGTAGACCGCAGTACCTACTTTCCTGTCTATGACTACTCTTAGCCTCAAATGCTCTGCTCATGGGATAAGGAACTATATAGTTTAATAATATATTTTGCACACTTTTCTGGACACAACCTTCAGGGTCAAGAAATCTGCAATTTGATTGGTTCCCTGCATTTCCCTGTGTACACATGTCTGTGCCCTGGTTTTTAGCAGGAAAATACATTTTTGCATATAGTGACTGGATTTACAAGTTTGCTGTATCTCAACTTTAAAATATAATTTAAACATTAGAGACTCTTTAGTGAAACTAGAAATTTGTCTTGTGAGACTAGACTAAGGTAGAGAGATGGTGATGCTACAGACCCAGATGCTCATAGACCCTCTCTATGATGCTTCTGTAGAAGCTGTTAAGAATGTGCCATCACATATATGTACTTGTATGTAAAAGGGTTGCTCATATATCCTGCTTTCATTTGGTGTATAAATAAGAGCTGTGTCTCAGGATGCATAGTTATGTACTATTCTAGACCTATGGATAAGTATTTTTTGTATACCGGTGTCATGGCTATTGTAGAGTACTATATACTCTTAAGTGTTGTTTTGATTTGAGAAGCAGCTAAGGACAACAGTCATGATGACAGTGGCAAATTCTAAAGAGAAACTTAAAAACTTTAAGTTTTTCTGTGTGTTTAACATCTCACTACTCCTGTACAGCAACCAATTATTGTTGCAGAATAGCTTATATACGATATATACTGTTAATTATATAGGGTTATATAGTCATGTGTAAAATACAATCCAGGTCTGGGGGCTCCTGAGTGGCCCAACAGAAAAGTGTTCGCCCTGGCTTTGGGAGATTGCAATTTCAAATCCCACAGTCATCCATGACTGAGAGCCAAAGGAGCAAAATTTGCCATTGTCTCTGGGTGGGTAGGGATGACCGTCTGTTTTATTCTTTAAACACTAACACTAGTGGACATCTTTGAGCTCATGTATGCAGAAGAGGGCAGATAGCTCTTTCCTCCAAGCATGTTTCCACCATTGTGCAGAAAGTGGAAGCCACTACAGGGCAATGGTCACCAACCCTGTTCCAGGAGATCTACCTTCTCGAAGACTTTAGCTCCAACCATAATCGTGCCCACCTGACCATCTAATCATTGCTTTAAGAAGTTCTTGATCAACTAAAACAGGTGTGTTGGATTTTGGTTGAAGATGAAACCTTCAAGAAGGTAGATCTCAAGGAAGAGGGTTGGTGACCACGGCACTAGGGTTTCTTGGCTGTCTTGTAGTTGTTGGTGGTAGAAGGTACAGTATGTGCTTTGAATTGACTGATGTGTAATATAACACATAATATAAGGTAGAGTGCTTGGGAACAGACAATGTGAAATCTATTATTGATTTTCTTACATGGTGAATGGTTTAGAAGCAGTGATGTGTTAAGTTTTAAGATTGTATTTAGACTACATATTTCAGCATCCTGCCTACTCACATATAAGCTCCAGTACTGAAGGTGCTATATAAAAAATAAATCACTTGATGCTGGTCAGTGTTAAAATTGTATTATTATTATTATTATTATTATTATTATTATTATTATTATTATTATTAGGCAAATACTTTTTTTTAACTGAACAACTGACTTAAAGGTGAGCAGAATTCAGTAGAAGCAATAGACTTAAGGGAGGGCCTGCCAGACTTTGAACTCACAAAGGAAAAATTAAACCCGTAAATCTTTATGTATATTCATTTTTATAATTAAGATGTGATCTTCAATGGCATACAATATTTTTCATTTTATTAAAATTGTATGTGTTGATTTTTTTGATTTTTTTTTTTTTTAGTTTAAATTTCTTTCATCAGTGTGTTGGTCTGTTTTTACTCTGTTTAACACTAGATTGCTAGAATACGGAGATGCTTTTGACATGCTTTTCTGCTCACCATGGTTGTAAAAAGTGGTCAATTTGTTATTTTATTAATACATTTATGAGTGGACGTATTTAGTTCAAAATTCTTTCATCTATTTTTACTCTGTTTAACATTGGCTTGCTAGATTACTGAGATGCTTTTCTGCTCACCATGGTTGTAAAGAGTTGTTAATTGAGTTAATGTAGACTTCCTAGCAGCTCAAACCACTCTGGCCATTCTCCTCTTACCTCTCTCACCTAGTAAGTGCTTTGACCCACATAACTGCCACTTATTGGATGTTTTTTTGTTTTGCGTATCATTCTGTGTAAGCTATAGAGACCGTTGTGTGTGAAAATCCTAGGAGACCAGTAGGTTTTGAAATACTCAAACCTGCCCATTTGGCAACAACAACCAATTATGCTCTGAGAGTATACACATGCATATACAGGTCTATATATTTATGATGCTATATTAATGCTCATTTATCAGGCAGGTTAGGCTTTTTTAGTGACATTTGTTTTAGTGACATTTGTGTTTTCGTCCAGCTGTGTCTGCCAGGTTGTCTGAAATGCAATTGCAGATAGAGTTCACACTTGTATTGATTGAGTCAGAGGCTTGATATCATAATTTACTGTGGCTCTGGTTCTCTAGTAGATACCCTGGCAGCATTAAGAAATAAAGTTCAGATCAGAGGAGCAGTCTGGAGACAATAATATGATGTTTAGCCGATCCAGAGCTGTGCCTGTGCTTGGATTATATTCTTTGAAAGCAAGGTTAGTAGAAAAGGAAGGTATGAGTCAGAGAGAGTTTAGGAAGCATTACTCCTTTCTCTTACAGGAGAGGGCTGGGACACTTTCTGTGTGAAGTGTATTAGAGTAAAGTGTGCTACGGCGCAGTTCAGCTCTGGCTCTCTTGCTTCTCAGCTGAAGCGAGATGGGTTTCGGAACCTCAGGACTCGAGGTTGGCCGCTGTCGAGGCAGCCAGCCGGCTCAGATCCTGGGGGTCCTGTATGGATCTGGAGGGGTAATTGGAGATGAGCGCTACCCTATCTCAGTCTTTCCTCTGGATCCAACACCTTCGCTTCCGGGTTAAAAAGATGAAGGGAAGGTGATTCCAGAGGGGGAAGCCAGTGCATAATTTTTATGGGAATGGAGCACGCTGCCCGTATATATAAATATATATAAATATGTGTGTGTGTGTGCAAGATGGGCCAGCTTTGTGAAATTATATTTAAAATGATAATCAGTGCCGAAAAGGCAAAAAGAATCAGTCATGAGGGGCCGCGGGGGGAGGTATCAGGGGACAAGAGTTTGTTAGGCAGTTAGCCCCCAGTATTACTGTAGGGCTTACCTAGTCAATGTCGTCCCAAGTTTTCAGTTTCTCTGGTCAGTGAGCTATCACGGGGCAACAAAAATCAGATTTTTTACCTCCAACAAAATGTGGAAAGTTAACATCACTAAAGACCATCTGACAGTATGGAAGCTACTGCCAAATGTGTTGCCATGGGTTCTTTCCTCCATAGAAAATGGTACTGGGTCTAGTTCATAACCGCGCTGGTTCCTTTGTGACTCCAGGGCATCTATGTGATCTATTTATCACCCTCAGTCGGAACCATGAAAACTGAGTCTTGACCTTAGGGGAACCAGCTCATAGATTCATGTTAAACACTGGGAACATCAGTGAGAGCCAATAAACTGAGCAATGGCTACAGCCCTGGAGTTCTTACAGGAACATTTCTCAGCAAGGTTGGCTCCTTCTAAATTGGAGTCTATGTGGCCGCCATTTTTTCCAGCCACGCCCCTATTGATGGAGCCTTGTGACAGGCTATACCCTCAGTATAACAGTGTGGGTATACTCTTCTTTGACTTCCCTTTGAAAGGGAATGTCTGGGCTATGTGTGTAACCCTGTTCCCTGAGAAGAGAAAGAGACGTTACATAGCTTTGTCATACTGGGGCACGCCTGTGAATTGCATCTTCGCTTCAGATAATAGAGGCTGATTGCGTGGTTCACATGTGTCACTTTCTAGTCACGCGATGCATGCAATTGTTACGACACCTGACCACGGCAGGCGTGATTTCACACAGTTATCAGTCACGCGCGAGGACGCTTCCCACAGCATGAAGCTCATGCAACATCTCATTCTCTTCTCAGGGAACAGGTTTACATGCGTAACCCAGGCGATCTTGGTGATTGTGATCGTGCCATGCTTGTTGGTGCCAGATGAGCTGGTTTGAGTATTTTAGAAACTATTGGTCTCCTGGGATTTTCAGGATCAGCAGTATCTAGAGATTACACGGAATGGTACGAAAAGCAAAAAGCATCAACTGGGCGTCAGTGCTGCAGGCAGAACTGCTTTGTTGACGAGAGAGGTCAGAGGAAAATGGCCAGATTGGTTTGAGCTGCCAGGAAGGATAAAATAACTCACATAATTACTCTTTACAACTGTTTTGAGCAGAAAAGCTTCACAGAATCCACAAAACATCAAACCTTGAGGCGGACGGGCTACAGCAGCATATGATCACATTGAGTCCACTCCTGTCAAACAAGAACAGGTCTCTGGGGCTACAGTGGGCACAGGACAGTTTAAGATTGGAAAAAGCACTGGTGGGTTAATCGTTTAAAATGTGCCAGTTGTTTTAAAGTAGATTTTTAAGGTGTTTAAGTTGACTTGTCTTTAAATGCGATTTTCTCCTTTACACTTTTGGGCGTAACCAGACATTGAAATGTTAGACCTTTAGATTGAGATATATACAAATAAGACTGCAACATACAGTATGTTCAGGAAAGCCTGTAGTTTTCAGAATTAAATATAGTAGAAACTGTAAACATTTGTCCAAGCTTTGGAAAATGGCCGCTGACTGTTGATACACCAGGGATTTCACGCAAAAGTAAAAAATAGAATCAAGCATGTAGTCAGAACATTTCTGTAGTTAAACATGAAGTGAATTAATATCAGTTATTCCAGTTCATGTTCAAGAATTATTTTACTGCAAAATTGCTGCAGTAGGAATTGTGGGAGTGTAGCAGTTCAGGGTTCTGTGCTACTGACTGATCTGCATCGAGCTTTCCATTCAAAAGCTCACAGCTATAACGTGTGGTACAGCTCAGATGTATTCAGTATTATTCTGCATGCTGTTTACCCACCTAATGATTTTTACATTTCAGTGTTACATTTTCTTCTGGCATGAATACGCTCTTTACAAAAAGGTGAAGGTTTGTGCGATACCTACTGCAACCATTTAAAATATGAAAAAGCATTATATAAGTCTATTTACAGCCTGAGGGATCAGGTTTACAACAAAATCTTATTGCTTCACATAGTGTATGTTTTAGTGCACATCTTTTTTTGGATTAAATGTTTTTTTGCCCTCTAGCAGTGTAATTTTTGTCCTATTTTAATATGCCAATTTGTTAATGTTTTATTGGTAAGTGTGTCACTGTAGCAGTTATAGTAGTTTTCCCACTTGTTAATGTGTTAATGGCAGGTGTGATATCACCTGTATAGTCTTTTATAACAAACCTTTTTGTCATAATGTCTGCTTTTTCAGTTTTGATGTTAAGTTGACATAATACCCGAATCATGTAAGGTTGATTTTTGCTGACATAAGGTTGACTTATGACAAGGCTGATATACAGTACATACAAACTAAATTTATAGTACTTCTGGTATGTCAGAGTCAGATAATGCTGATGATGTCAATCATCAAAATGTAACTTATTATAATGACTTATTATGAAACTTTATATTCCAGGCTATCTACCTGTATATCAACTCTGATGCACTATGAAAGAGTACTATTGTCAGGTGGGGGTTTCCTCCAGGTACTCCATTTTCCTCCCCCAGTCCAAACACATGTTTTAGGCTGATCGCTATTTCCAGATTGTCCGTAGTGTGTGAATGGGTGTGTGAATGGGTGTGTGAATGTGTGCCCTGTGATGGGTTCACAACCCGTCCAGGGTGGGGTCACCCTTATGGGATAGATTTTCAAACAGGCAGAATCAAGGTCAGAACACAGACAGAAGTCAGTCAATGTGCAGAGTAAACTGGGCAAAAGACAAAGACATAAACCAAAGAACCAGAATCACAATTGTAACCATTAATGCTGTAACAGAACAGTAAGGCTTGGTACTGAGCATATACTTCGAAATGTAGTGGTGGAATGAGTTTCCTTTTAAAATCTGGAGTGTGCATGACTAATTGAGATCGCAATCTCTCTCTCTCTCTCTCTCTCTCTCTCTTTCTCTCTCATATATATATATATATATATATATATATATATATATATATATATATATATATATATATATATATATATATATATATATATATATATATATATACACACACACACACACACAGTATCTCACAAAAGTGAGTACACCCCTCACATTTTTGTAAATATTTGATTATATCTTTTCAACACTGAAGAAATGACACTGTGCTACAATGTAAAGTAGTGAGTGTACAGCTTGTGTAACAGTCTAAATTTGCTGTTCCCTCAAAATAACTCAACACACAGCCATTAATGTCTAAACCACTGGCAACAAAAGTGAGTACACCCCTAAGTGAAAATGTCCAAATTGGGCCCAATTAGCCATTCTCCCTCCCCGGTGTCATGTGACTTGTTAGTGTTACAAGGTCTCAGGTGTGAATGGGGAGCAGGTGTGTTAAATTTGGTGTCATCGCTCTCACACTCCCTCATACTGGTCACTGGAATTTCAACATGGCACCTCATGGCAAAGAACTCTCTGAGGATCTGAAAAAAAGAATTGTTGCTCTACATAAAGATGCTCTACATATTCGTGGAAGGCACTGTAGTTGGTTGGGAAATACCAGTACTATCTCCAAATTCTCTTTGAAATATACCTGTAGCTAAAAGCCCTAGAATAGAGATCATCTAAAAATGCACTGAAAAAGAAATCGACTCATGATCCACTCCTCACTCAGCATAGAGTTTCCAGTGGTGCTAAAAACATCCACAAAGCTGCATGAACCAAATCAATCATTAAATATTCTTTTATACACTTTTCTACCACTTTTACTACCACTTCTTGCATGCGCATGGTCAAGAGCATGAGAAGATATACACACATCCTCTGGACTATATAAATGGTTCATGGATATTCTTTCAGAATCACTGCGTAGTGTGTAGCATCCGAGTGAAGTTCATTGTGTTTCCCTCGATGTGCCTTGACCCTTGCTTTGTTCCTTGGATGTATTTGCTGGATAACCCTTTGGCCTTGATATCTGAGATAATATTGTGTTCTGACCTCTGCCTGCCTTCTTGACTCCGATCTCTTGATTGTGTCTGCTTGATGTTTCATTAAATCTTTTACACATGGATCATGTGTCTGAGTCCCCTATGTTGCAAAAACACTTTAGGATGTGCAGTTATAGGAAAATAATTAACATCGCACCACCCCAACGTCGATTTATTTTCCTATAGATCAGCATAACTGTTACCAAGAATCTTCTCACAGAGGCTGGTTCCATTTAAAACTCTTGCTATCAGGATGCACAATGTTTTTTCCCCACTTTTATCCTCAGAATCCTTTTTTTTTCCTTCTACAGCTTTGTTTATTCTGCTGCATACTGTACCAATGCTCCTATAGGCACTGATTAATCGCCGAGAAGAATATGCATTGTATTCAGATTACACTGTGTTGTGAGCTAAACTGCCCACTCTACTTTCCTCATCTATTCAGCAGCAGAACTGGTTCCTGAAAGCAGGCTAGATAATAAATCTGCCATTAATAAGCCACCAGCTGAGAAATAAATGTCCTTTTTTCTCTTTCCCTGCATTAATTCTCCATAAGGTGAAAGCTGTGTCCCTGGTGCTGTGTTAGTCTGGAGTATTGTGACTGATGCAGAATGAATGAGGATTAGCTGAGGGTGAAGATAGCTTGTCCCTTGACATTGATACACTCTCATGATTGTAAATGAGTCAGAATTGAATAACGTGAATGGTTAAGTTTAAGGTGAGGGGCAGGGTTGGCACTCTGAGCTTTAATAACACTATATTCATATTCATATCAAATACAACTAAATCACTCTGACTCACTGGTACTGCTGGAAATGATGTGAGACCTATTTGTACATCTGTTTGAGTGTTTTTTTGCAGTTGATGCATAATGGTGATTCTCTTAAGATGGTGGTGTTATTGTATGTGGGTGTGGCGGAATGTTCAGTCCCTCCATGATTTTGCGATCGCAGAAATTAATGCAAAATCAAGCGAACTCTGCAATATTCGGAGGAGCTCGCAATTCCCTTTCAAAGGGAACTTCGACGTTGCGTTTAGCATAACACTATGGGGAGCGCCTCTCGCACGTGACCGGCATCTGAAGCTTATGTAAAATCATGCCTATTTATAGTCGCGCACGAGGGCGCTCCCCATATTGTTATTCTAAACGCAACGTCTCGTTCCCTTCTCAGGGGACAGGGTTACATGTGTAACCCAGACGTTTTTCAAAATTACTGCAGATCACTGTAAAAGACGGTGCAAAACAATTTTGTGCAATTGCGTTTTGGCCAATTCATGTAGTTTTCCACAAAAAAAGCTGCAGCAAAATCAAGCATCTATGACCGCAACAATCACAAAAAAACACGAAATCCTGTATGAACTGAATGTTCAGGAAAAATGAAGACAAATTAAGCAAACAAGAAGCCCATTTCCTTTTGAAACAGGAAGTCAGATTGATGGCATTGACTGATTTACACATTATCCAGTAGCATGCAAAGTACACCAAATCACTGCCAAATCCACACATCCTTGACGGTAGCTTATCAAACTTAGCTATATTTGGAAAACAGTGAAGAACTTAACAAGAGCATTTTTTGAACTGTGGAGGATTTTCTCACCCAGACCTGTTGATTTTAATAAGGACGATATCGTAGAACAGTAACTCTGAACCAAGGTCGACTGTCATTGGAGACTCTGACGCATCTTAGTGGTAGATAAAATTATATTATTTACTCTTAATGATGGAGAAGAAAAGATGGCGTATAAAGACAGAATTGCTTTCTCGACAGTCTGATGTTGCGATATTCCAGCATCAAACAGCCCCAAGATGGGCAGAGGTAGCTCAGTGGTTAGGACGTTTAACTACTAATTGGAAGGTCATGAGTTCAAATCCCAGCACTGCTAAGCTGCCACTGCTAGACCCCTGAGCAAGGCCCTTAACCCTCATCTGCTCAGTTGTATAGATGAGATAAATGTACATCGCTGTCAATAAGTTTGTCTGCCAAATGCTGTAAATGTAAAGTTGGCAAAAGACTCTTCCAAAAAGTGTATGTCACATAACCATGAGTTTGTATAAGTGACCCCTCTTCAAAATGGCTGAGATCCATTTTTTTCTCAACTATGGGATAGCTAGAAAATGGAATAAAATGTGGGAAGATGCACAGCCAAACATGTATAGACAAACCATGTTTGCTGCGACAGTAATAAGGTTCTACGATAGAGGAAGATCTGCCCCTGGGGGTGGGACATAAAGTCTGTTCTAGAGAGCATTTAATTGGAAGAATGTCTTGTTTAAATATTTTTTTAAGGGGAAAAAAAGGATTTCACCAAAACCATTTTTTTGTATTTTTTGCTAGATGTAAAATCATGTTGATGTCCACAGCACTAAGAGACAGGGGGGCGGGGGGGGGCGCTCTGAAACATCAATTTCGATTTCAGGGGCACCTTTAATAATAAAGCCACTATGAAATGTTTCTGCATGCCGAGAGAAGGATAAGATGATAAACCCTAATATGGTTCATCACAGTTTCCTCCTTTTTGTTGTGTATATATAAAGCTGTCATTATGTTTAATGGTTTTACTGTGTCAGCTGGAGGTTTTGTAAGCCTCAATAAATTATCTCATTATCTGATTTTTGAGACTATTTCCTTACTTTCTTTTTTCTTTAAAACAATCACACAGGTAAGGTATAATTTCTGTGCAAGGTATAATTTCTGAATTAGAATGAGATAGAAATAGCATTTTGAACTTTACATTCTATACTTCCACTTTCACATTCAGATTAAATGGCAGAATCTCAGCCCTAGATTGGATTTCATTAATTTCCCCCTACAATTAGCTGCTGCCGGTGAAAACGATTACTTGCACTAATTAACTTTAGCAAAGTCCTAAGGCCGGTTAATTCAATTACTTCCAATAAAAGGTTTCGGATGTTCAGGCTGGACCATGAACCCTCCCATAGCAATTATTTCAACTCTTGTCCTATTTAAAGGAAGAGTTCCACCTCGCCTTTGAAAATGCTCCTTATTCTCATGTGTAATGGAAAGAAGTGGAATTCAACTGTGTCCGGTTTAAAAGAATCTCCTGCTAGCAACATTTGCTAAGAAGGACAATATTAACTGAGACAGAACTTTACAGAAGAAAATTTCAAGAACGTGAACACACATACATACAAGTGATTAATGGATAGGCAGACAGATAGATATGTAGATAGATAGATAGATAGATAGATAGATAGATAGATAGATAGACAGACAGACAGTCACAAGGACAAAAATGCCAATTAGTGCATAAGTAGACACAGATGGATAGATAGATAGATAGATAGATAGATAGATAGACAACTGATATTATTTTTTACTCCATTTCTTTAAGAGTCTTATCACTTCACTTACAGCTTCACACAGCAGGCAAGAGAGGTGAAAACACACACACACACTGTGCTCTCTTTTCTGACAGTTCGCCAACACACATTCCAGCCTCAGCAGCCTATTTCAGGACACTCGTCTTTACAAATAAGCTGCACATCAGCAGAACGGCTCAGCATGCACAAACCACGCAGGACTGACACTGAGGGCAAGTGTGTGTGTGTGTGTGTGTGTGTGTGTGTGTGTGTGTGTGTGTGTGTGTATATGCGTGCATGTGCATGCTGGAATAAATCATCTGCATATTTGACCTAGGGCACTGAATGCTTAAGCAAAAAAAAAAAAAAAAAAAAAATCACTTGAATATGGAATAAAAAAGATTCAGTGTAATTAGTGAGACTATTATCTTGACAAATTAGATAACAGCAAGCTTTTAGTAATTACAACAGGAATAGCCATTATACATTACAGAGCCCTTGTCTTCTTTATTAATGATGTAATAAATATTGCACTTAAATCATTTACGATCCCTGACCACTGTTTATTCTTCCAGGCAATTTTATATCGGATAAACATTTAAAAACAAAACAAACAAACCCCTGCCACCACCCCCACCAATATTTCAGAAAAGCGAATTGCATTACTTCATGAAATTATGACTGCTACTGACAAAATCTGAAATTCCTGGAATTCATGCACACCTTAATTTGCATTTACGTAGGCATTTACATAACATTCAGTCTTTTCCCAAACAAAGAACCATAGTGGCATGACCATTTGAATACATTTATGAAAGGGATTTATAGAAGGTTACAATCATGGGCGAGAGAACAGACAGTCCTTTCTATGAAAAAAACACTAATATATTATTGCTGTCAAAGAATTCATTTCTCCACTCGGTTTGGGCAAGTCAACAATATCTGAGAGTGAAGAATGTCAGAGAGAGAGAGAGAGAGAGAGAGAAAGGGAGAGAGAGAGAGAGAGAGAGAGAGAGAGAGAGAGAGAGAGAGAGAGAGAGAGAGAGAGAGAGAAAGGGAGAGAGAGGTACACTGTATTATAGAGAAAAACAATGGAATTATCACAGAATGCTTCTAATATTGTACACTTGTTAACATGAAACTACAATTACTTCTTTTTGTTGTTGTTTACTCCCTTGTCTTAAATTAATCCTGCAGATACGCTATATGATCAAAAGTATGTGGACAGCTAACCAACACACCAATATGTGGGTCTTCCCCAAACTGTTGCCATAAAGTTTGAAGCACACAATTGTGTGGAATGTCTTTGTATGTTGTAGCATTAAGATTTCCCTTTACTGGAACTAAAGGGACCTGTTCCATCATAACAATTCCCCTGTGGAAGAACTGGTGTAGCCTGCAAAGAGCCCTGACCTCAACCCCACTAAACACCTTTGGGATCAGCTGGAATGCCGGCTGTCTGCTCTTCATCCAACATCAGTGTCCGACCTCATTAATGCTCTTGTGGCTAAATAGATAAATCCTCACAGCAATGCTGCAAAAACCAGTGGAGAGCCTTCCCAGAAGAGTGGAGGTTATTATAACAGCAAAGGGGGACTAAATTTAGAACAGGATGTTCAACAAGCACATGCGGGTATGATTGTCAAGTGTCCACAAACTTTCGGCCGTACAGTGTACATGTTACACTATGAGCCTCGGTTAGTCTTCACTTCAAACATCAGAATGTAAAAAAATCTCAGTGATCTCAATGACATAGTTGTTGGTGCCAGAAGGGCGGGTTTGATTATTTCAAAAACTGCTGATCTTCAAATATTTTCACATAAAATGTCTGGGTTACGCATTTAACCCTGTTCCCTGAGGAGGGAACGAGACATTGCGTTTAGCATAACACTATGGGAGTGCCTCTCGCGTGTGACCGGCGTCTGAAGCTTGTGTAAAATCATGCCTATTTTTAGGCCTGCCGTGATCAGGTGACACTTAGTTTGTGCATTTTATTTTAAATAAACGAAAAAAAATCCTACTGAAAGTTTGCCCCCCATCCAATTAGTCCATTAATCAGAAAAATAATCCCCCAACTAATTGATTATGTAAAATAATCATTAGTTGCAGCCCTAGAGTAAACTATTCTCTCATTGGTCAGAGTGTGCATGTTTATTTTCCAGGGTTCCACCCATAGCCGTCATCCATCGAGATGGATAGACAACAGCTCCATGAGCTTACTGTGGCTTTCTTTTTAGCTGTAGTTGTTATAAATTGATGTAATTTATAGGTTCCAAAGAGCGATTAAAGCCCATCTCCTTGAGACGTTCACTAAACACCTTGTAAACCTTAGTGGTTTTTATGCGTTTTTGAAAGATGTTCAGAAAAATGCTCGTCAGACCAAATTTCAATGAGGCATTCTACCTCGCCTGTGGTCCAATTAAACCACGATTCATGTTGCGAGCCATTAGCAAAACAAACACACTTTTTACGTAATGCAGTTCCCATCACACATTGCTATGCAGGTTGATTCGTTGGTCTGTTGGGTCGGATTGCTCTCTCACCACAAACGTACCGCTGCAGAGTTCGTTTGCAGATGGGCCGAGGCCACCTGACTGCTTGTTTTGGTGCGGATCCGAGCATGATTCATTTAGGTCTAAACGGAGTGAACCAAGGGAGAAAACGCATCAGGTTCAACTCTCCAAATGAGCCAGGTATGAAAACGTCCTGAGGCTAGAGTGGGCATGCATAGATAGATAGATGGATGGATAGATATCATAGTACACAATGAAATAAAGCAATGGTTAAACTGTTGTACAGTGGCCATATTTTTACAGCTCAGTAATGGAAGAACATCTGAATATTTTCATGCTAGTCTGAGTCCTAACATCCAAATTTTTTTTTTAATTCACTAACTGTTTTAATTAGCCGGTCAGATTAAATGGCTGGACGCTGAAAAGGCATTACATAATGCTTTAATTTATTTTCTCATTCTGACTCTCAATGTAAGTGTTTTACAGTTGAGAGGAGAGGAGGAGCAAAATCTCATCTGTACTGCAAACTGTAAAACACTCAGATTGAAGAGAATGCATTAAAGCACAGGCTGATGCTTTTAACTGCACATAGCCGGCATCAACCATTCAGTCTTACACAGTAGCATGACTAACTCATAGTTTAGCATTCACACCAGTCAGAAAATATCAGCCCATAGAGAAAAAAATTTAAAATGAGATCTCCTTATTATCTCTATAGTTCCTAAACAGCAGTGAAATGGAATGGAAATCTAAAAGGAAGAAGTCTGCATAAATTGCCAGTAATCTCATATGAATCCATATGAATTCACACGCTTGAATGAAATGAATGATAATGTGTCAAATTCATTCAAATAAATTACTGCAAGCATACTAATGTTTGGAGATATGTATAGTTTTTGTTTGTTTGTTTTTTTTTTGTTTTTTTTTTGTATATTTCAATAGGGTGTGTTTTTGATACGCTAGTCCCAATGAAATGGCATATACAACAGCCAATTGCTTTTAAGATATACCACACTCCCACCAAAAAAAACTGGTGGTGTATAAAGACACTATTTTCTTAAAAATAAATGACCTCCAACCATTTTTTCCCTCACCTTGAGTTGATATGCAGTGGGGTTTTCTATGAGTGGAGGATGAACTTTAAACGTCAATATCGAAGTCGATCATGTTCATGTAATCGTGGGCAGTTAGAATCGTAATCGAGATCAATATCCGATTAATTGTGCAGCCCTACCGGATTTCATAGGAGTTTTTTGTGATTGTTGTGGCCAAAAATGCTAGATTTTTCTGCTGCTTTTTCTTTTCTAAGTGATGAAGAATAGAATTAAAACAAGAATAAAACTAGGGGCACTTTAACTCCTTGGGAAAATGTACATTAGCATTTGTAAGTATGCTTGCCAGTGTAATACTTTAAGAGAAGTACACTACCACTATTATTTAACTTGTAGATGTAGTAATACAGGTATAAAAAGGATTCGAGTAGGTTAAATAGTCATGTGTACTAATTTCCTGTTCATAATAAGTTATTTATGTTTTCATGTGAGCATGTGTAATCTAGTAATGTTCAGCGTCCAGTGGACAATAGATGTTGCAGGGGTGAAACATTCACCTTGTAACCAGTAGACGGTGTGTTCAAGTCCTGCTGATGATAAGCAGAGCTGTTCTCTCTGTTGTGTTTGCTAAAATCTAAGATTTCTATTTCTCCTATGGAATACTGTGTGGCACAGATACCAAAAGGAAACTGTAAGAAATTACTGACTGCCTCTCAGCAGATTCCACCCTGAAATGTGTGAGGATAAGCTTGTTCCCCAAAAAGGCTGAATTATCAAAGGGACAATTCACTTCAGTCTCATCAATGTGTGTATAATACCACCTAAAGCGACATTCACACAGTTATAGCATAGGAGTGGCAGTGGGATATCAAGAACCATTTCTGAACAAAGGGATATGTGACCGTAATTATCATTCAGAAAGACATCTGTCTCGATAATCCTATCACCATACCATTTGTGGGTCACACCTGTAACAACGTCAGTACTGTGGGAACGGAACGTGATCACATCCAAATGCTGTCCTTAATTTACATTTAGAGTGAAACTTCATTTACATTACATATAGAAAACCTGGTTTGACACATAGTATAAAATATCTGTGCTGATATTGTTCGGGGTTCACTTTGACGCCGACGAACCTGAAGTGCTTCATGTAATTTGTCACTGCCATGCTAGAATAAAGTTATTCTTCCTTGAGATTGTCGACATCCTCCTAATTTTTTCTTACAAAACACAAGCCAGAACCCTCATTAAATCTCCTCAGATATCAAAGAGGAGCTTTTTCCTCTGGAGGGCTACTCCTTTATGAAGTGATTAAAAGGTGCAGAAAACATTTACCTATGTTTGTTAATGGATAAGTGTGAAAATAAAAAATTCTGCACAACATTAGTCATTGTTTGTAGTTTCTCAGGTATTGTGTGATTTGTGGATTTTTTCTTGAAGCGTGACAGGAGTTGGCTTCCATAAAGATGCTTTTTCTAAAGTTATTCTAGAGATAATGTGGTTCCCTGGTTGACTAGTGGCTGGCATGTGGTGCCTTCAGCACTGCGGCCCAGGTTTGATTCCTGGTCAGGTATCTGGAGGATTGCACGAGCCAATCAGAGTAAACAGAAAAGATGTAAACAGATAGATGAGCTCTTTCGTTCAAACCAAACGAAGCTTACAGTTCTGATGTTTGTGTAATTTGTACTTTGATTAGACAACACATGCTTAGTCTATTTACTTGTTTTTGATTTAAAAAAAAAAGACAGAGAAAGTAATCCATCTTGTTCATGAGTATTACACTCCCCATCATATTTCATGTTTACCTTCTCAGACACTGTTATGTTTTGACATATTATGGATGTGCCAGTGAAGTGGGATTTATATAAATGAGCGCCTAACGGACTTGAAATCTAGGGTCATTTAACTTCATGTAATAACTTGACACAATTTCCAACTATATGTTGTGAATCTACAGTTTGAGCTAGAAAGAAATGAGCCCCAGCCACTACAATACCATTCTGTGTGTTTTTAATTATGGCTGCTGTCAGCTTAGTTGGGCATGGTGGCATAGTGGTTAGCAAATTCACCTCACATGCCTGTGGTTTGGGGTTTGAATCCCACCTCCACCTTGTGTGTGTGGAGTTTGCATGTTCTCCCCATGCTTTGGGGGTTTCCTCCCAGTAATCCTGTTTCCTCCCCAAGTCTAATGACATGCATTGTAGGCTGATTGGCATTTCCAAATTGTCTGTTGTGTGATTGGGCCCTGTGATTGGTTGTCACCCACCTTGTGCCCAAAGTTCCCTAGGCTCCCCCATAACCCTGTGTAGGATAAGTGCATGATAAGGATAAAAAATAAGTATATTTATGCTTTTTTTAACAGCGAATGAGAAAATGTGGATGGCAAAAACAGCGTGTATTTATTCCCCCACAAAGAGAGGGGGAGTTTAGCTGTGTTAGCCCTGGAGCCGTGTTAGCCCTTTTTAGCCAGACTGTTCCTTCAAGATTGAGAACTCTGTTTATCTAGTAGTAATTTTTATAAAATGTTAGTAACATCCATCTTCCGCTCTACAGCTGACCAGGAAAGCTTTTTACTTAATGTTAGCATTAGCGCTTGAAATTTGCCCTTTCACCAAGTTCATTAATGCACCATCAATCGATAACCATCAGGAGTGATTTCGAATAATGCTGAGCTCCATTTGTCTTTTAGATGCCATGACATAGTAGCTGTCCATTATAATAATGTAACCAAATGAGACTTGGACATTCAGTATGTTTACTTCTACAGGACGCAGAATGGTAGTGTGATCAAAGTTCCTCTCAAAGTTTCTTCCTCAAGTCATGTCAGGGAGATTTTCCTTACCATTGCTTCATCTTGCTTTCTGATTAAAGATCTAAATGTTTACCAGGATTTATGTAAAGCTGCCTTTTAACAATGTATATTGTCAACAGTAATAAATTAACCCTCTTCTGCATGAATTATTACATTTACTTTAAAAAATAAGTTTTTTATGGAATTAGTTCAAGTAATACAAATATATGAAAACAATTTTAGTGGATAGTTGGTAAATTGTTGCCGTATGGCAACAATGTGCAGTGGTGGAAAGTACCATATAGTAAAAATATCACAAAATGTATGCGATTACAATTCCAATTGCTGCATTTTTCAGACTATAAGTTGCAGATTTTTTTTTTTTTGCCACCTAGCAATCATGTAAAAGTTATATCTTTTAGAAAGGAATTACAGTTTTTTTTTTGTTTTTTTTTAAATGTGGATAGATTTACTCACTCAAAATGCATTCAAAAATTAGTTCCAAATACGTCTTGGGTGAAGTATCTTTTCAATTTGTTCTCTTGAATTCTTAATTATTTCACTCGAAACAAAATTTAGAAAATAAGGCGTAATTGCAAAATGTCTGAAATTACAACAGTTCCCTTTCAAAGGGAACTCAACATTGTGTGAGCTTCACTCTTTGAGGACAGACACACTTTCTGTGTTGAATTAACACCCAGAGTGTTCATTTGTGTCCAATGGACTTATATAAACACTGTAGGGTGTGCATTCAACACTCTGGGTGTCGGTTTAACACTGGGGATTTTGCTGTGTAGGGTGGAGCACAAGAGGGCAGCCTAGAGAGGTCTGACTGTGTGTATTGTGAACACCTTACAATTAGGCAGCTCCAGCTCGCTCTCTTCTTGGCCGAAGGGAGTTGGGTTTCAGAGCCTCCCAGATCTGGGCCAGCCGCTGCTGAGGAGGCCATTGTGTGGAATAAATGGCACGGCTATTTAGCTATCCATGAGTGGAGCCCAGAAGGCAAAGAAGGGAAGTGTGGTGGCCTGCTCCCCCCGCGGAGAGCCAGGTGGACCGGGTGGCGACAGTCGCAGTCTGCTAATAGGCCTGAGGGATTGGATTCTCCATCCACAAGTGGTGGAGTCCATATGGCGGAGGTTCAGCCAAGTGGAAGTGTATGTGTTCGCCTCCGAGGAGACAACACACTGTGGTTTGCCCTCTCTCCTCCCACACAATTGGGGCTAAACGCCATGGTGCACACATGGCCTAGGTTACATCTGTATGCTTTTCCCCAATTGCTCTGCTCCCACAGGTTCTAGTGAGAGTTTGCCAAGACCGTCTACGTGTGCTGCTAGTAGCACCTTATTGGCCAGCTCGAATATGGTTGTCAGAGATAATATCCCTGCTAGTCGGCACACCTTGGGAGATTCCCATCCGTAGGAATCTACTGTCTCAAGTCGGCGAGCTGATTTATCACCCTTGGCGCGAACTATGGAAACCACGGGTCTGGCCCCTGAGGGGTAACAGCTCATAGATTTTGGTCCCACAACTGAGGTTGTAGAGACCATGTTGAACGCTAGAGCAGCAACCACATGGAAATTATATGCGCTGAAGTGGTGACTTTTTGTCTCATGGTGTGACATTAGCTACAATCCTGGAATTCTTATGAGGACATTTCTCAGAAGTGTTGGCTCCTCCTACAATCATTGTCTACAAGGCTGTCTTTTCAGCCAGCCATGGCCTTATTGATGGAGCCTGTGTGGGGCAACATCCTCCAATGTCGAGATTTATGCGTGGTGTCAGGCAACTGAGGCCTACTGCAGACCACGCATACCTTCCTGGGACCTTGCTGTGGTCCTAAAAGGTCTGTCAGGTGCTCCATTTGAGCCCTTAGAGTCAGCCTCAGAGAAGCTTCTAACTCTAAAGGTAGCGCTTCTGCTGGCCCTGGTATCTCGAGCGAGTAGGAGCTCTCTCTGTTGCCCCTTCCGGCCTTGATTAGCCAAGGATTTCCTATATACTAGGCCAGATTATATTCCTAAAGTGCCTATGTCTGCTGCCCAACCAGTAGTGTTGCAGGCTTTCTGCCATCCTCTGTTCCTCACACGAGAACAAGAGAAATTGCACCTACTGTGTACAGTAAGGGATCTCTGTACTTACGTCCACTGTTCTGGCCAGTGGCGTAAGTCAGAGCAGTTGCAGGTCTGTTTTGGCGGTGACAGTAGAGCTAATGCTGTGTCAAAGCAGGGCATCTCTAACTGGATAGTGGACGCAATCTCTATCGCTTATGAGTCACACGGTCTCACTACACCTCTAGCCATAAGGGCTCATTCCATTTGGGGGTCGGCTCCTCGAAGGCTTTTTCCAAAGGTGTACCCTTACAGGACGTGTGTGCTGCACGCCGCTCTACGCCACACACATTCATTCGATATTACAGCCTGGATATACATTCCACCCAGGGCTCGAATGTCTTTCAGTAACCCTCATGCTTGGATCTTTTCAACAGGCCATGCCCTCAGTAAGACGGAGTGGGTATTCTCGTTCCCACAGTGTGAAGCTTACTCAACGTTGAGTTCCCTTTGAAAGGGAACATCTGGGTTACCCATGTAACCCTGTTCCCTGAGAAGGGAACGAGACATTGCATAGCTGTGTCATACTGCGGCACGCCTGTGAATTGCTTCCTCGCTTCAGATAATAGAGGCTGTCAACACAATTCACAGATGCCATTTTTATATCATTCAACATGCTTAATTGCCACGTCATCTGATCATGGCAGGTCTATAAATAGGCATGATGTTACACAAGCTTCAGATACCGGTCACACGCTTCCCACAGCATGAATCTCACACGACGTCTCGTTACGTTCTCAGAGAATAGGGTTACATGCGTAACCCAGACTTTTTCTTACTGTAAATATACTATTATAGAAGCCTAGTGTCTTTTTTGCTACAGTATGTAGGCCTGTTTCAGTTCATGAATGCACATACCACAGTTCCATTATCGCATGTTGTTGCCATATGACAACAATTATATTTTACCATTTAACAGAATACTCAAAATATAGGATACTTGTTTTAATGACAAAAAATAAATGTTAACTTATCTCAGATAGTCTTAAATTTTTTTCCTTTAAGTAATTTTGCCAAAATATTGAAAAATTAATCATGTTTTGTGAGCCCTTCGATATTAACCTTCATCGTGACATGTGACTGCAGAAAAGTCATGGTCATGTGACATGGCATTTTTTGCTATGTCAAAGCTAAAACACACGTTTTTTTCCAGTTACATAGGAAAACAATATATTTTTTTCTATTATTGCCTATCAAAAAATGTGAGAAAAATTTGTTACCATATGGCAACAACATGCACTAAAGGGTTAATAAACACTCTCATAATGAACCCAAAGGCAACCTTGGTAGTCACTGATGCTGTGTTTGAGTGTGTTTGTTGTTGTGTATTTACCGATGTGTTGGTTTTAGTGTATTCATGAATGTGTTTTGTCTCTACAGGAGGCAGAGTGGCATTGTGATGAGTTCACCAAAGGTGCCTGTTTCAGTCGAGGGAAATCAGAGGTGAGTGTTTCCTCTTAACTCTAGTGTCATTGTACATAATTAAGGTTGTAAAAATTTATGTTCTCAGGTTACATAACAGTCTCTGCCCTGGGTCAATTAGTGAGAATTTAGCCAATCATACATGTCTGTCTATTCATATAAACAGTACAGTGTAGTTAGTGCTTTACTCCAAGTGCATTCAGCTACCTGTGCTGTTACGTTAATTAATACATTAATCTTATACCAACAGTTTATGAAATAAAGAAGACCAGATTGTCATGTTCCAGTACTTCATGGAGTTGAGGACGGATACAAGTGCAATAAAAGACTTTATTTACGAGTGACAGACAGACTAATCCAAACCATTAGATAGAAGCATAGTCAAAACAGGCAGTGGGTCAGGCGATCAGCAAACAGGCATAAATAGGGCGAGGCTCGAATCTGAACGAGAAGCAAGAAACAAGGTCAAGGACCATGAAACAAAACAAGGAATAGGGTACAATAGCTTGGTACGGTGATAACACTCAATACTGTGCAAAGTCATGGTGTTCAAAAAGTCTCTTTTATATCATGGAGTGAATGAGTGTAAGATTGGCAACAGGTGTGTGTGATTATAAGTCCGGAGAAGGTGAACGCGTGTGGGAAGTGTAGTCCATGGCGGCCATATTTGTAGGCCGCAGTGCAGGATGGGAAATGTAGTCACTGGTATGCTGTGACATGACACAGCTTAGTATGCTGAATGATCATATACTATGGATTAAGCATTAAGCAGGATTCGCATCAAAAATTGTGCATGTGAATTGTGTCTCAAAATATTTCTGAAATTTCTGAACCACTTCTGAAGCCATCTTTCTTGGAATCTATTTCTAGCCTAATTTTAAGCATCTGTATGAAATTAACCCAGTTCAACGGCAGTTAAAAATTATGCTCTTTCACTTGCACTTCGGTTCTTCATTTTCCCTCTGAGGGAATCCTTCAACAAAAGCCTACAACAGTGTGTTTTCCATTCAGTAATGATAGAACTCTTTAGAAAGCCTTAATTGAAAGTTAGAGTTTAAGCCAATTTATAGCCTTTTTTTACCTTATTATAATAAATTAAATGAAATAAACCCCTTTTTAAGTGTTTCTGTCCAAATGAATGAATTTTAAACTCCAGTTTAAAACATCCCATACCCCATCATGGTGTTTAGGCTGTTGAACTATTAGCTGTGACATGTTTTCAGTGGCTGACTAAATCATAACAAATCCCAGAAGCACATCCAGGGTTTAAATGATTTCCTTTCTTAAATGTCTTCCTATTTGCAGTGGAAATATGAACTCCTCACACACCGAGTCATGCAAAGCTATGTCAATTTAACCTTCCTGTCTTGTTCACTTCTCTGCAATGTTCTGTCTTCTTGCCCTGCTATCTCTTATAATATAAACAGGTGGAAATAGAGACCCAAAAGCCTTTCCCATGCTCTGGGCTCCTTCTCTACAGTGGTGCTTGAAAGTTTGTGAACCCTTTAGAATGTTCTATATTTCTGCATAAATATGACCTAAAACATAATCAGATTTTCATGCAAGTAGTAAAAGTAGATAAAGAGAACCCATTTAAACAAATGAGACAAAATATTACACTTGGTCCTTTTGGTCATTTATTTATTAAGGAAAATGATCCAATATTACATATCTGTGAGTGCCAAAAGTATGTGACCATTGCATTCAGTATCTGGTGTGACCTCCTTGTGCAGCAATAACTGCAACTAAACGGGTCCAGTAACTGTTGATCAGTCCTGCACATGGAGGTATTTTATCCCGTTCCTCAGTACAGAACAGCTTCAACTCTGGGATGTTGGTGGATTTCCTCACATGAGCTGCTTGCTTCAGGTCCTTCCACAACATTTATGTTAGATTAAGGTCAGGACTTTGACTTGGCCATTCCAAAACATTAACTTTATTCTTCTTTAACCGTTCTTTGGTAGAACGACTTGTGTGCTTAAGCTTGTTGTCTTGCTGCATACCCCACTTTCTCATGAGATTCCGTTCATGGACAGATATGCTGACATTTTCCTTTAAAATTTGCTGGTATAATTCAGAATTCGTTGTTCCATCAATAATGGTAAGTCATCCTGGTCCAGATGCAGCAAACCATGTTTCACAGATGGTATAATGTTCTTATGCTGGAATGCAAACTTTCTCCAAACAGAACAGTTCTCATTTAAATCAAAATGTTCTATTTTGGTCTTATCTGTCCATAAAACATTTTTCCAATAGCCTTCTGGCTTGTCCACATGATCTTTAGCAAACTGCAGACAGGCAGCAAGGACCCATGAATATTAACATTAGTTGCTTAGAAGTTGCCCTACAGTAGGTTCCTTTATGACCTCATGGACTATTACACGTCTTGCTCTTGGAGTGATCTTTGTTGGTCTACCACTCCTGGGGATGGTACAACGTTCTTGAATTTCCTCCATTTGTACATCAGTCTGACTGTGGATTGGTGGAGTTCAAACTCTTTAAAGATGGTTTTGTAACCTTTTCCAGCCCGAAGAGTATCAACAACTTTTTTTTTTAAGTCCTTAGAAATCTAATTTGTTCATTCCATGATACACTTCCACAAGCATGTGTTGTGAAGATCGGAGTCTGATAGATCCCTGTTCTTTAAATAAAACAGGGTGCTCACTCACACCTGATTGTCATCTCATTGATTGAAAACACCTGACTCTACTTTCACCTTCAAATTAACTTCTAAGCCTAGAGAGTCACATACTTTTGCCACTCACATATATGAAATATTGGATAATTTTCATTAATAAATAAATGACTAAGTATAATATTTTTGTCTCATTTGTTTAATTAGGTTCTCTTTGTCTACTTTTAGGACTTGTGTGAAAATCTGATGATGCTTTAGGTCATATTTATGTAAAATATTCCAAAGGGTTCACAAACTATCAAGCTCCACTATATATGCACTTTCTGTCCACTTTAATAGGAACACCAGTACACCTGCTCATTCATGCAATTATCCAATCACCCAGTCATGTGGCAGCAGTGCAATGCATAAAATTATGTTGATTTAGATCAAGAGTTAATGGTCACATCAAGCATCAGAAAATGGGGAAAATGTGACTTTGATTTTAGTAGCAGTTGAGTGTTCAAGAAACTGCTGATCTTCTGGGATTTTTATGCACAAATGTCTCTACAGTTTGCACACAATGGTGTGAAAAACAAAACAAGTAAAAAAAACAACAACATCCGCCTAACACCCTTACCATGCAGAATGTAGTAGGAAGATGTACACTGATATATTTGGCATATGTTCTTGTTTGTTTAGTTCTTTTATCATTTAAAATATACCAATTACCATAAAACACGAAATCTTCTTCAAGATATTATGAAAGTCTGCTCTAAAACACGGTGTTAACCAGGTAGCCTGTGAGTTAGGACCAGCTCTATAAAGGCTCTAAAAACCATCCCACTAAATTAAATTACAAACGTGGTTTTAAATGAAAATCTTTTGGACTGCAGTTGAATTGAAAGGTTTAAAAAAAAAAGAGCTAGTCTTTTTTTTATTATTATTTGACTAGGGAGATAATTAGAGCAATAAACACATGGCCATAAACTCAAATACTGGTTAAATGTGTTAATGATGTGTGATTCATTTTATTAGCAAGCTAACAATTTGGCACTATAACCAGATCTCTTTCCAAAAGAAGTAATTCAGGGGTTTCTTAGCAAAGGGGCGAATACTTATGAAAGCATACCTTTTGAGCTTTTTATTTGTACCTTTCATATAAATGCAGATAAATGGGGAAAAAAAAAAAAAAAAAAAGTAAGAGGAGTTGTTGATGTGTTATTGGTCACTAAACTGATTTCTTTGGTCCAGCCCACTTCACATCAGACTAAGTATAATGTGGTCTATTCGCTGAAATGACTTTGACACCCCTGCTGTAAAATAACTTTATTTAACATTATGCTTTTAAAGCTTAGCCTTATTTTATTTTATTTTATTTATGGATTAGTTCCTGGGGGCATGGTGGTTTAGTGGATAACACGTTTGCCTCAGACCTCTGGAGTTGGGGGTTTAATTCCCCCACTTGCCATGTGTGTATAGAGTTTGCATGTTCTCTCTGTGCTTTGGGGGCTTCCTCTGGGTACTCCCGTTTCCTCCCCAGTCCAAAGACATGTGTTGAAGGCTGATTGGCATCTCCTAACTGTCTGGTGTGTGTGAATGTGCCCTGTGATGGGTTGGCACCCTGTCCAGGGTGGACTCTGCCTTGCGCCCCGAGTTCCCAGCGATAGGCTCCGGGCTTCCCTTGACCCTGTGTAGGATAAGCAGTACTGAAAATGGATGGATGAGTTCATTTATATCTAAATTTACATTTACATTTATTCACTTAGCAGACGCTTTTATCCAAAGCGACTTACAAATGAGAAAGATACAAGCAAAGCGATATATCAAGCAGAGAACAATACAAGTAGTGCTACCGTACAAGATCCATTAATTGAATTCCAGAAGAAGCAAAGTGCAGAGTAAAGTAACTATATCTAGTTAACTAACTTAAATCAATAAGTTCTTATGAAGTTATTATTATATTTGGCCATGCTTCTGGTTAGGAGGTTGTGTTGCCTTTGTATTACTAATGATAAAACATACATACCTGTTATTATAGTATCCTCGTGCAGGATATGTATTACAAACTCATTATTTCTTGTCTACTGCGTAAGTCTAGTATGGAAGCACTCAGAGACTGTGCATTATTCATTTTTCTTTCTTGTTTTCACATGATACACGATTTAATTTTCTCGTGATGTCTATATAACAAAATGTTATGTTGAGTACAAAGAAAAAATGAGTTGTGATCTCAGAAAATGTTATGTCTATAATCACAAGAAAACAACTATTTTATTATGGTGAGATCACAAGAAAATTAAGTCGAGATCATGAGAAAACAAGAAGTTTTCTGTAAAAGTAGTAAAGTAGTCTGTAAAGTAAAGTAATGTAAAGTAGCCTGTAAATCTAATGCAGGTAGTTAACGTAACGGTTTATACACACTAAAGAATTATGCCATATTAAAACTCTGTAACTCTTAACTGTTTACATTCTGCGAATTCAAGTTTAATAAAGCTGAAGTATGATTTTACAGCCTGTCTTAATTAGAATTACTTCAGTATTTGACCCTGCCTTGACCTCCAGGGCTTCCAGTGTATTTTAGTGCGTCTCCTGTGGTTTAAGAAGCAGTTATAGGCCTATAATAAGGGCTATGCTGACCAACATATGATTGTCATTCCGAATTACAAGCTAAGTCACCTTCCCCTGAGTGCTGGTGGTTGAGTTGCTGTTTGCATGGAGTTGTTTTCCATCCTGTCGCTGTATTAGCTGAAATGGCTCAGAATAGAAGGAAAGACTTTGGTTTAATCAGTTCAGGTCCTGCCAAGTCTGCGACAGTGATTATTTTATGTAACCAATAGAAACCTTTTTTTCCTGAAAACTCATAAAATGCGAATTTTACCAGTAATTGACCGCATCTGGCTCCCTCAGGGCCATCTCATGAAGAGGAAAAGAAGCTTTGATTGATATTAATGCAGTTCAGTCTGCTCCATTTGTTTGTAATGCACACAGCCTTAGCTGCTATATTATTCCATGAAGTGTAGCGCTTTCTCAGTGTCCCCCCCCCCCCCTTTCCTTTTCATAAACATGTCTCGTTGTGATGAGTTGAGAACATTAAATCTGCCTTTATTTACACACAGAATGTGCATTGCCTCTTGGCCAAATTATGTTAGTGAAAATAAAAAAATATATATTTTTAAATACTTGATACATGATACAGACCCCTACAGAAACCCCTCAAGCCCTGAAGAAACAAAACACTAAATTAACCCCTGAGTATGAGAAAATGAGAGTTAAGTCACTGGGAAGAGCAAGAGTTATGAATTATAAAGCACAGAAAGAATAGTAGGTAGAGTAGTAGAGTAGCAGTGCCAGTACAGATTGAAAATTAAGATTTCAAATGACTACCAGTTTGTCCAGGACTGGCCGTCCCAGCAAATTCAGCCCAAGATCAGACCGTCTGATTCAAAAATAAGTCTCCAAGAAGCCCAAAATTTCATCATATGATCTGCTAGTAAGTCTTGCAACTGTTGGTGTCAAAGTGCATGCTTGTACAATCAGAAAGAGATCGCAAAAATTCGACCTGCGTGGGAGGTGTGCAAGAAAAAGCCTTTGCTCTCTAAAAAGAACATTAGAGCTGGGTCATGAGGAGCCTGGAGCCTATCCCAGGAGGCATGGGGCACAAGGCAGGGTACACCCTGGACAGGGTGCCAATCCATCACAGGGCACAATCACATACACATTCACACACTACGGACACTTTTGGACATGCCAATCAGCCTACAATGCGTGTCTTTGGACTGGGGGTGGAAACTGGAGTACCTGGAGGAAACCACGGGGAGAACAGCGCTTCATAATGCGCCACACATTCTCAATTTTAGACAAGTTAGAACTGCAGGCAGGCCATGCTAGCACCCGCACTCTCTGCTTACGCAACCATTCGCTGGTAATCCGGGCAGAATGTGGTTTGGCGTTGTCCTGCTCTGGATGGCAGCATATGTTGCTCCAAAATGTGTACATATCTTTCTGCATTAATGCTGCCCTCACAGATGTGCAAGTTACCCTTAATAAGTAAGTAAATTTTATTTATATAGCATGTTTCACACAGCAAAGCTGACCAAAGTGCTGAACAGAGTAAGGAAAGTAAAAATAGAAAACAGGAAAAAACCAAATAAAAACAGGCAATAGACAATAGTAAAAATTAGATTAGAACGCCTGGGAGAAGAGATTCGTTTTAAGTCTCTTTTTAAAAGTGGTAATAGAAGGTGCAAGGCGGATGTCCAGTGGCAGTTGATTCCATAGATGAGGGGCAGCAACTGAAAAAGCTCTATCCCCCTTTGTTTTTAACCGGGAATGAGGGACATGCAAAAGAGACCTATCAGAAGATCTTAGAAGTCTATTCGATGAATGTGGTGTAAGAAGATCTTTGAGATAGGAAGGAGCTTGATCATTAAGTGTTTTAAAAACAAACATCAGAATCTTAAACTGAATCCTAAAACACCAAATTTCCTAGTCAACAGCCTTGCAGCTGCATTCTGAACCATCTGGAGACGAGCCGGAGACGAGCCAGAGATGACTTAGGAAGACCCAAGTATAATGAATTACAATAATCTAAGCACGAAGTGATAAAAGCGTGAATAACCTTCTCCAAATCTTGGACAGACAAAAAGGTTTTAAGTTTAGAAATAATCTGTAGTTGATAAAAACTATTCTTAATGGCCAAATTTTTTTACATTTATTCATTTAGCAGACGCTTTTATTCAAAGCGACTTACAAATGAGAAAAATACAAGCAATTATGCTTGGTTAAGCATAATTCAAAATCCAGAATGATGCCAAGGTTTTTAATTAATGAGGCCATCTCTCAATCTCAGGGAGCCAAAAACAATATTTCGGTTTTGTCTTCATTAAGTTGGAGGTAATTATTTGTTAACCATTTTTTAATGTCGTCCAGACAGTCCAGCAATGGCTGAATGGAGTCACCAGCTTTCAATGGAATGTACAACTGGGTATCATCAGCATATAAATGAAAAGAGACATTGTGTGCCCTAATAATATTCCCCAACGGATGCATATATAAGTTAAAAAGAAGTGGGCCCAGAATGGAGCCTTAAGGTACACCACTAATAACAGGAGCGGAAGATGAGGAGAAATTACCCAACGCTACCGAGAAGGACCTGTCCTTAAGATATGAGCTGAACCATTGTAGGGCGGTACCCTTGATACCAAACAGATGCTGTAAGCGCCAAAGAAGTATGTTATGGTCTACAGTATCAAAGTCATGCCATGGGCACTGAAACACCCCCATACCATGACAGGCACTGGCTTTTGGACCTGACTCTGATAACATCTTGGATGGTCCTTTTCCACTTTGGCCCGGAGAACACATCGACTGTTTTGTCCAAAAACTATCTGAAATGTTGACTTGTCGGACCACAAAACACAATTCCACTGTGCTACTGTCCATCTCAGATGAGACCGAGATCAGAGAAGTTGGCGGCGCTTCTGGACAGTGTTGATGTACGGCTTCTGCTTTGCATAGTAAAGCCTTAACTTGCATCTGTGGATGCAGCGGCGAATGGTGTTTACTGACAAAGGTTTACCAAAGTATTCCTGAGCTCATGTCAGGATCTCCATTACAGACTCTTGACGGTTTTTAAGACGGTGACGTCTGAGGGATCGGATACGCATTCAGAAGTGGTTTCCAGCCTTGCCCTTTATGCACCTTGCCCTTTATGTGCGCCAATGAACAGCACTGAATTATTTTGCTGTTACAATAAAACTTCAATACTAATTAAACCACAATTTAAAATAAACAAAAATTTAAAATATACAGTATTAAGATATACAGATTACTAATATATCAAACACCCCATATTATAAAGGTAAGTTCTAAAATCCACAATCATTTAGACGTCTGCACAAACAGGGATATATTCTAATTTATTTTAGAATTACTATTATAAATTCTGATAAATGGTTCAGAAATTATTGTGATGAAGATGATATCTTGCTGCCATAAGACACGGACATATTTCTATTTTAAAACTGCATACATGAGGTAAATGCAATTTTGTTGATATTTTAAAGTATTTGATTAGTTTATTTCATTATTGTATGCCCATCATTGCTGTTCCTAACCAGACTCTTTCAATGATGTTTTACTTTTTTCCTTTCTTTTCACAGGAAGAATGCCAGAATTACATCCGCGTCCTTCTGGTGAATGGGGACAGACTTTTCACTTGTGGCACAAATGCCTTCACTCCAATTTGTACCAATCGCACAGTAAGAAAATGCATTTTTTCTTTTTAACACACATAACTCAATTACCTACAACACAAGCTGACTCTCTGGGTTATAACATATGTAAGCAGACCTAATCGATAATCGTTATTTTAAAGCCTAATGGCCTGTGCTCATTTGCAAAGAGTGCATTTAACCATTATAAAATAATTTGTTATAATCTGCAGTCTAGTTTTGAAATAAAAACAACACAAGAACGATATTTATTAGTTTGCAAAACACAATAAATGCCAAATTCTCAATTAAAACTGAATTTTGACTAGTGTCGACTCAAGATGTCTGATCAAATTACAAGCGAACTCTTGTTTAAAGAGCTGAATCCACGTTTCCATTCAAAATGCACACATTCTCCAAATCTCTGGAGAATTAAACCCCAGAGCTTTATCTACGTAATAAGCTTGACGCCAGCTCCAAACAGCAAAAAACAATGTAACGCTTCAAAACGTTTGCAGTTTTATTTATGCAAGAGTTATTGGCTCTTTCGGTGATTTTTGAGATCATGTTTTGACAAACAGCTTGAACATTAAACAGCAGGAGATGCTACTGATACATCTCAGTAAGGTATTTCAGAACAAAAACTTTGTTTTCAATCTTTGTATTCTCTATGCCACAAATGGGCTCTGTGCTGTGTCACAGCCACCCATATGTATCATAGCTCCTTTATGTGTTCTGGGATTGGATATGGCTGAATTGCAGAGAAATGAAAAGATTCTGTGTACAGATGTCATGCATTGTTTCCATCCTTCCTCTTTCATGCATATCAGTCAGTTGTTTGGGAATCCTGTCCTTTTGGTAACAAGATTACCCATAAATCCATTCTGCCTGTGGTGACAGTTAGCTTGATTGTGATTATGATCTTCCCCTCATCGGAAGTGTCTGTTTTTTATTCACCTCAAAAGGTGGAAATATCTGCTGTAGTGTGCTTTGTGCCAACAGGATAAAAAACAAAACAAAACAAAAAACAAGCAAACAAACAAACGAAAACACAGTGTGGCATAAAGCACAGCTGTCTGATTCTGAACCATGAATTCAGCCTATAATATACACTACAGCTGGGTGAGAACTGCAAATTAAATGCAAAAGGCATTGGGTTCCAAGATACAGTTAGCTCAGGCATAACAGTTAGCTCACTTCAAGCCCTGATTTCCCAGTTGCTGACTCATTTTGACGTTCGGTGATTACACCCCCCAGCTCAGCAACAACTCACTGCATGTCTGTGCCGACTGTTCATGTAGCATGAATGTCTCAGCGACATGATTTTCTCAGTCTGCGAGCGATCTAATCCAATATTTTCAAACATGTTTGATTTTTTGCTGATGAACCACGTAACACGAACCCCTCAGTAACTACTTGCAGTAACAGCTTATAGCTGAAATGTTGACCAATGACTCGCTGAGTGTTTGTCTAGTTTGCAAATATTATGTGCGACATTCAAAACTTTGTTAGAAGAGGGTAATTATGATAAAAGTATTTATTTCCCTCATTCTGTATGAATGCACTTAGTGGTTTACTTAGTGGTTAACATGTTTGCCTCAAACCACCGGGGTTGGGGGTTCGAATCCCGCTTTCATCCTATGTGTACGGAGTTTGCATGTTCTCCCTGTGCTTTTGGGAACTCCGGTTTCCTCCCCCAATCCAAAGACATGCGTTGTAGGCTGATTGGCATTTCTTAATTGTCCATAGTGTGTGAATGGGTGTGCGATTGTGCACTGTGATGTGTTGGCACCCTGTCCAGGGTTTCCCCCTGCCTTGTGCCCCGAGTTCCCTGGGACAGGCTCCAGGCTCACTGCGACCCTGTGTAGGATAAGCGATACAGAAAACGAATGGATGGACGTTACCTACCATTTTTTAGTCTAGTCAGTTAGGTTTGTGGCCAACCAAAACATGTGACTGGGCAACACAGTAGAAATAGTACTTGCTCGGTAGGCAAGCTAATAAATTTTCTCTTCTGATATGTCTATTAAGACACTTTCTTGACAGCCTTATATTAAAGCATTATGACAGCTGACGTTGTAGCTTAGTGCACATCTTCTGTGTCAGCGTCACATAATGGTGGCGATGTGATGTAGCTTGACCAATGAGTTTAATTAGAAAAAAAAAAAAAAATCAATGAAATGCCTTTTGAACTTCACACTTAATGGTGACACCACCATGAAAACCATGTGTAATGTATAATGTCTGTTATACAGTTAAGATTTCAACAGTTATTGCACTGTAAGAACAAAGTTATGTATATTTTAATTGTATTTATTTCTGCTTGACAGTATAATGACACCATGGTAAGAGAAGTGAGTTTAATTTAGCTATTTATAAGAATTTCGTGAAATGTGGCAGTAGCAGTACAGTGACAATATTAATGACATGGAGTTACTGTATGTAAATTATATGGCCAAAAAATGTGGACACCTGGCCATCACATCCACATGTGGGTCTTCCCCAAACTGTTACCACAAAGTTTAAAACATACAATTGTACAGGATGTCATTGCTGTAGTATTACAATTTCCCTTCACTGGAACTAACAGGCCCACACCTGTTCCAGCATGACAACGCCCATGTGCACAAAGCAAACTCCGTGAAAATGCAAGGTTGGAGTGGAAGAACTCGAGTGGCCTGCACAGAGCCTTGACCTCAACCCCATTGAACACCTTTGGAATGAACTGGAACACCAACTACGTGCCGAGCCTCCTCACTCAAAATCAGTGCCTGACCTCGCTAATGCTCTTGTGGCTGAATGAACGCAAATCCCCATAGCCATGCTCCGAAACCTAGTGGAAACCTTTCCCAGATGAGTGGCAGTTATTATAACAGCATCTGGAATGGGATGTTCAACAAGTACATATGGGTGTTATAGGTGTCCATATACTTTTGGATATATAGTGTATATTTTCTCTAACCCTAAATTAGCATGATTTTGGGTTTGATATTTGGCATGACACATTATCACCATCATATAAATCTGACATAGCAGAAGTACAACGAGCTGCACTGTTGACTGTCATGACCTGGAAAGGGTCATAGCCACCTTATGTCAATATTATTGAGTCAGATGTCAACTTGACCTCAAAACTGGGAAACATGCTCTATGACACCTGATACCTATTGGAATAAGACTTCATAAATGCTCATGTAGGTAAATTTCAGCTCTCATTAAATGGTGTTGTAATAGGAAAACGACCCTTTCATGAAGTGATGTCAATAATTTGTATCAAAAATCCCAGTCGCTGTGTGGATAGCTGCTTGCCTATTATTTAATATTGGACATTCAGTGCATTCATTCCTCCTGCACATTGTGTGTTCAGAAACTGTCCTTGTGAATTCAGAAATGTTTTGCATACTTTTGAGTCTTTATGATGCAGCTCAGTGCAGTACATACACTACTGCACAAGTATGAATCTTATCATTTAGCCTTATATTGTCTCTCTCTTAATACTTCTCCTGGTAAACAGAGACATACTTTTTATCTCCAGAAAGAACGTAGAGTAAGCTCAATACATTGGCGTGTACATTATCATCAGGTTATAAAATGAATAGCTTTGCAGCTATTTTTTAAAAGATTTCTTAGTATTTAAACTGTGGACATTCAAAGATTTTTTTTTTTTTCTTTTTCTCCAATACACTGTCTATTCAAAAACTCCGTCCTTGTGAATTATGAAAAGTTTTGTGACTCCTGTGTGTCTTGACGACGTGATTGAGGGAAATGATTCTTTAAAGAAAAGCTGCTCGATGTAGCCTAAACACAGCTGGCCAAGTGTGAAGCATATCTTTCAGCTCCTCCTCTTAATATGCATTACAGCCGTTGCGTTGTATCCACAAGGGATGCCAGACGCTAGTTTTGTGAAGGTGTTCTATCAAAAATGAAAGCCCTCTTTTCATTTTTGCTCACCCGTCCTGCGAAGACATGCAGACGGCACTTCCTTTCGCCAAACATATAAATTCACCCCAGGCTTTCCTGGCAAATAAATTAGCTCTAAGGAAGCTGAAGGGAACTGAAAAACGTCCAGCCCTTCCGCGAGCCAGGATTTGAGATAATCCCTCCTTTACACCGATCACACAGGGCGAGTGTTGTGGCCATCAGCTGCTTGGGAGATAAACACATCCGAGTGAGGCTACACAGAATACGAGCTTCCTGTAGGACAGATTTATAGAGTGGTTATCTGAAGGAGAGCAGTTGCACTAACTAAGCCGAACGGAATTTAGTGGTCGGATTCATTTACAAGAAATTTGCCGCACTCACACTGAAACAGATATTTTAATGAGCAAAAAGAAATAACAGTTTCAGACCGAAATAAGAATAAGAAAACAAAACAGAAACAAAATAAGAATAAAGGGATAATCCTTCATTTAATGGCTGTCTATGATATGATATATATATATAGAGGCATTTGGCAGAGTTATATTTATGTCATTTAGCAGATGCCCTTATCCAGAGCAACTTATATTTATCTCATTTATTCAACTGGGCAGTTGAGGGTTAAGGGTCTTGATCAAGGGTAGCAAAGGCACGTTGGCTGTGCTGGGATTCAAACTCACAATCTAATAAACCCTGGATTAAAAACGACCCAGATTGGGTCGTTTTTAGCCCAATGGCTGGGTAATTATAGGACAATACATTTTAGGCTAAACTAATCCATCAGGTTGGGTTGTTAATTTTAACCCAGCATTTTTTTTTGGGGGGGGGGGGGTCAACCCAAAGTATGATTTCATTTTTACAAAAATGCTAGGTTAATTTTATTTCCTAAGTGGGTTAATATTTTCAGGGTTATTTTTACCCTTTGAAAATGTCAAATATACCACATTATAAACAAATTTGTCAACATGGTACCTCCTTTATTTATACACAAGAAGGGAGATGTTTAAAACATCCAAAAAACTGAGTAACCAACTTATGATCCAGTGGGCATTGCAAACAAGGAAGTCAAAGCTAACGAAGATAGAGGTGCATTTAATGTCATGTAAACTGGACTGTCATCGCACATTTTTGCTTTTTCTAGTGTACAGTAATGGTTTTATGTATAAATATATTGATACGAATAAATCTAACAGGCTGTCACAGTCTGTGAAAACCGGCGAATTCAGACAGTCTGCGCGGAGTTGATTTGACCCAAGGAGCTGTGCTGATGCGTCGGTGTGGGGGAGGGGTGTATTGATTCAACTGTCAGTGATAATGACCCTGCCACTAACCCAGCGGTTGGGTTACACAAAATTACCCCAAAACTACCCAAGAGTGAGAAAATAACCCAATTAAATGACCCAAAAGGCTAAACTCAACGTCTGGGTAGAAAAAATAACCCAGCATTTTGAGTGCACAACCTTCCCATCAGTAGTCCAATGTCTCAACCACTTAGCTACCAAAAGTCTGAGACCATATGTGAAAAATGCTTCTGTTTGGCATTCTTTTTCAATTTAACACAACTGTTTTTATTGCAAATGATATTATTAGCAATAACTTGAGTGAAATGTTGAATCTTAGAAATATTTACTTGAATTTCAGAATTTCCTAGTATTTGATGTGTCCCCTTTTTGCTTTAAGAACAGTGTGCAATTGAGCAGACTCCACTACACAGACTCCAGACTTTGTGTAAAACCTGATGATCCATGTTAGATCAAATCCAATGCGGTGTCACTTGAAAACGTGCCTTAATGGAAGGGATAAAGATGATGGAAAATCTGACTATTGACAAATGAGGCAACATGACCAATATCACAAATGTGCCTAAATTTAAATAGTGACTTAGAAATTGTGCAACATCTTGAATATTAAATAGCCAAGATGTTGCACATACAATTTTCAAAATTCTAAAACTTTCAGTTTATTTCAGGTTTTTAAAGAAATCCCGTATATTCGATGTGGTCTCAGACTTTTGGACCCCACTGTGTCACACTGTGAATTGCAAAATGCCAGCCATCAATGAAAATAATAATTTCAATATTAAATGTTTAACATATCTACACAACCGATTGGCCACAACTGTACACAATGTCCACTTTACTTCATTATAGGACAATTACTTATTTAAAGAACCTCATATACCAGGAATGATTTGGTCTTGTTTCCACCCCCCACTGCCCATTCTGTCATTTGTTTGTTACCTTATTGTGTCCACCTTTTATGTGTTATTCCTTATGCGAGTTGGATATAACGTGACTTAAATAAATCTCAGAATTAATGAATTGCTCACACTACGCTACTTTTATCATTTGTGATATGCTGTTTTGTGGACCTAGTGGTGTGCACACTACATAATCTGTCACTTGGAGAGATCCCCGTCGAAACATGCTCAAACCACGGGAATCCATGAAAATAAACACAAAAGCTATCTATCATGTCTATCTGCACTATTTACTATGGAAATAAGAAAACAAAACAAAAAAAAAACAGAAATACGAGAAAATGTGGAGGAAGGATTGATTGAGGAGACATGAGTAGCAAGGATTGTCTGTTCTTGAAAGAGAACTGGGGATACATTTACATTTATTCACTTAGCGGACGCTTTTATGCAAAGCGACTTACACATGAGAAAAATACAAGCAAAGCGATAAATCAAGCGGAGAACAATACAAGTGCTACCGTACAAGATCCGTTAATTGAATTCCAGAAGAAGTAAAGTGCACAGAGTAGAGGTGTAAGTGCAATTTTTTTTGTTTGTTTGTTTGTTTTTTATTGTGAGTTGGTTAGGTGTTCAGGGAAGAGGTGGGTCTTTAGCTGTTTTTTGAAGATGGTGAGAGATTCTGCGGTCCGGATTGAGATTGGAAGTTCATTCCACCACTGAGGAACAGTCAGTTTGAAGGTTCTGGAAAGGGACCTTGCGCCACGATGAGTTGGAACTGCTAAACGTCGGTCGCTAATCGATCGCAGATTCCGTGAGGGAACGTAAGCCTTCAGGAGAGAGTTGAGGTAGGAGGGTGCTGTTCCAGGAGCTGGCTGGGAGGCCTGAAAGCAGTGAGTTGCAGTAGTCCAGTTTAGAGATAACAAGCGCCTGGACTAGTAGCCTGTTCGGTGATGTAGGGTCGGATTTTCTTGATGTTGTAATACAGTTAAAAAAACTGTAAAAAATACAGTAAAAAAAAAAAAGGCATAGTTATAAGAAATTAAGAAACAACTTATGTAAAACTAAAAATCGATGTAATGTTAAAACAACAGCATGAAATAATAGCTGAATTCATGTCCCTCTTTCATGTCGCATTTACCATGGCAACAAGCACCTTTTGCTCATGTTTTGTGCTCTGGTTTGGTCCTGTCATGGATTTATTATCTTCTTATTACCCTGCTCTTTTGTTGTAGCATTGCAAAATCTTATCATGCATTTGTTAAGTCCAGGTCTTGTTTTCAGAGTATATATCTTTGGGCTTCTTGATTTTGGCACTCACTTATTTCCCAATTTTCTAATTATTGCTTGCACTTTATTTTCAACCCCTGCAGTGATTACGGAACTGCCAACAATAATTACTCTGAGCACTAGCACTTGCATCCTGTCTCCACTCACTGCAATTTACAGTAGCTACAGTATGAAACATGAAACATTCGACTTAGATTCTTATTTCAGTTCCTCATCATCACAAGACTTATCTTCTGCCACTAACTCCTGGTTGGTCTTCCTGCATTTTCTATTAGGTCCTTAAAACTGATCCAGAATTCTTTGCACTTATCAGTCTTCTTAAGGTCACCTATGTCAATCCACTACTGCACTGACTTCACTGGTTTCCTATAGCTGCTGTATTAGATTTATTCCTTGATGCCTGCCTACAAAGTCGAAAGTGGAGCAGCTTTCCTGCACCTGATAGCAATGGTGAAATCCCAGACAATAAATTAAAGCTCTTTGACCCAAGTACAGCTTGGCATAAGACTAGACATACAGTATGCATCCATGCAGCTGTCTGAACAAGCTGAGTTACTTAACTGAACACTATTAATTTTAGAATTAAATAAAAAAGAAAATTAATACGTCCCAGAAACATGATTCATACCATAAATACATGAATACATGACATTACTGTTGAGTTAAATAAACCAACAGCATGACTCCACATGCCGAAGTGTCATTGGGCGAGACACTGAACCCCAAGTTGCTACTGATGGCAAGTTAGCGCCTTGCATGGCAGCTCTGCTACCATTGGTGTGTGAGTGTGTGTGTGTGTGTGTGTGAATTGGTGAATGAGACACAGTGTAAAGCGCTTTGGATAAAAGCGCTATGTACAGTATCTCACAATAGTGAGTACACCCCTCACATTTTTGTAAATATTTGATTATATCTTTCCAACACTGAAGAAATGACACTTTGCTACAGTGTAAAGTAGTGAGTGTACAGCTTGTGTAACAGTGTAAATTTGCTGTTCCCTCAAAATAACTCAGCACACAGCCATTAATGTCTAAACCACTGGCAACAAAAGTGAGTACACCCCTAAGTGAAAATATCCAAATTGGGCCCAAAGTGTCAATATTTTGTGCGGCCAGCATTATTTTCCAGCACTGCCTTAACCCTCTTGGGCACGGAGTTCACCAGAGCTTCACAGGTTGCCACTGGAGTCCTCTTCCACTCCTCCATGACGACATCACAGAGCTGGTGGATGTTAGAGACCTTGTGCTCCTCCACCTTCCGTTTGAGGATGCCCCACAGATGCTCAATAGGATTTAGGTCTGGAGACATGCTTGGCCAGTCCATCACCTTCACCCTCAGCTTCTTTAGCAAGGCAGTGGTCATTTCTTCGGTGTTGTCAAAATACTTCAGTACATGTTATTGGAAACTAATAAACTTTGGGCTGTTAACCAACAATTCTTTTTATCCAACTTGATTACCATACACTACAATAAGCACATTAGACAAACAACTAGAAAAATGTACAAGAGCAAAACACTTCGAGTCATGCTTATAAATACTGTGATAAGCATTTCACATATACTCATTATTTAATAAATGTATTGTTACATCTTAACACATGCTTAGATAAGTTCATATGGAGATGGACTTCAAATAAATTGTGGCCTGCAGAAAATACAGTTTTTGGCAGTATAATCAGAGTGCATTATGCAGTTTAAGAAAACAGTCTCCGATTTCAATGTAGAATCAGAAAAGCCATTAGGCTGCAATTTTGCTCATAATAGCAAAGAGTTGCCGATAAAATCTGTAGGCGCTAACATCTATGCTCTGATTGATTCTGTTTTATTTTGAGCTGTAATTGAATTTCTTTTTAGTTAGACAGAGCGAGTCCTAAATTATTCTGGCAAGTTTCTCCGTTTCTATTTAATACAAACCAATTGCATTAACGGGTCTGCCAACACTGGTTATGTTATTTATTTCCAAATATAGGGAACATATCTGTGTCTCCAGTTTGTACTTTTGTGAAAGCTAAATCGTGCCTCTATAAGCCAAATGTGATTAATAATGACTTTTCCAGCAGTGCAGATGCATACACTGTGCATCTGGAGCCCGATTGTCAGACGTGCGTTAATGTTTATGGATACAGAAAGAAACCCAGCATGAAAAGTCACATTTTTGTCCATGTTTGTATGTCATTTGCATTTAATGGCCACAAATATCAATTACTGTTCATACATGCTGGCGTCCCTTTTCCTCAATACATGTTATCTTGTGTGTGTGTGTGTGTGTGTGTGTGTGTGGACCATGACTAACAAGTAATAAGATAAAAATGTTTACACTGGCTACTCCTCAGATGGATAAATGATTTCAATTGTGAGCAATCCAGCACTCCCAAATCAGCATTTTTTTATTCATGTTGCTCTATAACTCAGGAATAAAAAAAATAAAATAAAATAAAAACTTATTAGCATATTATCTCAACCATCTCAACAGATTCGGTATGAATACAAGTGCTGTCCAATATGATTTAGGCAAACAAAGTTTACTTTCCACTGTCTACTCCAGCACGATGGTTATATATTGTTTTCATGCAGAACAAACAAACAGCTGTTACGATTCGAGACTGGGACTGGAAGTAAGTGCAGGATCAAAGTCTTTATTGACAACTACAGTCAGCGTACAAGCAAACGGGAACCAAGGTCTAAACAAGAACTCAAACTGAGGCATGAAACTTGAAACTTGGAACAAGACTTAGAACCGCTACCGCTTATCACAATTACCCACAATTACCACAAATACTCTGTCGCTTAACTATGGCATGAAACAAGAAACTATACATGGCACTCATTTAACTAGAACTATGGCATGATACCAGAAACTAGACATGGCACTCGGTTAACTAGGACTATGGCATGATACAAGAAACCAGAGCATAACACGCGTGGTGAAACATTACCGCGTGGTACCATTACACCAATGAGTCCATAATACAGCGCGAAGTGCGCAGCAACACGAGGGGTTTAAATAACAAAGGTTTTATTACAAACAACCTTACAAAATAACAAAACAAAAAAAGTAACAAAAAAACCTTGAGTGCTGACAGCTGGTACCAATCATTACACTCCCTTGAAAATAAACCAATCACTGAACAGCGTGGAAACCAAACAGAAACAAACGCACATGTTCTTTGTAAACAAAGTCTGTATGTAATGCGCGAACATGTGCTCGATCTGGTTCGTGCACGCGCGCGCACTCCGTGCACGTCGTCGCCGCAGCGCCATCTGCTGGCGAGATCGTGACAACAACTAACTAACGAACTAACTAAATGAATGAATAAATGAATGAGTAAATAAATAAATACACAAATAACTGTCTCTGCTATTATTTTATTGAGACTACAGTCTTGTTCTGGCTTGTGATAAAGAACATATTATCACAATGGAGTTTCCCCCATTCCAGCAAATAAAAAAATGATATTAAGCAGAAGCTAACTAAATGATATTGATAGCTAAAAAAATGATAATGATAGCTAAAAAAAAAAAAAAAATGATATTAAGCAGAAGACCATTTCCCTATCCAATTCAAGTTTCTAATTCAGGTATCTTCCCTTCTCCAACTAAAATTCCTCCTGAAGTGGAGGAAACGACACTCCAGGGAAAGTCTACTCCCTCAGTCCTCATTTTTCTCGACCCGTCAGCTGCTTTTTTTTGCATTGTGCAACACCAGTTCCTTATCTTCATTCCTGCTGACTTAGGAATCAGGAGCTACACTCAGACCTAGCTTTCATTATATCTACAGGATTGATTTTTGTGTGTACAGTATTCTAGAGAAAATCCGTTTTATCACCTCACAGCTGCACTGTGGGAGTTCCACAGGGCTCAATTCTTGGTCCAGTCTTGTTCATCTTATAGACTTAATCACTGGGTTCAGGAATCCGATTACATGGATTCATTCACCACTCCTACACCAATGACACATGACTTCAGTTTTTATTTCCACATCCATCCTCCCAAGCAAGAAAATATCAGATTGCTTTTCAACAATTCATCCTGGATTTAAACTGAGACTTCAAAATGTCAAATCAGAAGTGATCTCATCTATGCTAAGAATTTCTTTATATTGGACCGCTTATTACACCATTACCTAACTATTTGTTAATAATAAAATAATTTTAAAAGATTTGGGTATACAGCTCAGTCAAAAGAGAGTAAACTCAGTGAGGTCAGTCCAAATGAAATTTTAAATGAGGTGGGTAATCCTTTCATTAATCTGCTAAATAGAAAAGTAATATCCATGGGAACCTTTGCATCTGATTACTTTCATGATCAGAATCATTGCATGCATTCTGCTCATGTATGTTTGAGGTATTATTAGCGCCTTGGGCAAAAACATGTACATGATGATATAGTATGTACACGCACTTAAAAAAAAAAAAAAGAAAAGTCATTAACCCTTTATTTCTTGTGCAGTTATTCTCAAACAGTGACTTTTAATGTTGGTAACATTAGAAAATAATCATAGGCATTACACCAATGGATAATTTGTGCATATTATGTTATTTTTAACAACCAGAGCATCCTTGAACATTGAGCCTTGTCCTACAATGTTGTGCAAATATGAATTGCTGAGCATATGTTGGTAGTGGTAGTAATAGCTCAGTGTTTGGAAGGTTGTGAGTTCAAATCCCAGCACTGCGAAGCTGCCACTACTGGGTTCTTGAGCAAGACCCTTAACCCTCAACTGCTCCCTTGTATAAATGAGATAAGTGTAAGTCACTCTGGACTGCTTACTGTACATTCTCGTTCAACGTTAAGGCATTTTTACACTTGCTACAAGTCTACTGTTTGGCCTGCTTTTGTATGCGGTCCCTCAAATGAGCAGGAAAATAAAATACAACAGAGATATGCTATACAGGAAGGGTAGAAAAACTTGGCTTATGCAATCAGAATCCTTGTATTGAGATATTAAAATTTATTTATGTGCTCTCTCTTGCTCTCTTTCTCTCTCTGCCCAGTTGACCAACCTAACAGAGATCCATGACCAGATCAGTGGCATGGCTCGATGTCCCTACAACCCCCTCCATAACTCTACAGCACTTATTACCTCCAGTGGAGAGCTCTACGCTGCTACTGCTATGGACTTTTCTGGCCGAGATCCTGCGATTTACCGCAGCTTAGGAGGCCTTCCTCCACTCCGCACTGCTCAGTACAACTCCAAATGGCTTAACGGTAAGGCACTGGAGTATTTTTTATTTTGTACATATATAAAAACACCTATTTCAGTCTGAACTGTTGGTAGATTTATACTATGAATCAAAGGTGTTTATTCTGTTAGGTACAATGGCTTGTATATGTATTCACCCAACATGCCACCTTGTGCTTAACTTCTTAATTTCTGAATAGTGCTTACTATATCAGGAGTTATGTTTGAGGCCTGCATATCGATGCGGACAATTTCATTATTAAATCCTCGCTTGTATACACTTGGAACTCGACTCTGAATACGGTCCAATGTGAGGTGTTATCATGCAATACCGTCTATATGAAATATAAATATGTGGCTTCCGAAGAATTTGAAAAACTGAATACAGCGGGTCAAGAGGATGTCCAGATTTACAACGTTCATAACGAGTTCTCAAGTTCCTTAGTTCAATAGAGGCTTCTTTTCTTTTGGGTTTTGCCCTCGTCCTGCTCGTCTAGATTCCCGATTATAGAGCGATCCTTGATAACCCTGTTTGCCTGTGTTTTGATCATTAGCTGATGTACCAGTGTTTGATTAGCCCTAATAAATGTGCTTTGCAGCACTTGTGTAATGCACCTCCAAGCTCACACACTATGTATTCACAAACTACGAAAAAAAAAATGGCCTCCATTTTGAATAGTTGTATTATTTCTTGAAAACAAACCATTATAATTAAAGGATTCAGACTTTTGGACTGGAGGTTGTTAGAGATTAGGTCAGACTGTTGATATAATAAAAGTACAGCATAAGGGGAAAGGTGTAACCCTAGGATAACTATGTTCCACCAACAGCAGATGCCTTTAATTATTCCTTCGTTTTCTATGAAGGTCAGGGCAGTGACATTTGCTTTCAGCAGACAAACCAAATTAGCCTTCCCTTTTCAAATAGCTTGGTCTTTCCACGTCAAACCGTTATGTCCAGATGGCGGCAGAACAGAGAGGTCAACAGCTTCAGTCACTGTTCTGTCAGTGCTGGATTTTATTTGATTCCCATTAAAAGATAATTGGAAAAATAAATTAGAGTCCAAATGCATTGCGTATGCCTTAGTCCTTAGAAAGGAGTTAAATAAATTTATATTTTATGGCAAATTGATTTTGTTCACCACTCCTCCTCGTGATTGTATTGGCTGAACCTTAGGGAGCGCTTGCATTTAAAAGGAAAATTAAAGCAGCCCTGACACATACAGGCTGTTTGAATCAGGTGTGATCACACATGATGATTAATATTGAAAAGTGTCCCCTATGAGATAATTAGATGAGTGCACTTCTTTTAGCCATTTCTCATCTTAACCTTTATGTTCATTTTGATTAATGAGGATTTCAATTACCTTGGTGGGAGATTAATAAAAATGTCTTACTGCTAATATAAATGACACGGCACACAGCACTACGAAGGCTAAGACTTCTGTTCAGATCAAAAATGGCCTCATGAATAATATTTTCCCAACATGATGTTTGTGTGTTTAGGTCAATTTCTCTACATCTCTATTCAAGAAATGTAAGCTTATGTTGACCCAGAGATTAAAAAAATAGTGTTTGGAAGTGTGAAGCAGAAAGGTGATTTCAGAGGTGTCCCAGTTTCTCCACTTTCTTATTTCCAACCCCACATGTACACACACTCACCGGCTATCAAGTGGATCCCTGTGCATGAGAAGGGACTTTGACACCCTGTTTGAATTAGCGTTATCTATAACAGTATAGGCATGCAATTTGTACAGTGCTAAACTGGTAAATATTTGCTGCATATTCTTGTTAGATACATTAACTCCAATAATAATAATAAAAAAAACATTTAATCCAGAGATCAGGAGTTCAAAACCTGACAATGCCACAGCTATCTGTGGCTGGGAAGCCTAGAGAGCAAAAATTGGCTGCTCTTGGCTTTCTGGGTGCTCTGCTGTCAATCACAGTGATACTCGCAGATGCTGTCTTTTAGATCATATACAGTACAGGATGTGGAAGCAGGCAGATACTTTATGCTGCCCTTTGATGCAGCATGTGCAGCAGTTGAAAAGATGTGGTGGCTGGCTTCATGTGTTTTGTCACATGGTTTTAAGATATTAAGACATAGACCATGAAGAACAAAAGTAAATACAATTTTTACATTTGATTTTTTTTTTTTTTAATTGCAATATTCTGGTGTGTGTACACCATGCTGGTGGACTCTCCTCTTCAGTTCACCCCACAGGTTTTCTATGGGTTTCAAGTCAAGGGACTGGGATGGCCATGGCAGGACCATTTTGTGGTCAGTAAACCATTCGTGTGTTGGTTTTGATGCATGTTTTGGACCATTGTCATGCTGGAAGATCCAACCACAGCCCATTTTAAGCTTTCTGGCAGAAGCAAAAAGCTCTATTTTGGTTTCATCTGACCATAGAACCTGAGCCTCTTTGAAGTTCCAGTAGTGTCTATCAAACTGAAGACCCTTGAGTTTGTTTTTGGATGAGACTGGAGGCTTTTTTCTTGAAACCCTTCCAAACAACTTGTGCTGATGTAGGTGACTTTGGATTGTAGTTTTGGAGACGTTCTGACCACAGGACTGCCATGAAGTGAGTCCTGGGAGACAGATGCACATGCAGAACTTCTTTTATTGAAGACACACACAGGGAACAGGCTCAGGAAAACAAACACGAGGCATAAACACAATAGGCACCAAGGCTACCAGAAACTTGATACAATACTCCAGCAACTAAGGAGAAAACCAAGGAACTTAAATAGAGAACCAATCAATCAGGAAAAATAACAAACACATGGGTATGGTTAGACACGAAATGGTGGGAGAGAACAGAAGAAGTTGTTCTGTAATGGCAGTCAGGGTGCCCTCTAGTGGCCAAAGCTGGAATTGTCCCTGGGGGCCTTATCAAAGATGCAACTAACTTCTGCAATTCTCCAGCTGTGATTCTTGGAGATTTTTTTGGCCAGTCGATCTATCCTCTTCACAGTGCATTGAGACAATATAGACGCACATCCTCTTCCAGGTTGATTCATAACCTTTCCAGTTGACTGGATCTTCACCCTGGTGGTGGAAATGGGCATTTTCACTGCTTGTGCTATTTCCTTATAGCCACTTCCCATTTTGTGAAGCTCAACAACCTTTTGCCCACATCAAAGCTGTATTCCTTGGTCTTACCAATTGTTATGAATAACTAAAGGAATTTGGCCTATGTGTCACCTCATTTTATACCCCTGTGAAACAGAAAGTCATGGTTGAACAATTTCCTGTTTCTAGTCACCCAGGTGTACTAAAAAAAATGTAAAATATCAGTGTACTCCAAATATATTTTTCGCATATGAATTCATAAGGGTGCCAATAACTGTTGCACACCTATATTTAACGAAGATATTTTTTTTATAAACCTGTGCTTTGTTTGCAATTATTTGATTATTTATTTTATTTACAATTTATTTATGAACTTAAATGTTGTGAATTCTTTATATTTTCAGATTTCTTGAGTTAATTCTTCTCATAGGGAATATATTTACTGAAAACAATGTTGACACGTCCCATTCTTATTTCCCCCACTGTGTGTGTGTGTGTGTGTGTGTATGTGTGTGTATGTGTGTGTGTAAATATATATAGAGGCCTATATATATATTAGAAATGCACCAATACTAAATTTCTCAGTCGACACCGATAACCGATTATTCAGAGTGATATCGGCCGATACCGATACCGACAGTTCTGCCGTTTATGCCTTCTTTTAAATTAATAATGATTAATTCCACAATTCTGAAAGAAATGCAAATAAAACTTTCATTTTGGCCAAATTGTCCCTTAACGATTGCCATTGTTTTTCCTCACTGGTAAACTCAGAGCCCAACTTTGTGTCCTCCTACGACATTGGAAACTTCACATACTTCTTTTTCCGGGAGAATGCGGTGGAGCACGATTGTGGGAGGACTGTATTTTCCCGTGCGGCACGTGTGTGTAAAAACGACATTGGTGGCCGATTCTTACTGGAGGACACCTGGACCACATTCATGAAGGCAAGACTGAACTGCTCAAGGCCCGGAGAAATCCCATTCACCTATAACGAGCTGCAAGGAACCTTCTTCCTACCAGAGCTTGAGCTACTGTATGGCATCTTCACCACTAATGTGTGAGTGCAAGCTGCTTTAATCTGTTATTATGTATGTACTTCATTTGAAAAAAGGTCTCAGTCCACTACTAAAAGCCAGTATATATCATTGACAATGTCTCAAACAGGACAGAATCGCTAGTCTTAATTTGAACTCGTCTTAAATGAAATTGTTTTAATTGTCTTTGTTTTAACTGGGTAAAAAAGCTAGCTAGCATGAGCTAACCTGACAGGATTTCTGAAAGGATTTTTACGTTGTTCATAAATGTTAATAATCTTCATTGCTAAAGTTAGTTGACTTGCTAACATGAGCTAACCTGAGGGGGTTTCTGACAGGATTATGTTATATTCATAAATGTTAATAATATTTAGTATTAAACCTAGTCACCTTGATAACATGAGCAAATCTGACAGGATTATGTTATATCCCATCCATCCATCCATCTTCTATACCACTTATCCTTCAGGGTAGCGGGGAACCTGGCCCCTGTCCCAGGGAACATCAGGCACAAGGCAGGGTACACCCTGGGCATGGTGCCAAACCATCGCAGGGCACAATCACACATACACATTCACACGTTACGGACACTTTGGACATGCCAATCATGCATGTTTTTGGACTGGGGGAGGAAACTGGAGTACCCAGAAGAAATACCCACAGCATGGGGAGAACATGCAAACTCCACGCACGCAGGGCAGTAGCGGGAATCAACCCCCCAACCCTGGTGGTGTGAGGCGAACACTAAGCCACCATGCATAACCCTATGTTATATTCATAAATGTTAATAATTTTCACTATTATAGCTAGTCAACTTACTAGCATGGTCTAACCTCACAGGATTTTTAAGAGGACTTTTAATTTCTCCCTGCTGAAAAAACCCCCAGTAGAAACCATCACAGAAATTCTAATGGTATCCACTACAAATACCATTACAAGTCATCAACTAACCATTTCAAATATTACCATTACCATTATTGGTCCTTAATAGTATCTACTAAACATAACATGCCACCAACACAAGGCAACAAATTACTAGTAGAGACCCAAAGGGAGCATTGACGTTTCCATTAAAACCAATACAATTCCCATTATAACCATTAAAATCAAGTTTGATGAGGGTTTCTATTGTATTTTTCAGCAGAGCTATTCATAAATGTTAATAATTTTACTGTTAAAAACGAGTCCATGTGCTAACATGAACTAACATGACAGGATTTCTACTGTAAGAGCACTTTAAAGTCATATTCACAAATATTTATTAGCTTCCCTGTTAAAATTAGTTGACCTGCTAACAGCTTAGTTTATAGGATCTCTGAGAGGATTTTGTTGGTAACTGAGCTAGTCAAATAAACATTAAATCTAGCTGTATAATCTAGCATGCAATGATATCTGAGGTATGCAGAGAAAATTTGCTAGCTGACTACAGTAGAACTTGATTCTTTGAATAACCGTAAACAATATATTTACAAGGTTGGATTTACAGCAAAAAGAGGAAGCCAGAGTTTGAAGGCTAAGCTGTTTCATGGCACTCCAATGACAATCAGTTATCTAGGTCTATAAAATGGGTATTTATGTGTTAGGCTGCCACGAGTCAGGTGTTATTCAAGGTGTTATTTATATCTATATATAAAAAAAAATTGTTCCTTAAGGGTTTCTTTGGATGGTTAACAGTTCTAACTTTCTAAAGAGGATTTTCTGAAAATATAAAATATTTAATGGTGCCTCAGAGAGTGCTAGATGGAGCATTTTTAAAGAGTGTATGATCAAAGTCCTTTAAGAGATGTAATCAGAACTACACTTTTCAGAGCCCAGATGAAAGACATGTGATTATACTAGTAAAGAATGAATGCAGAATGATTTGAATATTAGCTAACGTCAATCTTGGCTGTAGAGACCCTAAGGTTTCTCCGTGTGTTTAATGGTCCTAAAATGTGGCATTGTGTGAGAGCCAGCAGGAGACAGACCAATTTTTTCACATTAGATCCTTGGATGTACTGATAATGGACAGTGTGTGAGTGGGTGTGCATGAAGTAGATGTCTGAGACTCCTCTTTGTCTTTCTTCTCCCTCAGGAACAGCATTGCTGCCTCGGCAGTGTGTGCCTTCAACCTGAGCGCCATTACCCAAGTGTTCAGTGGGCCTTTTAAATATCAAGAGAACTCACGTTCAGCATGGCTTCCTTATCCAAACCCCAACCCGGACTTCCAGGTGAGAAATCACAATGCGGTTAAGTTCTAAAGTCCATTTCTAAGAGCTCTTAAGAAAATAATAGCTGTGTCTCAAATCCTGTAACTGTTACACCGAGGAATACTAATTAATGTGTGCAGTGAAAGAAGCAGAATAATGGACATTACTTGCAGAATCAAATGAAGTCCCAAAGTCTATATTTGCAATAACTACTCCCATCATGCACCATGTAAAGGATGGGTAGGAACACGAAGTAGTTTTTGGACAGAACCAACATGGCTACCAATGACAGCTACCATACATTTTATTTAAAACATGCATAGCACAAACACTGTTGGTATTGTTAGCAAACTACCATTAAATAGCACTAATTGCACTTTAGCATTATTGTATATATTACATGGATGCAAAACAGTTAGTTAATAAAATTAATCAAGTTAATCGTATCATGTCTGTTCTATATTAATCTTTTGTAATCTTCTGGACTATTATATATTTGGGATATAATTGTGTAGGTAATGTGTTCTAAACAGATACAAAAACAGATACAAATAGGAGGCACACGAATAATAATAATAATAATAATAATAATAATAATGTTTTATTTATATAGCACCTTTCCACAGCTCAGGGACACTTTACATTCCAACTATTAGGCATAGCACAAAAACAAACAAAAGATCAATGATCTAAATATTTCAACTGTTAAGTACTGACGAAAATGTGTTTTAACTTGTGATTTGAAAGTCAAGATTGGGGTAACATTTCAGAGGTTCCGGGGGCGTGAATCCCAAAGTACTGGAGCCATGACCGCAAATGTTCTACCACCCATGGTGGAGAAGCAGAATGATACAATGAGTAGAACTGAATCAGAGGACCTGAGAGTCTGTGCTGGGATGTAGGGATGAAGGAGCTCAGACAGATAAAGGGTGAAAGGCTATGGAAGGATATTGTACTGAATTCTGGAAGCCACAGGTAGCCAGTGCAGATTATCTAATATGGGTGTGATGTGAGCGGACCTAGAGGAGTGAGTGAGAACTCAAGCTGCTGAATTTTGAATATATTGTAATCTGGTTATGGCCATTATTTATTTCTTTTATTAATTTTAATACCTGTGGTGTATTGAGACTGCATTCATGTGGAACATTTAAAAAAGGGTTTTTTCTTTCATGCACATGTGAGTTAGCAGTCAGATGTGATGCTCAGGACAAACAAAGACTACATTTATTAACGTGAACATGCAAAGCTGCACAATTCATCTACAACATCCATCGTAACTGCTTGGTCAGGGTGGCAGTGATTTAAATGAGGATATTAGTTTGCCTGTAGTTTGGTAAAAATGAAATTGGAAAATGTTGTGCTCAGGTACAAACAAAAATAAGATTTGCACATCTCTAGTTGAGACCAATTAAGATCGCGAGATCTACCGGTTTTTTCCCCCCAGTGTTTCAGGGGCATTTCAGAATAGGCCACATCCACTTTGGGTTTAAAGTCTGAATACAGATATGGAGGATATGGAGATTTGGAGTATTAAACAGATACAGATGCAGATAAAGGCATTGCGTTAAACCCCTCCTACATAGTATTTATTAGGGCATAGTTCTAGTATTAAATCATAGTAATAATTAATTTAACCCCCACCTTGTTTTACATTTGTTCCACTCTGTGCCACAGTACCACTTGCACCGATGGTCACCAAGATACCAAAAATACTCCAAATCATAAATTTATACAGTGGGGGAAATAAGTATTGAATAAGTATTCAACATTTTTTTCGGTAAATATATTTCCAATGAGGCTATTCACATGAAAATTTCACCTGACTTTGGTATTAATTCAAGAAATCCAAACATATAAAGAAATCCAAACATTAAAGTCCATAAATTAAGTTATGTGTAATAAAACGGAATGACACAGTAAAAAGGTATTGAACACGCTAACTGAAATTTATTTAACACTTAGTGGAGAAGCCTTAGTTTGTAATGACCGCTTCAAGGCACTTACTGTATGAAGAAATTAATCAGATGCAGTATTCAGGTGTGATTTTGACCCATTCTTCTAAATATATTGTCTTTAAATCTTGTTCAATTGGATTCGAGTCAGATGATTGCCTCTCAGGGCCATTCTAACGCCTTGAATTTTATCTCTAAAACCAATTGAGAGTTTCCTTTGCTGTATGCTTTGGATCGTTGTCCTGCTGGAAGCTCCACCCACGTCTCATCATCATCCTGGTGGATGGCAGCAGATTCTTCTGAAGAATCTTCCTGTAAAGGGCTCCATTCATCATTCCTTCATTTATATGAAGTCTGTCAGTACCATGTGATGAAAAACAGCCTCACATCATGATGCTTCCACCTCCAAACTTCACTGTTGGTGTAGTGTTTGAAGGGTGATGTGCAGTGCCATTTCTTCTCCAAACATGGTGTGTAGTATGACAGCCAAAAAGTTCAATTTTGCTCTCGTCTCACCAGACTACACTCTCCCAGTATTTCATAGACTTGTCCAAGCGAGTTGTAGCAAACTTTAAATGAGCTTCAACATGCCTTTTCTTTAGTAATGGAGTCTTGCGGTGAGAGTGCATAGAGGCCATGGCGGTGGAGTGCATTGCCTATTGTTTTCTCTGTGACGAGGGCACCTGCTGCCTCCAAGTGTTTCTGGAGCTCTTTCCGAGTGGTGCTTGGCTCTTGGGGTACTATTATGACTATTCTTCTGACTCCCTGGTCAGAAATCTTGCAAGGAGCTCCTGTGCATGGCCGGTTGATGACGGAGTGACGTTGCTTCCACTTGTGGATAACGGCCCCAGTGGTGCTTACTGGAAGATTCAGAAGTTTAGAAATATATCTGTATCCACTTCTATAAATATGTTTAGCAACAATAAGGCTGCAAAGGTCTTGGGAGAGCTCTTTGCTTTTACCCATCATGAGATGTTTCTTGTGTGACACCTTGGTAATGAAAAGCCTTTTTATAGACCATCAATTTACTAACCCAGCTGATATTAATTTGCACAGATAGGAGGTATAATTACTTATGGATTTCAGCTGGCTCTTTGCCTTACCTTGCCTTGGAGAACTGCTTTTTCTTAGCGTGTTCAATACTTTTTTCCTGTGTCACTCCACTTTATAACACATAACTTTATTATGGAAATTAATGTTGTGAATTCCTTATATTTCCGGATTTCTTGAGTTATTACTGATGTCTGGTGAAAATTTCATGTGAATAACCTCATTGGAAATATATTTACTGAAAAAAAAAGTTGACACGTTCAATACTTATTTCCCCCATCGTACCTTTCTTTTATATGTGTACTGGGATCACAAAAATAGAGTCCTTCATGTACATTCGTAAACTTGAACAAACCACTATGCTCAAATAAATATTTTATAGTATACATTAATATTGTAGTTTTAAACTTCAGAAAAGAGAAATTAATCACTACAAGAAGATCTGTGGACTTGGTAGCAAAGGATGTCTGGAGTTAATCTGAGTTTTTGTGTGGTCTAGTTATAACTGTTTCATATGGATTTTATCTTCACAGCTACATTTATACTCTCCACATTGTTTTTACCCCATCCCCCCGCCATCCCAATAATTAATCTTTTTAAATGACTTCAAACAAGTTTGAAGTTGCTAAAGCTATGCATTAGTTTGATAATTAATATAATAAACCCGGTCTCGAGCTTGACTTTTGGAAAGTACTGGCAGCTAAATTTGGTAGAACATTCAATTAATGCGAAAAGGAAAGCAAAATGTCAAAGCAGACCATTTTAACCTTTCAATACACACAAATCCGTCTGGCTTCGGTTGTGTGTCTAAGGTTCTTAATTGAGTCAATTAAGTCAAGACGTCCCTTAATCCCTGCTTTTACAGCTTTACGTCTGGCCTTTTAATGTGGCTCTTTATGAGGTGAATTTTGATTAGGTAGCACCCTTATCTAACATTATTTAGTGCATCAGTTAACATTAAATAACCACAAACATCTAAATGAATACACTGTCAGTACTGTTAGCAAAGTCATAAAGTAAGTTAACACACGTACTACCTGATTTTGGTTTAAATGTTAACTACAGTATATTCATCCACAAATTGACATAAATTAAATTATGGTATGGTCATAATCAGTCGAACCCAGGTCTCCAAGTTTAACTATTGGTACCTGAGCATCATTCATGAATTTTTCTACCACAAACATAAGAATTAAGCCATTAATTCATATTGATCATTTCAGACTTATTATTACTTATGGATGGTGCAAATATCTGTCATTTAGCTTATTTGGTTCATTATGTACAGTGCCCTCCACTAATATTGGTACCCTTGGTAACCCTTCATTTAATATCTGTTGATATTTGATATTTCATGATGCCATGTATCCTAACAAAATGTCCAGGTTCTCTGGAAGAAAAACAGCCCCAAAATGAAAGAGCATTAAAGAGCCACCACCATATTTAGCCGTGGGCATGAGGTACTTTTCCATATTCTACCTCTCTGTGTGCTCCAAAACCACCTCTGGTGTTGATTGCAAAAAAGCTATATTTTGGTTTTATCTTACGTTAGAACCCGATCCCTTTTGAAGTTCCAGTAGTGTCTGGCAAACTGAAGATGCTTGAGTTTGTTTTTGGATGAGAGTAGAGGTTTTAATCTTGAAGCCTTCAAAACAGCTTGTGGTGATGTCGGTGACTTCGGGTTGTAGTTTTGGAGACTTTCTGACCCCAAGACACAACTAACTTCTACAATTCTCCAGCTGTGATCCTTGGAGTTTTTTTATCCACTCGAACCGTCCTCTTCACAGTGCGTTGAGACGATATAAACACACGTCCAATTCCAGGTCGATTCAAAACATTTCCAGTTGACTGGAACTTCTTAATTATTGCCCTGATGGTGGAAATGGGCGTTCTCGATGCTTGAGCTATTTTCTTATAACCACTTCCCATTTTGTGAAGCTCAACAACCTTTTACCGCACATCACTGCTATATTCTTTGGTCTTAACTATTGTTATGAATGACAAAGGGAATTTGGCCTGTGTGTTACCTCATATTTATACCCCTGTGAAACAGGAAGTAATGGTTGAACAATTCCCTGTCACTTGTCACCCTCATTTACAAATTAGTTTTTAAAATATCAATGTGAATATACTTTTTTTTTTTTAAAGATTTTTATTATATATATATATATATATATATAAACCTGTGTTGTGTTTTCAATTGTGTTTTCAATCCATGAGAGCAGAATATTTTTGTGCATTTTTTAAAAAAAAGAACAAATGGTCAAACAATAAATTTGCTTGTATTTTCTCATTTGTAAGTCGCTTTGGATAAAAGCATCTGCTAAATGAATAAATGTAATGTAATGTAAATGTAATAAAGACAAATTTTCACAGCCTTCTTTGCTCATATTTATCAAGGGTGCCAATATAAGTGGAGGGCACTGTATCACAAAATAATACAAATAATTGCTTTGCTAGCAAATTTGTCACTGTTAACTAATGCTGTAAATAATGTTTGTTAAGGAAACCTTAATGTAAAGCACTACCAGTGGTTGTATGACTCATTTGACTCCTGAATGATTAGCATGCAAGCACCTTACTAGGGAGAATTTCACATTATAATTCATTCATTCGTCTTCAGTAGCCGCTTTATGTTGGCGTGGGTCTTAGGTGGATCCGGAGCCTATCCCGGGAACATTTCTCTCGGATCAGTGAGAAATGTTCTAATAAGGTTCTCACCTTATAAAACCTGGTAGCAGGAAATTTACAATGACAGAGGGGCTAATAAAAAAGGCCACATCTATGTTCTGCTGTTTCTGATCATTTAACTACAGTGATTGCTTGAGAAGTGCCCTTAATTTTCTCCTCAAAATCAGTGTTCTCTCATGGTCAGACTAGAGGGACTCTGGGATTTAGAATGATGGTTTGGAGAAAAGTGTGTGTGTGTAAAGCACCAGGGCTCAATGGCAGGAGTTTAAATGACAGCAAGTCGGCTAACTCAGCTGATGCTGAGCCTTTTAATGCACTTTAATTCGCTCCGAGACCCGTGACCATCTGGAGACTCTGAGCCTCCTCATATGCTTTTGACTCCCTTTTAAATAAAACTGTCTCCTCAGCATGTATTAATTTTTTTGTACTGGATCAGCTGAATTTGAGAATCCTGTCTGAGGAGATAATAGAGTTGCAGCAGCTGACATGCAGAGGGAAAAAAAAAAAAACTTTCTCTCCTGGGAGGGGGTTTGCTGTTTGGTGCGTACTCGGGCCTCACTTTATCTCAGCCTCCATGACATCTTCATCAAGAATTTGTCAGCATCGGAGAGCAAAGATTTACGAGCCTCGGATTTATGGCTTCCTGCACCAATGTAAAACTAGTAGCTGTCTATTCCAAGCATGAAAGGGCAACACGGAGTGTGCACTGGTGAAAATATTTCCTTACTGATTGAGGTTGATTACACAGAGACCAGAAATGAAAGCAGAAAGCTTAACCGAAATGTCCTGCACTCAATCAGGAGTAGAAATTTGTGTTGTAATGTCGGCGTGATTCCTGTCTCTGCTTCAAAATACTACAGTGGGATGGCACGGTGATGTAGTGGGTAGCGTTGCTGCCTCACAGCTCCAGGGTTTCAAACTTCAGGTCAGGTTGCTGTCTGAGTTTCTGTATATTTTTCCCTGTTTCCATGTGGGTTTCCTCACAATTTCCAAAAACATGCTGGTAGGTGAAATGGCTATGCCAGACTTCCCCAGGGGTGAATGAATGTGCAGTTGTCTATACCTGGTGCCCTGTGATGGACTGCCATTCCATCCATGGTGCATTCCTGCCTCAAGGGAATACTTAATATCTTAATAAACCTTCTCAATATTAAAACCCAGTGAATGGTATAATTTAACTGACTGAAACAGGCTTCTGCAAATCTAATACCTACCCTTCAGTTGTTTTATTTTGCTTATGCAATCACTGTGCCTGTGGAGTCATTCCAAACTGAAGTGATTTCAAACATTTACTTCAAATGGCTCTTCCAGAGGGTTATTGTTAAAGGGAACAACAAGTGACTTCTGTAGTCACGAGATTCTTTAGGCCGTTTTTACACAGATTTAAAGATGTGCTGCTGGTGAGCTTACTTTAAAATATGAAACATAACAATTAGTAATAATAAATTATGACTGAATCACTTGTCTGCGATTGTGGCAAGAAAACATAAAAAAAAATAAAATAATGCTTTCTAGTGCACCCCAAATAAATGCTAAATTTGACCTGTATAGATCTTTCATGACCTTTCAGTCTTCTATGAGAGTAGGGCATAGTCATGATCACTTTAAACTGACCATGTACATATACAGTATATAATTTCATTTATAATGTATTAGACAATATATTACACAGTGTTCATTTTTACCTCTTAACTACTGAATAACTATTGAATAATATGATTATCAACAAAGCTCCTCTATGTCTCATTGTTGCTGCTGCTTAATAAAAGGAATCAAACTCTTGGATTTTTTGACCCTGGCTTTACCTGGAAGACCTTTACAGCTCTTCAATCAGAGAGATTGAGGAATAAATCTTTATTGGTCACAGCACTGTGAAATTCTTTTCTTCGCATACCCCAGCATGCCAGGAAGTTGCGGTCAGAGCGCAGGGTCAGTCATGATACGGCGCCCCTGGAGTAGAGAGGGATAAGAGCCTTGCTCGAGGACCCAACAGTGGCAGCTCCGGGGCTTTAACCCCCGACCTTCCGATCAGTAACGTAATATACATTTATAACAGTAATATTATATATCGATAATAATCGATTATGAAAATCGTTATCAATGAATCTCATTATCGATTAATTGGTCTGCGCACGGCACGGGGGAGATTTACTCATTACGTTACGTCTGTTCAGAAAACACGCTTCGGAGAGTAAATACTAAAGGTGTGTCCCGAATGAAGTACTGTACATTTACACTATGCACCCTGCACTACCGTCTAGTGTGTGGATTTTGGAAAGGTAATATCATCTCAAATATAACACTAGTGGTTTTTTTTACTAACAGGAAGTATAAGCCACGATGGCGCATGATGTCATACGCACGCTAGCATTAGCAGACACCCAGAGTCACCAATAATGACTTTCTTCAGTTTACTTTCTGTCTGCGTTGCATTTTATTCCCAGTTTGTGGATTTTATTTTAAATAAGCAAAAAAAATGGTACTGAGAGCTTGCCACGCCCCATCCATTAATTGATTAGTCGAAAAAATAATCAGCCAACTAATCAATTATGAAAATAATCGTCGGTTGCAGCCTTAAAATATATATATATATATATACACACACACACACACACACACACATATATATATATATATATGGCCATTTGCTCCCACCTGCATGAAAATAACACAGCCCCCATAAACTTTTTGTTCCCAGCCCCAATGCAAACCTCTAAATCAGGACGATGGAGGCTCCTGTGCTGCTCAGTAATACTCTCCTCACCTAGTTGCATTAACACTGCCACATCAGACACTCACAAATAGGCTCCCAAAGAATCAGTCAGTGGCTTAGCTGAGCATCTGGCAATTTGGAGATTGATTTGTACTTTGAAAGATCTGAATAGAGCACAAAAAATGTTTTAGATTCTTAGTGCTTCTTTATTGTGCAGGAGATGTGCTATATAATAAAGGGAATTGTCATTATTATAATTAATGGGTAAAATAGGCTCTCCCAAGGATAAGAATGTTCCACATTGTGGACATCCAGTTCAGTGAGGAACATACTGTCCCTGAACAGAAAAGCGAGGATCTGATACACCATCTATTAACAGTGTTGTCCTAAAATCTTTTTCTGCCACTGTCACACCATTTTTTACCTAGAGAGTTTTGACAAATTAAAGGAAAACCTGGTGGCTATGTTGTGCATTTTGGGAATTTTTTTGGCCTGATTTGGGTCCACATGTATCCTTAGAGCGAAGCACCACTGCAAATCAATCCTATGATGAAACATTTCTATCCTGATAGGAGTGGTCTCTTCTAAAAGGGCCACCAACCACAGGGCACGAGGGCTCACTGAGTGGTCAGATCAGACAATGAAAATAAATGTAAATCATATGCTATGACCTTCACAGTCACCAGATCTCAGTCCAGTTAAACACCTATGAGAAATTTTGGATGGACATGTTATACAGTACTATCCATCACCATCATCAAAAACACCAATTAAGGGAATACCTATTGGAAGAATGGTGTTCCTCCCCCCGGTACAGTTCCAGAGACTTGTAGAATCTATGACAAGCATGCAAGCTGTTCCAGTGGCTTGTGATGGTCCAACACCTTACAATGAAATGTTTTTATGCTGATTTTTCTGTTAATTTGTCACCTGTTTGTATCTAAACTTTGCTACACCCATTGAGATTTTAATCCGGAAGAATTTCTTACCATTGTCTAAAGTGGAGAAATAACCAATTATGGTTATGACATAAGCCCGGTAAATTTGTTGGCCCAATTTATGATTGATGTGAAACAGTTAGAGTCTGCTGGTGCTGTTTGTGTGTGTGCTTGTTTATAGTACACAGCTAGATAGTATCACTTTAGCCTGTCCTCATTCAAGTGTGGAAGTTGTTCTATTTCAACATCAATATGGAAAGGAAGTAAGGGAAGGACAGAACAAATTGTTCATAAACAGTATTTCTGGATATAGATAACAGCTCTGTATCTACAGCTGGAGAAACTCTCCTGGCTCTAGGCATTTGGTTAATTGGTTAAATAACGCGCCAATGAGTCAGCGCCAACATTGCTGCTGACAGGATATTACCAATTATCTTCATTTTAGCTTCACTGACAGCAAGTATGCAAACATTTCTGCCTGTCTTCCCTCTGCCATTATAGCACTGTGATAAATGTAATCATGGAACATTATGAGAGAATTATAATAGAAAATACAATCAAAAAAGAATATTTAATGTCTGTTCTAATGGACACATGACCAGCTAGTTCATTGACCCCAAGACTTATGCTCTCAGCACAGATGTGGCAATTGGCTGTTAAATCTGTAAAATGTGTGATTACATAAATCAAGGCCATTTTTATGGCTAGTCATTGAGAAATGTCGGCTTTGTGGAAGCCTGGAACGATGGATGTTTCTTTATCATGAAACAATCCCACCCACTGGAAATCAAAAATATGACTGGTGGTCTCTATTGTAAATTCTTAATTATGTCAGTGGTTAATCATCAGGTGTAAGACTTTCTGTCATAATCAGTGGGTGAGCTCTGGTCTGTATCTACTCAGACAGCACAGAGGAAACAATCATAATTGGATAGTTTTCCTTTAGAAGATTTTAGCCCTTTTATTTCCAACCAGAATTAAACTGTAATATACTGTATAAGACTAGTACTACTAAGATGCAAGAATTACATTAAATAAGCATGCTGATGCTATTAAATAAAAAATGAACTAAAATTATGTAAAGAAATTCCACAGGTCTTTTGTGAAGGTCTGGAAGGCTCTAAGCGGTTCCCTCTGATAAACTATTTTGAGAATGACATAGAACTAATTCACTTTATAGTCTGTGACACACTACAGCCACCTCTATTGCCCCACTCCCAAGATAATTCAGTTTCTTCTGATTGATTTATTTGTAAGGCCTTTTCTGATCTTCAGCCAATTACTCATGTCTGTTCCATGGCCCTGGTTAAAGTTCAAGAGTGATTGCACTTTCTTCATCATCAGCCTCAGGCTATGGAATAGTTTGACCTTATCCATCAGGTCTGCTTCCACTATCAGCTAGGGATGTGTACGGGGATGTGTATCTGGTTAACTGATTGAGGTGCTAGTATTCAGATACTGAAATCATCATTCGGGTTCATGCCATAGGTTCACAAGAAGTCTGTGAGGAAATATGAAAAGAGAAGTCATGACTGGCATTAGTTTAATGCAGAAAGAAGCACTCTTGTGGTGTGTAAGTTATACTGTGGGTATGCATTGGGACTATAAAATGAAACTTTAATGCTCCTTTAATGCTTGCAGGAGCAGATATTATATGATATCAAGCGCATTAAATGTCTTCAACTACAATAGACACAAATATGGTATGATATCAAGTCCGTTTAAAGTCTTAAACTCGAATAGACACAAATAAGGTACCTCGGGTTAGTACCCTTTTCTTTCGTTACAAATGTAGGACTCAATGTTGTCTTCTGCTTCCCAGTACTCAAACCAGCCCGTCTGGAACCAACATGTCACTGAAATCATATTTTCCCCATTCTGGTATTTCATGTGAACATTAATCGAAGCTCTAGGTCTGCAGGATTTTTATGCATTTCACTGCCACCACATGATTGGCCAATCATTATGTTATTATAAAACATTCATTGACACCATCATCGATCCGAGATTTTCACACCATTTGGGGTGGGGGTTAATGGTGTCTTAGTGATTAACACGTTTGCCTCACACCTCAGGGGTTGGGAGTTCGAATCCCATTTACTCTGTGTTCTCAGAGCTTGCATGTTCTCCCCATGCTTCGAGGGTTTCCACCAGGTACTCCGGTTTCCTCCCCCAGGCCAAAGACATGTGTTGCAGGCTGATTGGCATTTCCAAACTTTCTGTAGTGTGTGAATGTGTCTGAGATGGGTTGGCACCATGTCCAGGGTCCAGGGTGTCCCCTACCTTGAGCCCCGAGTTCCCCTAGGATAGGCTCCGGTCTCCCTGCGACCCTGTGTAGGATAAGCGGTATGGAAAATGGATGGATGGATGGATGGATGGATGGATGGATGGATGGATGGATTTTCACTCCTGAACTCTGTGGCAGCCAGAACATTCACTAAATATGACTGTTAACTGATGCCAAAGTATGTGTTGTTACTGTAGTGCTACAGGCTGAAATATTGCGCTGACATTCAGTAAAGCTGACGAAGGCACTTTCAAACCAATCTTTATCTTTATATCATAGGCTGATGAGTCAGCATTAAAGTCTGTGGTATATAAATATGTGTTTAATGCCTGCTCTTGTATTGTATATTGCCCTACTGTTGTCTCTTTTCGAAAGTGTTCTATTTGAATTGTTATGGTGTATGATGTATAATATATAATGTATTATGATGTATCTCATATTTTTTTTATCTCTCTCACGCTCTCGCTCTCGCTCTCTCTCTCCTTCAGTGTGGGACAATAGATTATGGCTCCTACGTGAACCTAACCGAGAGGAACCTGCAAGATGCTCAGAAGTTCATCCTGATGCACGAAGTGGTTCAGCCCATCGTCCCTGTGCCCTACTTCATGGAGGATAATGTCCGTTTTTCTCATGTTGCTGTAGATGTTGTGCAGGGAAAAGATGCACTCTACCACATCATCTATTTGGCAACAGGTATGATCCTAAATCGCACCACACAAATCTGATTTGTACTGTATCCTAGATCTTATGCTGTACACTTCTACCTTTAACACCATTTTGTATATAATTAGTCTGGATACTAATAAACAAGTGCATGTAGTTGCAGAGTGCTAACCTCACTACTGACTTATTTCGCCGGGGTCGTATCCCTCTTTAATCGACATGCACATGTTAATTAAAGTCATTAGAAATGCTCTCCTGTTCATTAGAGATGTGAGAGATGATCTTGTTCATTAAAGATGCTCTTTCTTTTCACTAGTCATTAGAGATGCTCTTCCTGTTCGTTGATGACATTAAAGATCCTCTTCCTTCTCACAAAAGATGTTAGAGATGCTCTTTTCGTTCATTAGAGGCATTCAAGATGCTCTTCCTGTTCACTAGAGATATTTAAGATTTTCTTTAAGATGTTAGAGATTCTCTCCCAGTTTATTAAATACATAACAAATGCTTTTGCTATTTTTATTTTTTAGAGTTTTAGGAAGTGTTTTTCCTGTTCACTGAAGACGAATATCTGAAGAGCTGCTCTTCCTGTTTATTAGATAAATACCTGTTCACTAGATATATTAATGATGTTCTTCCTGTTCATTAGATACACTATGGCCGCATTTACACTACATGGTTAAACTGACCCAATTCCGATTTTTTCCTCCCATGTGGCACAGATCGGATACGAACGTGTAAGCAGGAAAAAAGCACACGGATTCCGGTATTCTCAGATCAGTTTCAGGCCTCATTCATTCATATGTGGAAATAAATCTGATATGAATCGGATACGTGCATTTGCGTCTGCCGTGTAAGTGGACAGATCGGATATTCCCCTGTCAGTGTGAGTCGTACGTCATAGGAAAAGCGATTGTGGCGAATGACGTCAACTCACGTGGACCCCGACCACACAACCCTCATGGTGCAATGGAGGGTGAAGGATCAACCTAATGGAGTCATGCCAAAGTTCTATATCTTTTGAGCCTTTGGGGCGAAAAGACAGTGCAGGAAAAAAATGCAGGGTTGTTACAGAAACAAAGCTGTGTTTCATTTCCATTCTACAAACAAATGGAAGGAATTTTAGGTGACAAGCCAAGCTGCTGACCGCCTGAGAAACTAGATAGTTCCAGTGAAGAGCGAGCCGGTGGCGACGGTGGCAAGGAGAAACTCCCTAAGATGTTAAGAGGAACAATCCTTGAGAGGAACCAGACTCAAAAGGGAACCCGTCCTCATCTGGGTAACAACGGATAGTGTAAAAGTAAAATAAAAGTTCATTATGGTTTAATATGAACTATGTTTGGCCTTAGAAGCAACCGTAGTCCCAGCAATCTGGAATTGGAGTAGATGAGAGCTCCATCCAGAGGTAGGGCATCCAATGCATCAGGCAGGTCCGGAGAGCAGAGAGGATCAGGATCTCTAGTATCTCCATAAAATCGTGTGTGGCTCGACAGAAGGAGAGAGGGAGAGAAGAGATTGTTAGGACTGCGCTTAGTATAATAGAAAGTCTACTCATGGTAGGCTTGAGTAAACAAATACGTTTTAAGCCTAGACTTAAACACTGAGACTGTGTCTGAGTCCCGAACACTAATTGGAAGACTGTTCCGTAACTGTGGGGCTCTATAAGAGAAAGCTCTTCCCCCTGCTGTAGCCTTCGCTATTTGAGGTACCGTCAGATAGCCTGCATCTTTTGATCTAATTAGGTGCGGTGGATCATAGAAAACCAAAAGGTCGCTTAGATACGCTGGCGCGAGACCGTTTAGTGCTTTATACGTTAATAATAGTATTTTATAATCAATGCGAGATTTCACTGGGAGCCAATGCAGTGTTGATAATATCGGTGTGATATGGTCGTATCTTCTGGTTCTAGTTAGGACTCTAGCATCTACATTCTGGACTAACTGGAGCTTATTTATATTCCTACTGGAACATCCAGACAGTAAGGCATTACAGTAATCTAGTCTAGAGGTGACGAAAGCATGAAGTAATATTTCTGCATCATGTAGTGACAATATACGTCTTATCTTAGAAATATTTCTGAGATGAAAGAAGGCTATCCTAGTAATATTATCTACATGAGCATCAAATGATAGGCTGGAGTCAATAATCACTCCAAGGTCTTTTACTTCTGCACATGACGAAACGGAAAGTCCATCCAGAGTTACTGTGTAATCAGAAAGATTACTTCTAGCTACCCGTGGTCCTAGTATAAGTACTTCTGTATTATCAGAATTAAGTAAGAGGAAGTTAATAAGCATCCAACGTCTAATGTCTTTTACACATTCCTCAACTTTATTAGGCTGCTGTCTGTCGTATGGCTTCGCTGAAACATACAGCTGTGCATCATCAGCATAACAGTGGAAGTTATTTCCATGTTTACGAATAATTTGACCCAGAGGTAGCATATATAAAGTAAAAAGTAGTGGGCCTAAAACAGAACCTTGCGGAACACCAAATTTAACCTTGGTATGCGTGGAGAAGTCGCCATTTACATCTACGAACTGATAACGTTCGGTCAGATAAGACCTGAGCCAGGAGAGGACTGTTCCCTTAATACCAACAACATTTTCTAATCTATCAAGGAGAATAGTATGATTTATAGTATCAAAAGCTGCACTAAGGTCAAGTAACACAAGCAGCGAGACACAACCCTGATCAGAGGCCAGTAGTAGGTCGTTTACTACTTTAACTAACGCTGTCTCTGTGCTCTGATGAGGTCTAAACCCCGACTGATACACTTCATGAATGTTGTTCATATGTAAGTACGAGCATAGATGCTGTGCTACAAGCGTTTCTTATAATATATCTCCAATATCTTGGAGAAAAAGGTGAGATTTATATAAGTCTGTACCTGGACAGTTGAGAGGGGTCAAGGTCAGGTTTTTTAAGGGGTTTAATAACTGCTAATTTAAATGATTTTGGTACAGGGCTAAGGGAATAATTGATTGTATTTAGAATCGGTTCAATTACTCCACGAAAAATCTGTTCAAAGAAACATGTACGTAAAGGATCGAGTATGCAATTGATGATTTCGCTGAAGAGATTAATGAAGCTAGTTCGGTCTCTCTAAGGGGAGTAAAACATTCTAAACATTGATCAGATATTGCTATATTATCATCTGCAGGGTTAGTTATAAGACTGCCTTGTTTTAATTTAATAGCCTGAATTTCACATCTGATATTTTTTAACTTTACCAATGAAAAAAATCATGAAATCTTCACTGCTATGTAATGATTGTGATTGTGTGCTTCTTTCTGTAGTGGTTTTATTCCTAGTTAATTTTGCTACCGTGTTGAATAGAAATCTCGGAATTGTTTTTGTTATCTCCTATCAAGGTGGAGTGATAGACTTTTCTAGCATCACTAAGAGATTTTCTGTAGTTCAGTAGGCTCTCCTTCCATGCTGTTTGAAATAATACCAATTTGGTTTGACTCCATTTACGTTCTAATTGTAAATGTCTAAATATCAATGGGAATATACTTCAAATATATTTTTCTCATATGAATTCATAGGGGTGCCAATAAAATTGTTGCAAACCTATATTTAACAAAGTTTTCTTGGGGATAAACCTGTGTTGTGTTTTCAATTGTTTGATATCAATGAGAGAAGAGCATTTTTGTGATTTTTTTTTTTTAATCAGACAACCAAAAGGTTAAATAATAAAGACAAATTATCATAGCCTTCTTTGCTCATATTTACCAAGTGTGCCAATATTTGTGGAGGGCCATGTTTGTTTAAGTTTTCCAAATCTGATTCTTCTAACCCATGAGGCTGAGAAATATCATAATTCCTGTACACTGGATCAATAATCACGTGTCTAATACGTGGAGTTTTTGTCCCATGCACCTGACCTGAGGCTAATTGCAGATAATACGTGTAAGGAAGAAATAGCATCAAATAAATCTCAGTGCCAAACACTCTTATTTCTGCATTAAGCTCACCTTCAATAGGCACCGAGGCTGGGTAATTTTGTGGGCAGATTTTGGTACCAAACCATGCTAAAGCTGTGTTCGACAGGGCTATCAAACAAATTGATGCTTCTCACAGGGTCTAAAAATCAATGGTCTCTACACTTACGATATATGTTCCATAAAAAATACCTTTAAAGCTCTATGAAGCTGAAAATAAGATCAAGAATAAATACTCCCGTGGATAATATCTGAGGTATTGAACTCAATAATCCATCCATTCTTCATGATAATGTGAGGCCATTGAATAAGCTCCAAGCACTTCCACACATATAAAAAGGTTAAAAAAAAATAGATGAATCATTGTGTGCGAAATTCTGAGAGGTGATTCTGCTGCTAATTCAGTCTTTTGTAGACTTCACAAAAGGCCATTTGCAAGAAGCTAATGGCTGTTTTGTGGATAATGCTTCCTCGCTGAACATCATGCACATTTTAACTGAACTCAGTTTTGAGAGTACCGGCTTTTGTGTGAAGAAAAGAAGGTTGTTTTCTATGACCTTATTTCATGAATGTCATAGCATTTTCCAAGTTGATTAGACATGCATATTTTGTTCTTCAGAGTCATTAGAGACACTCTTCCTATTCACTAAAGACAAAAGAGATGGTCTTACTGTTCACTGGGGTCATTTAAGATGTCTTTCCTGTTCACTAGAGTCATTGAATATGTCCTTCCTGTTCACTAGAGTCACTGAATATGTCTTTCCTGTTCACTAGAGTCATTGAATATGTCCTTCCTGTTCACTAGAGTCAGTGAATATGTCCTTCCTGTTCACCAGAGTCATTAAAGCTGTCTTTCCTGTTCACTAGAGTCAGTGAATATGTCCTTCCTGTTCACTAGAATCATTAAAGCTGTCTTTCCTGTTCACTAGAGTCATTAAATGTGTCCTTCCTGTTCACTAGAGTCATTAAGGATGCCCTTTCTTTTCTTTAGGGTCATTACACACTCTCCCTATTCATCAGAGTTGCCTTTCCTGAGAAAAATAAAAAAAAACTTATTATTGCTCAACTTGCTTGTTGGAAATTCGGAGAAGCTCTTCCTGTTTACTGGAGATGCTAGAGATGTTTTAACTGTTCACAAGAGATGTCCGAGATGTCCTTCCTGTTCATTCGGGTTACTCATCCTGTTTAACAGAGCTATTGGAGCTGCTCTTCTTATTTTTCTTGTCATTAGAGTTGCTTTTCCTGTTATCATTAAAGATGGTATTCCTGTTCACTAAAGGCATTCAAAATGCTCTTCCTGGTCATTGTAGAGTCATTGAAGATCCTCTTCTTGTTTATTAGTCAAATTAACAATGCTCTTATTATTGTTCAGTAGAAACATCAGAGATGATTTTCCTTTGGAGAAAATAGTGGTTCTTTCTACGAGATAATTCACGAGTCATTTGAGCCATGAGTAATCTTTCTGTTCACGTCATTTGAGCTGTTCACCAGTCAGTGGACTTGTTTTTCTTGTTCAGTAAGCACATTAAAGATGTTCTTCTTGAGACAACAAAAATGCTTTTTTCTGTTAACTAGAAACATTACAGATGCTCTTTGTTGCCTAGAAACATTCGAGTTGTCTTTACTGTTTAATAGTCTTTAGAGATGCTGTTCCTGTTCATTAGAGACATTAGAGTTCCTCTTCCTTTTCACTAGTCTTTAGATATCCTCTTAATGGGTGCATCATGATGTTTTAAAGATTGTATTAAAATGTTATTGCTCAATATTGTATATTTTATTTCTCGAATAAGTTAAATTCAGCTTAGTTCAATTAAATTACAGTCAAATTATGTTGACTGGAATAGCCAATATCGGTGTAGCCAAAGCATTTTATTGAAACTCATTCATTCAGTTTCTTTCTCTGTCTGTCTGTTTTTCTGTCTATACAGATTATGGCACCATTAAGAAGGTTCTCTCCCCACTTAACCGAACCACAGGTAGCTGTTTGCTGGATGAGATTGAGCTTTTTCCCTCCAGGTACAGAAAAAAAGCCTCAGTATTTGGTAGTGCATTTGATTAAATAAATTTTCCATCTACAAGTTTGAATAAATATAACATTTCCGCTACAGGAGGCGAGAGCCGATCCTGAGCCTACTCATCCTGCAGAGCCGCAGCGAGCTTTTTGTTGGGGTCAGAGATCAGGTTATCAAAATCCCGCTCATGCGCTGCAATTTCCATAAATCCAGAGAGTAAGTCTAGACATGCACTACTAGCACAAAATCCTGTGTGATTATTCTGATTATGTTTTTGCAGTGTTAATAATTGAGCAACTGGGCCTCAACAAGTAACTCGGCCAAAAGGAATGCAGTTCCTTTTAAATTGCTGTTGATGTGATATTGATATAAATATGTTATTAATGTTTTATTAATAATATTCATATACATACATTTACATTCATACCCATTCACATTAAAGAAATTCAATCCCTGATACAAATTTGCCTTAAAATGAGCTTATTTGGGATCTCGTGTGAGATTGTAGGTAGTATAATAACATGCAGTATTTTACAAAAATTCTGAATTTTAATAATGATCTTGTTTTAAAACAAAGTTATACGTAAGGGATAATCCACGGCTCGGTGTGTGTTACATGATTTTGATGCACGATGCGGAGGGAAAGAACCACCACATGACGCGGAGTGCATTAAAATCACATAACGCACATCTAGCAGTGGATTATCCCACTTATACCGTGGTCACTTGCCAGCATTGACAAGTTAAAAAATAATGGTTCATTTCCGTTAGTTATTCTATATTCTGGTTGTTAGAGCTGTGAAACCTTTATTGTTACTATTTTAGAAAAGTAATGAAATGTGCAATGTACCTCGCATCAAATCTCAATGTTCAGGGGCTCCAGTCGCACCTTTTGTGTGAAACTCCAATAAATCGAGCAGAAGACCTCATTTAGCAGCTTCAACACTTGACTCAGCAGGGGCTGTGAAAACATTCTACCCCGTACTGATAGTCAAGAGAATTTTATCATTTCAAAGTATCAGCTTTCAAAGTAATGCTTGTATCAAAGTTGGTCATATATCCAAAGAGAATTTTTGAGCAGGTTCATTAGATGATTAGATGAACACTCACATTCAACCAAAACCTCCAAAACACTACCGAAAATACATACGTATACACTCACGACCACTTTTTTAGGAACAGCAAACTGGCTTCGGTGCTCTGAGAACAGCCTCAAATCTTCGTGGTACGAATTCCACAAGGTGTCGGAGACATTCCTTTGTGAATCTGGCCGGAAATTTGTCAGCTGCACATTCAATATGCGAATCCTTTGTTCTACCACATCCGAAAAGAGCTCTATTCAATTCAGTTCTGGTCACTGGGAAGTTGAACTCAATGTTATGTTCATGGACATTTGAGACTGTGCTTTGTGACATGGTGCATTATTATGCTGGAAATAACCATTTTCAGATCTGTAAATTGTGGTTATAAAAGGAGGCGCAGTTAGCAACAATGCTCAAATGGCTTGTGGCATTCAAAAGATGCTTGACTGGTATTAAGGGACCCAATGTGTGGCCAAGAAGTCTTTCCTCACACCATTACACAACCAGCAGCAGGCTGAACTGTAGACACAAGGCAGTTTCGGTTCATGAATTCATGCTGTTGATGCCAAATTCTGAGCCTGCCATCAGCATGTAACAGTAGAAATTGAGATTCATCAGACAAGTCAATGTTTTTCCTAATATTTAGCTGTCCAGTTTCTCTAAGCGTTTGCCCAATGTAGCTTCAGATTCCTGTTTTTTTTTTTTTTTAATAGGAGTGCAGCCATATGTTTGTCAATTCTAAAAATGCAAAGAACAGACTTGCATTCTTGTGAAGACCGGTCTTGCCAGGCTACCTTGGAAGAACGAACTCAGAAAGACAGGAGGACATAGAATGCATCTTTGTGAGAATTGAGATGTGCTGCGATCTTCCTGTTGCACAATGGACCATCCCAGCACTTTTCTAGTAGTGAGACAGGACCACCGAACAGACAATAAATTCAACAATGCAACATTCATAAAATGACAAACATAGCATTACGTACATTATTATCATTAGTATTTACATTTTTTTTTTTTTTTTAAATTTAAATGTATTTTATATCATGTTCACTAAAAACTAAGCTAACGAGTTTACCTCAGGATGGAAGCTAGCGTAGTTTAATTAAAATACTTCTGAAGGATAAATTAGACTTTTCAACAACCTCATATATATCTCAATCAAAATCATATATCAAAAATCATTCATTTTAGACGCATGTTTAGATTATTTTTGGTAAAAAGACATTAAAACTTAGCTATAGGTCAGGTTTCCATCATCCGCCATTGTTTGCTGCAGTATCTTCTACGAGTTCAAGCGGGTTCGGTTCGCTAAAGTATGCATCCAATGCATCCTCAATATCAAGAACACATCCAGGTGATTTCATGTGTCCTCGGTGCTTGCTTTCTTGAGTATTGCAATTGAATTTAGGTGGCGGATGATGACAGAACGAGTATTATTTAAGTTTGAGACTGATATCCATTGATTAGATAGGTGAAAAATCTAAAGCTGAAATCTATCTGAATATCCTGTTCACATATCAGTTCGTAACGCACAGCAATTTAACACCGGACATTGACTCCATTAGTACTCTCCATGATTTATGTATTATTGTCCCTACTGCTCTGAGTTGAATAAAAGCACTCTGTTTGGACTCATATTAGTCAAGACTAGTGGGATCTTGCTGGAGAGACAAAATATGACATATTTAATATTAAATATAAACAGAAACCCAGAAAAATCTTTTCATTTTTATGTTTACAATTATCCACACTGCAGGGTAATAGAAAAGATATGAAAACTAGGACATTTGTTCAATTAAATCAAGGCTTTGATATGTTAAAGTGTTAAGAGTAGCCTTGATAATGCTTTGCAGACTTTTGGTGTCTCTCAGAAGCTTCATGAGAAGCCTGAATTGATTCTCCAATAGTCTTTTCAGTGAAGTGTTTCTAAACATTCGTACATCTCCACTGTACATCTACAGTCCTGCTTAAATATATGATTTTAACACTTCATGCATTTTCGTTTATTCATTCATTCATTCATCTTCAACAACCACTTTATCCTGGTCAGGGTTGTGGTGGCAACACTGGTCTTGAGGTGGGAACACTGCCTGAATGGAAGACACTCAAATTTGCACACTCATTCATATCAATAGGGGTAATATAGTGTCACTGTGCCAGCTACTGTTATGTTTTGTGAAGTGGGAGGAAACTGAAAAACCTGGAGGAAACCCACTGGTAGAAGTTCAGGATCAAACCAGGGACCCTGGAGCTTTGAGGTGCCACAGTGCCACTGTGCTACCCTTGCCTGTGCTTTTTAAAACATAAACAGGTGTAGTATTGCGCATATATATATATATATATATATATATATATATATATATATATATATATATATATATATATATATATATATATATTAGTATGTATGTATATGTATGTATTTGTTAATCAGGCTATCCATATTCTTTTAGCCTATGTCCTTAGTCAGCATTGAGCTCTCACCGTGTTTGACATTGTGCCTCCAGGCTCGGTTCCAAGTTTGTTTTTCTAATCTCCGCTGCTTAGAGGAGACATCAGTGCGTGTGTGTGTGTGTGTGTGTGTGTGTGTGTGTGTGTGTGTGTGCGTGTGCGCGTGTGTATTTGCTATCCTCTGTGTGCACACATAGCCAAGTGTGCATGACAATGAGAAATGCTGACCAAAGCTGACTTCATTCAGCTGTAGCTTAGTGATGAGACGGGTCAAATGCACTGTCTCGGACACACAGAACAAAATCCAACATGCTTGGCCTGAGTGAATAAGATTCCTGTAGCTTAGGACACACACACACACACACATACACACACACAAAACGAAAACAAACCTTTATGACTTTAAAATCCTTTGTCATAAATCTTATCAGGTTAACATGTTGGACATCTAGATAGCATTAGCAGTGCTAATTATGAACATTTTGAATATATAGCTCAATGACATCTTATCAGAATCCTGTTTGGTTTGTGATTGTGATTGCTGGCTAGTATTAGTAATAATTATAAAAATAAAAAAATTTGTTGTTGGTTTTTAAAAAAATATTTTTTTAAAATCCTGTCAGAAATGCATGTTAGACAGATTTCTGGTATTATCCGTGCCGGTTGTGAACATAAAACATAATAATCCTGTCAGAATGCCTGTCAGGTTTGATTGCTAGCTAGTGTTAGCAGAGAAGATTGTAAACTTTTTAAAGTGTGACTTAAAAATTCTTTCAGAATTCCTCTCAGGGTAGTTCATGATTGCTAGCTAGCATGAGTAGTGGATAATAACCATTTATAATTGTGATTTAAAATCCTTTCACAATGGCCGTCAGATTAGCTCATTATTGCTACCTTGTAGTAGTTCTGAATATTATACATTTTTAAAATGTATCGATTTATAAATATGAATTTAAAAATTCCTTTGGAAATCATGTCAGCTTACCTCATATGTAACTAGCCGGCTAACGGAACATACAAAGGTAGATATGAATGCATTATACCTTATACGTCATACCTTAAGGTCATTTTTGGCCTCAAAAACACATCCACATTTCCATTTTTGTGCTCAAAGACATGGTTGGTTTACAGGCTACAGTTCAGCACTGCTGAATCTGAAGAAATCTCATGTCTTCTTTCATTTTTATTGTGTTATATATCCAACAGCCTGTCTTTTACTGCTCAGAGTTCTTTACCCATCATTCCCAGACGTTGTTGTACTGACATTTCAGTCTCAGTTTCTCTGTGTGTGTGTGTGTGTGTGTGTGTGCATGTGTGTGTCTGTGTGTGTGTGGGTCCATAAGGAGTCCTCCTTTTCCTGTTTATCTCCTTCATCGGGTCGTTATGTGACAAACTTAAAATATTGACAGGAAGCTCATTCTGTGAAACCTGAGGGCTATCACTCCTGGTATTTTTAGCTACATGTTGAGCTGTATTTGTTGTCTGTCACTGCCCTTCCTCTCTTTTTCTCTATTATTTTCACACTTTCTATATTCATTTGTCTTCCGTACCTGCTCCCCCTCTTTCTGTTTTTTTTTTTTTCATCTCCTTCTCTGTGTACCCCTCCTCTCTCTCACTGTGTCATACCCTGTCTGCACGTCTCAATGTCTCTCTCCTCTTTTTCTCTACCTTCTCATCCAAATTTTTGCTCTATATCTATTTTTACTTCTCACCCTTTCCTGAACTTCCTCTCCCTTTCTCCCTTCTTTCTATCTGCGTGTCCCTTTCTTCTTTGTCTCTTGCGCCCCCCCCCTCCCCTATTCTCTCAATATCTTTCTAATTCTATTTCCTACTTGTTCGCAATCTGTCTACACAATCCTCCCCTTTCTCTCTTTCTCTCTTAGGGCTTGTGTTGGAGCGAGGGATCCATACTGTGGGTGGGATCTGGTGTTAAAGAAGTGCACCATGCTGGAGGAGAGTGTGAGCATGAGTCAGTGGGAGCAGAGCATCACTCAGTGTCCTGTGAGTACACACGCACATGCACACACACACACACACACACAAAAACGCACGCACGCACATACACCCCAGCCTGAGTTCAGGTTCAGTAGAAGTTCAGCCTGATCTGTACAGTGAAAGATGTGTGTGCTTCTTCACAAATCCATTATAATTCTTCCATCCTCAACCTCCCATCATCCTTCTATTCTCATCCTCATCCACTCATGCTTGTCCTTCTGTCCCCATCCTTTCATCCTCACCCACCTTATACTCATCCACCCATCCTTATCCTTTTAATCATTCTGTCCTCGCTCTCCCATCCTTGTCCTTCCGTCCCCATCCTTCAATCCTCATCCACCCATCTTTATCCTTCTATCCCCATCCTTCCATCCTCATCCACCCATCCTTATCATTTTGTCCCTATCCTTCCATCCTCCTCCACTCATCCTTATCCTTCTATCCCGATAGTTTCATCCTCCTCCACCTATCCTTATTCTTCTGTCCCCATCTCTCTGTCTTTGCCCTCATATATTTATCTTTCTATTGCCATCCTTTCATCTTCATCCTCCCATCCTTATCCTTCCAACCCCATCCTTTTATCCTCATCATTTTATCCCCATCCTTTTACCCTCATTCACCTATTCTTATCATTCTGTCCCCATCCTTCCATCCTCATCCACCCATCCATATCCCTCTGTCCCCATCCTTCCATGCTCGTCCTTTTACCCTCATCCATTTATCCTTATCGTTCTATCCCCATCCTTTCATCCTCATCCATCTATCCCCATCCTTCTATCCCTGTCCTTCTGTCCTTGCCCACCCATCCTTATCATTCTGTCCCTATCCTTCCATCCTCATCCACTCATCCATATCCCTCTGTCCCCATCCTTCCATGCTCATCCTCATATCCTTATACTCATCCTCATCCTACCAACGTTGTCCTTCCCTCATCATTCATAATTGTTGATTTACTTATATTATCTGGTTCCTTTACTTATGTGGTAAGGAAGAACAAAAAAAAAAGAGATAGATATATGGATTCATAAGTAAATGAACAAGTTGATGGATGGACAGATGGAAAAGCCAGATAAATGAACAAATAGACAAATGGATAAGTGGATGTACAGACCAATGGGTGGATGGATGGATAGATGGACGAATGGATAGATGAATGGATGGACAGATGCATTGCATAAGGATGATTGGACAGATAGAGCAATAGACAAATAGATGGACAAATGAATGAATAAACTTACAGATGGGCAGATACATTAATGGATGGATTGACAGACAGACAGAGAGGTGGAATGCTGTTTATTTTATTAACTGAACAATCATCTCTAGAGATTTGATTTGGCTATTAAGTGTTTAGGACCAAAGACGGAACTGGCACAGAGAGTTTTTTTAAAGAACAGAAAACTGTTCTTATAGGTACCTAACTATATGTTAACTGAGTGTGTCACTCTTTGTGTGAATAATTTGGGTGTAATTAAAATGTAATGGCGCTCATTTTCACTTTCACAAACAACCTGGTTATAAGCTTTTATTGGTTCACTGTGAGCGAGCTAGACTTTTGCAGGTGATATTTTGGGGTAATACATGTGGTAGGATGCCCTAAATATTTGCTCTGTGTGTGTGTGTGTGTGTGTGTGTGTGTGTGTGTGTGTGTGTGTGTGTGTGTGTGTGTGTGAGTGTGTGTAGGTAAAGAATGTGACTGTAGATGGTCACTTTGGCCCCTGGTCTAGTTGGAGTTCATGCAGTCACAGTGATGGAGGAAGTGTTGGCATGTGTCAGTGTCGAACCCGTGCCTGTAACAGCCCGAGTCCTCAATGTGGAGGAAAACAGTGCCAAGGCAGCAGTGTGGAAGTGGCCAACTGCTCCAGGTACACACACGCATACACATATGTACACACACACCACAAACCATAAACAGTACCTCCCTCTGGCATACACCTGCAGCTTCTGAAACTAATAGTAAAAACATATTTTTATTTCAATAACATTTGTCCGTAACCTAAAGACATGTACTGTGAGAAAATATTAGACATAACATACACATATAAGCAAAGCAGGACTATTCTTGAATGTTTCTACTGTTTTATTTTATTGTTTCATCTTGTATTATGTATATGTATAAATAATTAATTGTATACTATATATAACATTTAAATACAATTTAGAAGCACTTTGCTCACACAGCTATGGAAATTATTATTATTTATTATTATTATTATTATTATTATTATTATTATTATTATTATTATTATTATGCCTTAGTAGTAGTAACAGTACATTTTATAAAAGTATTTTAAAATGTTTCTAAGAGTAAGTGCTAGTGTTTGTCTGTGCTCAGGAATGGAGCATGGACACCATGGACATCCTGGTCCTCCTGCAGTACGAGCTGTGGGATCGGCTTCCAGGTGCGTCAGCGCTCCTGCAGTAACCCAACGCCACGCCACGGGGGACGAGTTTGTGTCGGTCAGAACCGCGAGGAGAGGTAAGGACAAGCTCTGTGCTGAAATCTGAGGCTCATTTGCAGGCCACTCACTAAGACAAGAACTATAGTTATCAATTCTGGTGTGACCTTCACTTTTGTATAATTGTGTCTAGCCTGATTTATAGGGGCACTGTAATTCAACACTGTAGGGATTTTTGCCCTGTTCTTGTTCCCAAAGTTGTTCAGCCGTTTATGATAGGATACATGGCTGACAACCAAATTGGACTGAATACTTACACTAGGTCTTACAGTTAGGTCTTACTATGTCTTATTAACCCCCATTGCATATCAAGTTTATTGTCAAAATTTACAGACTTTCAGCTGTTTTCAATGAACAAATCAAACAAAAGCAATTGAAATTCTACCTGGATGACTGGTTAATTCCAGCACGATCCAGGGAACTGGCGATTCAACATAGAGATGTTGTTCTCACCCTCAAGAAAAGTATGCTTTCTCCAGTGCAGAGGACAAATTTTCTAGAGGTTATAAGGATTCTACTATGATGAGGGTGTTTCTATCCCCAACATGCATAGGGTCAAACCTATTAACAATGAGCAAGATAAAGCTGGATCTCAGCATCCCCTCCAGTCTCTACAAGAGACTGTTTGGGGCTATGACAGTAGCAGCCAATGTCATACCTTTGGGCCTATTGCACAGGAGACCGTTTAAGTGGTGACAGAAACGTCAGGGGTTTCATCCGAGTACGAAACCTCTGAGAGTAATTAGTGTCACATGGCGATGCCTACGGGTCACACTCTAGGGGTGTCTCCTTATTGCAAGAAGGTCATAACAGACACCTCTCTCATGGGCTAACAAGTTCTTGGGAGAGTTCGCCAAGACTGTCTACGTATGCTGCTAGTTGCACCTTATTGGCCAGCTGGAATATGGTTCTCAGAGATAATATCCCTGCTGGACGGCACTCCTTGGGAGATTCACATCCTTAGGAATCTACTGTCACAATTCGGAGAGCTGATTTATCACCCTCAGCCGGAACTATGGAAACTGTGGGTCTGGCCCCTGAGGGGCACAAGCTCATAGATTCTGTTCTCACTACTGAGGTTGTAGAGACCATGTTGAATGCTAGAGCACCATCCATGAGGAACTTGTATGCGCAGAAGTGGAAACTTTTTGTCTCGTAGTGTGAGGAACATCAGTTAGACCCAGTGAACTGTGCAATAGCTACAGTCCTGGAGTTCTTACAAGGGCATTTCTCAGCAGGGTTGACTCCTCTTACATCGGGGTCTATGTGGCCGCCATTTTGTCCAGCCACACCCCTATTGATAGAGCCTCTGTGGTGCAACATCCTCTAACTTCGACAATTGTGCTTGGTGTCAGGCAGCTGATGCCCACCTGCAGACCACACATACCTTCCTGGGACCTTTCTGTGGTCCTGGAAGGTCTTTCAGGTGCACCATTTGAGCCCTAAGAGTCAGCCTCAGAGGCCCTGGCATCTCTCGAGCGAGTAGGAGATCTACATGCTCTCTCTGTTGGCCATTCCACTAGGGGTGTCGCGTCTTCAAAGGCTTTGTCTAAAGGGGTACCCTTACAGGATGTGTGTGCTGCAGTGTGGTGGTCTACACCACACATTCAATCAATATTACAGCCTGGATATACATTCCGCTCCAGGCTCGAGTGTCTTACAGTGACCCTCGGGCTTGGATCTTTTAATACAGGCCATACCCTCAGTATGACGGAGGGGGTATTGTCGTTCCCACAGCATGGAGCCCACACAATGTTGAGTTCCCTTTGAAAGGGAATGTCTGGGTTATGTGTAACCCTGTTCCCTGAGAAGGGAATGAGACATTGCGTAGCTTTGTCATACTGGGGCATGCCTGTGAATTGCATCTTCACTTTAGATAATAGAGGCTGACGGTGAGGTTCACAGGTACCGTTCTTATATCATGCGACGCGCTTAAATGCCACGTCACCTGATCACAGCAGGCCTATAAATAGGCATGATGTTACACAAGCTTCAGATACCAGTCTCGCGCGAGGCTGCTTCCCACAGTGTTGAGCTCACGCAACGTCATGTTCCCTTCTCAGGGAACAGGGGTAACCTAGACATTTTTTTAACTAAGAAAGTTGTGTCATTGTTGATATGGTGAAGTTTTCAGTACAGAGGCAGTTATTTAACATCTATGATTCTGTGGTGTCAGGGTTTTGTAACATTCAGTAAGTTTTAAACCATAGAGAGAGTCCTAAAGACAAAGGACATTATGCTTTCCAGTTTCTTAGCAACATGATAAGCTGCTTTTTTGTCTTGTTAACTTCATGGTGGCGAAAAAAAGAGACTAGTGAATAAATGACTGCCATAATGGAAGTGATAACTGTAACATGATTAATTACAGGACAAACCAGTAATCACCACTGTAGTTCCAGGCATGGTGCAAAGCATAGGTGGCCAACATTAGTAAAGAATAATCCATATTACAGAAAACAAAAAACAGTGGAGAATCAAAACTGGAAAACATGGAACACCGGAAAACATGTATACAGCCTGTGTTATTATATGTTGTGCTGGGAAAAGCACCATGCTTTTCTAAGTAGATTTGTGGTCATAGGATATAGGTTATAGGAACTAACTTGGTTCACGGGCATTATCCAACATTACATGTAGCTTTAAACAGATAAAAATTATGACATGTCCTTCCTTAATTAAGAACAAATGTAATCATTGTCATATTGCTATGGTATAACAGGAATAAAACATTTCTGCACATGCTGTTACAGGCAAATAATCAACCTCCCATCACACCACCCCATCAGTGATTGTTTTCCTATAACAGCAAGCCAGGTCAATTTGATTTATATCAAATCCGAACAAAATGCTAAATAAAAATTCCTGTAAATTGCCTGCAAGATTAGGTCAGATAAACATCTGCCACCATTAAACACTCACACTTGGACTATTTGCATTCATTCCCACATGCCTTCATATCTCTTTTAATGATTAATGACATTATTCTACGCGCCTCCTCCTTTAATGAGAAGACGATCACTTTGACAGGTCCTCCATCTCTCTTTGAGTTACCATGGGAACACGTGGAGCCTTGCATTCCTCAAAGGCAGAGGAGTTATAGTTTTTAAGGACTCGTACTTGGCATTAATTCTTTGGCAATGTTTTGCTACACAGCCTCCTCCTCAGGTTTCTACAACCTCGATATCCAGGGTTCAGGGGCCTTTATTGCTTCAAGAGGCTCGGTATAAATAAGTGGTGAAAAGAAGCAAGCACAGGCTGAGAGTTTGGCTCCATGCTAGCTAATCTTCAAGGCTCCCTGCAAGTTTTTTTATTTACCTGAATCACTTTAACCCAGCTGCTCAGCCCTGAAGTGAACAATAGGTTCGAAAGGAGCTGTGAAGCATTTTCATCTAATGGAAGGAGTGTGTTATAGGCTCTAACATGCTTTGTTAGGCTCATAGAAGGAGTCTGAATTGGACCTCAAATAAAGCGAGCTGTATTCTTGTTTTTGTTCAACATGGAGTCCCTTCTTCTCACCCACACTCTTTTGATGCCGTGTGTGAAAGGTGGCCTGGTTTCATTTGTTAATAATAAGTGAGGGTTTTTTTTTTTCTATCCTGCAAAATCCTCTCCCACTCAGATGTTTGGCGTCTGTTCAAAGGTGGTGTAGTCACACATCGGTCAGGCAGAGCCCCTTACACACAGCTCTACCACTGTCCTGCCACTGTCAGGCATCAGGTGCTTTGTGTGTGAGAGAAAGAAAGAAAAAAGCGATAAAGTTTGGGTTTCTTCCAAAGCTGAGAACATGACCCCAGCCACATTTCATCCTCATAGTGTCTACTGGTGTACGACAGATATAAAACTACCAACGGTTCTCACTTGAATCAGGTTCATCTCAGTGTATCCTGAAATCAATACTATTTAAGAAAGGCAATGCTATTCAGTATAGCAAGAGAGAAAAACACAGCTTGATGCATCAGCTTAAAACGCTTTTGCTATTTGTTCTTTTATCCCTGAGAGCAGGGGCAAATCAGCAGTTAGGGTTCAGTGCTTGTGATTAGAAGGTTGTGCGTTTAAACCCTCATGACTTCCAGAAGACAATTGTTGGGCCTTTGAGCAAGATTAAAAAAGGGATACTTCAGTATTTGTTAATTGAATCTCTGTCCACTGCATATCTAATGTACTCTTACATGACTTTAATAGGAACACCCTGGTAATTCAAGTGAGCAGGAGTTCTACAATTGGAAATACAGTACAGTATGTTAGATGAGAATGGCCAGATGTCAGGAAGTCTACGGTAAATCAAATGACCACTTTTTTTTTTTGTAAACGGTGGTGGACAGAAAAGTATCTCAGAATGTACTTTGAATCTAGAGACAGGTAGGTTACAACAGCAGAAGACCACATCAGGGTCTGCTCCTGTCAGCCAAAAACAAAAATCTGAGGCTCCAGTGGGAACAGGCTGTTTTTCCAGGCAATTTTTCATTACTGAGCCTATCCTTACAGCTTGTCCTCATGACTCTATGCAAGTCAAGTATCTATTAGTAATTTTTAAGTTTGTTCCGTCTGTGTGTGTGTGTGTGTGTGTGTGTGTGTGTGTGTGTGTGTGTGTGTGTGTGTGTGTGTGTGTGTGTGTGTACTTGATTTGGAAAGCTTGACCAAACTCCAGAATCTTATATCTCACCTCAGCCAGACTGCAGCACCACCAAAAACCAAAATAGGCGCCTTGAGGAAGAGCAGATTTTCCATTCTGCCTGAGATGTGTTTGACAAATGAACCAGTTTAGGGATGTCATGCAAAGATTCCCATTCTTTCTATAGCTCTAGGTTGAATCTGCAGTTAATTATTGTTTTTGTTTGTTTGTTTTTTTCTTTTCATTGACTTATTGCTGTTTTCCCCCTCCTCCTACTTATTCTTCTCTGAGTCGCAGTAAACCCATTAAAGTAGGCAAATGTACTTTAGACAAAAACTATTTGCATATGTTAATTGACAACAGGCCGGGATATGCTATAAATCTTTCTCCATATGGATCACTAGACTCTCTTTCCGAGTCATTGTTTTGAGAGAAGTTGTAAATATTGCATTTACTTCAGTGATGTTCTAGTTTCTGAGTTTCTTAGCTTTATATAGCACGTAACAATCCTTAGAGATTTTCTGACAGAAAATGTATACAATTAAGTCTGATGGGGTTTACAAGAGCAGCGCTCACGTAAATCCCCCTTATCCAGGTGTGTATGTACGTACATGTTGGTCTGTACCTAGAGATTATGTTTACAAAATGTTTTAAATTGCTCCTTTTCTGTCTGTGGAAAGAAAAAAGGCAAAAAATGACAGTTTTATAGCATCCAACTGCCACTTCCTGTGTAGATAGTCAATGGAAGATATTAAGCAATATACAGACACAATCCAGTCTCTGCCAGTTACTAAGCTGTTGATTATCTCAGCCTTAGTTAGCCTTAGCCTAAGGATATTCTAAGCTTATCTTTAGATTTTCCACAGCTTATCATCATCTTTACTTGAACATCCCTAATAATTATTCATTTTGGATTATCCATATTTCCTCTGTAGGTGGGACTGTAGTACACTAAGCTTATCCTTAGCTAAATCATCTTTACCTGAACATTTTAACCCCTAATAATTATTCATTTTGAGCTATCCATATTCCCTCTCTAGGTGGGACTGTAGTAAACTAATCCTCTAAAACCTATCCTAGCCTAATTAGCTTGTTTGTTTGTTTTTTTTTAATTATATTCTTAATTAATTGTATCCTTAGCGTTCCTTAGCAAAGTTTGTCTTAGCTTATCTTTAACTAAACTTATGTTGATCTTTTTTATGATTTTTTTCATTATCTTTTCCCTTGCTTTTCTGGGCCTATTTTTATCATTAGACTAATCCTGATATTGTCTTTACTATATCCTTAATTAACGTTATCTTTAGCTTTCACTTAGCAAAGGTTGCTTTAATAAGCTTACTTGTAGCCATCTTGTCATTAAGCGTTCTATTCATTATGTTCATCCTTACATCATCCTTATTATAAACTTATCTATGTTCTATCTAAGTTTTTCTTTGGCTTAGAAAATGTTCCAGCTAAACATTGCTGCCTTTGGTTTATTCTATTTTGATGTTTGATTTTAGCTTGTTTAAATTATCAATCAACAGATTATCTGGAACAGAGAGGGTTAAGGGCCTTGCTCAAGGGCCCAACAGTGGCAGCCTATTACCCTATATTCCATAGATTTTCCTCAGCTTATACTTTTTTCAGCTATTTATTAGTGTTTGATTTATGATATATTCTTCCAAGTAGACTGCTAACTATATAAAGCCTAAACATAACACTACAATTGCTTTCATAATCTTCAAATTTTCCTTCAGGTACTGTAATGAGCACCTCCCATGCCCCCCACACATCTACTGGTCAGCCTGGTCACCATGGGAACGCTGCACGGTGCCATGTGGTGGTGGCATCCAATCTCGTCACAGGGTCTGCGAAAATGGAAACGAATGTCCTGGATGCAGCATGGTATGTCACTCACCTGATGCACACAATCTGAGGTGCAGTTATGATGATAGTTAATTTGGGACATTTTTAACATTCTTACAACACATTCTCACAATATAAAGTACTACTCCTAAAACTTTAGAATGTATTTTGAAAAAGCAGTATATACTGTACTTATCTATGCTCCTCATGACAGGTGTGTGTGTGTGCCATAAATATACATAGTACAGACCTAGATACAGTCGCTGATGATTCATTCTCTTCTCTCTCCTTGGCCACCGTGTTAATGTTCGATCTCTGTGCTATAAAATGAGCAGTCATCTGTTTATATAATGTAAATATAATTACAAAATTAGAAAATGGCATGTTTTTTTTTTTCTCGAAACATCACTCAGATACTTACACACAGAGACATTCTTATGTGCTTAACCTAACTCAGATAAAACACAGATAATTGTATATCTCATATAATTATACTGTATATTGTATACTATAGAAATTATGTTCATTATGCAATTCTATATTCAACCACATCAGATGTGAAACGAATGCGTCGCTTAGTTTGTTTAATCGCGATTAATTGGCTACCAGCTGCTATGGCGAGAAACACAATTGACCAATCAGGATCATGTATTTTTTCACATTACTATTTCAATGCTACTAGTGAGCTTTGAGCATAGAGATATCAACGTTAAAGCTGATGAAGAACTAAATGTTTGCTGCAGGAAGAGAAAAAGAAGGGGAGATCTGGTTTTATGAAGTAAGATATGATTTCCCCTGATTATTAGCATGTTATTTTCATTTTATTCAGCCTTAAATAATTACATGGATTCTGCTTCTTCTATCTGGCACATTCCCAAAAATGCATACAGATCACACAGTGATTCTAATTAGCATATTTCCCAAACCCCATTTCCCCATTCTGATGTTTGATGTGAACTGAAGCTCTTGACGTGTATCTGCATGGGTTTACATATTCTGCTACTGCCACATGATTGTTCCTATTAAATTGGCCGGTAAGTGTTTGTATATCCATGGTGTGCACAGGTGGGTGAAAATGGCAGTAACTGTTTTTTTTTCATAAGAGTTGCTTACTAGTCATTTTAAAACTCTTTTATTTCACAGTGTTACTTTCGGCCAAAAAAATGTCCTGAATGTGAATCTGAACCGAAAAAATATATATATTTTCAGTACTGTTCCACTTTTATTTTTAAAACAGTAAATCCCAATAATATCACACATCTCATATTTCTGTAGGTCACTGCTACACTGCTATGATAGAGGAACTGAGGGATTGCGCTTCTATTATTAGAAGGTGCATATTGCACTAGTATAATGCAATCCATTTTGACATTGATTCCAGGAAGACCACTGCAAATGCCAGGCATCCAGTTTTTGCCCTCAGGCATGTACAATTGTGTGTTGTTTTGCCGTCTGAAGGCTACTCTGCTAGTAGGATGTCAACTGCCCTCAGGGATGATGGGAAGAGAGTATCTCATTCAGGCTAGGTCTCCCAGATGTGGACTTGCTGTGTGATATTTACTGTATTTTCAAAGGCACTCGCTTGGTTTGGATTTCAGCTAAGCCTCTTTCGCATGGCCATGGTTTATATTAACAAAGTTATTCTGGGAACTAACGCAGACAGAGTAGGGGTGCGGACAACTATATTGTGCGTGGTGTTGATTTTCTAGACGTTTGGAGGTTCAGTTTTAGAATACTTAAAATACTGTTAAAGATGACAAACAGTAAAAAAAAAAAAAAAAAAAAAAAAAAAAGAAAAAAATGGAAAGCTTGCATTCAAGTGAAAACAGCTTAAATGTTGGTATTTATCTATCTGGTATTAATTTATTTAAGAAATGAAAGCTTGAAAAAGCACGACTATCTGCGAATCATAGGTATTAGACTGGCCAAGTCAATCGCCAGACCTTAACCCAGTTGAGCAGCATTTCACCTCCTGAAGCGGAGACTGAAGGGAGAAACTCCCCGAAACAACCGGCAACTGAAAGAGGCTGTTATAAAAGCCTTGCAAAGCATGACAAAAAAAGAAACCAACAATTTTGGTGATGTCATTGGGTCACAGGCTTGATGCAGTCATTGCAAGCAGTGTACATGCATCCAAATATTAAGTATTATTTACTTTAATTTACTCCAAGGCTTATCTGTTCTTATACTTTTGCTCACCTAAAAATTGGGTGGCCTGATAGAAAAGGGGGGGGGGGGGGGGACTGAAATACTAAACTCTCATCTCATAACCACCTTTTTACCTCAAACCAAAAGGTATTAAAGTAAATTGGACTTGCTATTTCAATAGTTTTGCAGGTAACTGTATCTCTTCTGTTTTTATTACTACCATTGAAGGTACTGTTGCACTTGGTTTCACAAAAATCCAAAATACTGCTCTTTAACAACAAATAAGACGAGTGGATGCTAAAATTGTACCTTATATTGATTTTTATTTATTTTTATTTATTTTTTTTTAGCTTTGAAAGACATGGGCTTATCCCCTCTCTCTCCTTCATACAAGCTTCCCCTGCATCTCAATACAAAAAAGCTGAAGTATTCGAATTCAAGCTTCAAATTCAAGTAGGAAAATATGAAAGTCAAAATACGAGAAATATTCACAAGAACACAAAAGACCTCTGCCACAAATCCCACAGTGATGATTGTAAATTAGTGCCCCTTTCACCAAGGAACCAAAGAACCAGAGACATATTGGAAAACATTAGCTAAGACTAACAATAAATGACGATCCAAAGTGGTTGAATGCTCATAGCTAGCTGTCAGATTACAAACAAATATATGACTATAGATAAATATAGTGATGCTGTGTTTGAAAATGTTGAGAGTGTAGAGATTTTTTTTTTTTTTTTTGTAATAGTAAGTAAAAAAACAAGCATTTAAGGTGAAAGAAAAATCAAGCAAATTCCAGACACTTAAAAAAACGGACTTTAGTACAATAACAAAGTAAAGTAATTGGACTTGGACTATGTTACTTCCTACATCTGGGCTGCCACCCACTTCAATTTATTTCCACTTTAAAGAGGTTCTCAGAAGAAGTAAGCAACAAATTACAGATGTGGTCAATGCATGACTGAGAGGTCAATACATGCTGCAGTTTGTCCTCTGCTGCTCAATCCCATTTCATTATATGCCACAGACATTCATCGTTCCTCTACAGAGAAGTGTTGGGGTTCTTTTGGGGTTATCCGGCTCATCTATATGTAATTACATTGTGTAATCAAGAATGAAGTGCTCCGGTCAACTGCTGATGTATTCACATATAAAAAGCAGTGCAAGTGCAACAGTGATTACACTTATTCTGGGGCCAGTCATTTCTCAAACCAGATTCATAGTTATTCCATTGAGTGGATGCCGTTTATTAATTGGTACTGGAAGTTGTCTGGAAGCTTAGTTGAAGCTCCACCCCTTGCCTTACCTTTAACCAATCAGCAGTTGTATTGATAGAAAAGGCTAACATTTACTTCAATGTTTATTAGAAACTTCTTTAAAATTCTCTATACACATTATTATTATTATTATTATTATTATTATTATTATTATTATTATTATTATTATTATTATTATTATTATATCTCACTTAAACAGTTGAGAAACTCATTAAAAATGTATTTTGAATTATAGTTGTTTTTTTTCATAAATGTGTGTGGCAAAATTACAGACATCCCTAATCAATATTCAGAATAAAAACAAACTCGTCATACTTTTTATGCCTCCACTAATAGTTGGTGGAGGTATTAAGATTTTGGGTTGTCCGTCCATCCATCCTGGATTCTTGTTAGTGTGATATCTCAAGAATGAACAGCTGAAGGTTTATGTGGAATTATCATTGTAGTCAGCAGATTACCAACAGACTACCAGATAAACCAACTGATTATGTCTTAGAATTGATCATGGTCAAATGTCTGAAATAGTTTTTCTTACATAGCTTCCTTCCTGTTTGTCAACTGAGAGGTTACATACATGGTCATGTTCAGGAACTCAAGGCCCATGGCTATTTAAAAGGTTTGCCATTGGTCTGTCAGTCTAATTGTCAGTCAGTTGCGAATTCTTGTTAGTGTAACATCTCAAAAATTAGTAGTTAAATGTAAGATTTCTATGGTCTTATCCTTGCTACCACCAAAATGAATTGATTTAATTTAGGCATTTATCCAAATATGGTGAAGGTATATTTTAAGGGTAACCAGAAGGACTAGACTTGTTGGTGTTGGAGGAATCAGTGCTATTAATTTTGAGTTCTACTTGTTTTAAGTTGATTTTAATGTTCTCTCTGCTTTTAAGCATGAGTTTGCACATGTCAGTTTCCTTTCTTATTTATCACTGTGGTAAAACCGAAGAGCTTCCAAGACGGTAGCTTAGTGTTAACACTAACATGTTAACTTATCATGTTTGCCTTGCACCTCCGCCCTGTGTGCTCGGAGTTTGCATCTTCTCCCTGTGCTTCGGGGGTTTCCTCCGGGTGTTCCAATTTGCTCCCCCAGTCCAAAGACATCCAATCAGTAGTGGGCTGATTGGCATGTCTAAATTGTTTGTCATGTGAATGTGTGTGTGAGTGTTTGTGCGATTGTACCCTACAATGGATGGGCACCCTGTCCAGGGTGTCCCTTACCCTTAGAAAAAAGCCTCTACTCTCATCCAAAAACAAACTCGAGCGTCTTCAGTTTGCCAGACACTACTGGAACTTCAAATGGGATCGGGTTCTATGGTCAGATGAAAACAATAGAGCTTTTTGGTAATAAACACCAGAGGTGGTTTTGGAGCACACAGAGAGGGAGCCGTATGGAAAAGTACCTCATGCCCACGGTTAAATATGGTGGTGGATCTTTAATGTTTTGGGGCTGTTTTTCTGCCAGAGGACCTGGACATTTTGTTAGGATACACGGCATCATGGACTCGATCATATATCAACAGATATTAAATGAAAACCTGACTGCCTCTGCCAGAAAGCTTCAAATGGGCCGTAGTTGGATGTTCCAGCAGGACAATGATCCAAAACATACATCAAATTCAATACATAGATGGTTTACTGTCCACAAAATCAAGATCCTGCCATGGCCATCCCAGTCCCCTGACCTGAACCCCATAGAAAACCTGTGGGGTGAACTGAAGAGGAGAGTCCACCAGCGTGGACCTCGAAATGTGAAGGATCTGGAGACATTCTGTCTGGAGGAACGCTCTCAGATCCCTCGCCATGTATTCTCCAACCTCATCAGGCGTTATAGGAGACGACTCAGAGCTGTTATCTTGGCAAAGGGAGGTACCCCAAAGTGTTGACTAAATGGGTGCCAATAATTGTGGCACACGTATATTTAACAAAGATTTTTTTTTTATAAACCCGTGTTGTGTTTGCAGTTGTTTGACGTACATGAGAGCAGAGTATTTTTGAGAACTTTCTTAACAAAAGATCAAAAGGTTCAACAATAAAGACAATTTTTCACAGCCTTCTTTGCTCATATTTACCAAGGGTGCCAATATCAGTGAAGGGCAATGTAAATAGTCAAAGTAATTCCTTTGTTTGCAAAAATATGTTTACATTGACAAAAAATGTTAAATATTATACATAACAGACATATACATGACAACTTTGCTTTTAAGTCATTATGACAGATTTATTTAGATTTATTCCTTTATTTAAAATAATAACAATAGACAAATATGAGAAACATGCTAACTGATATCTGTGCATCGAGTTTCCATCTGACGACATGTGCCGTGTGTGTGTGTGTGTGTGTGTTTGGCTAAATATATGTGTGATCTGTGTAATCTCGAGAGCCATGTGCTAGTAGAAATTAATGCTATCATTACCACCTGCTGCCCTCTCCAGATATTAGATGTGTCAGACATAATTGTCAATGGGAAGGCATAACATCTGTTTGTAACTTCTTACATCTTTCTGGGACGCATTTCTTCCCCCAACCATGACCACTGGGAGTCTTTAAAAGTAGTCCAGATGTTCCTTCTGAGAATGAATGAAGTTCCTAAATTGATTGTTTTAAAAAGAGTGGTGAAGCTGACTGGATGTGATGGAAGATTTATTCAATAAGGGAAATGCCACCCTGCTGTTTGGCTGTGAATTAATGTGTGTAGTGTTAATTAACCAGCACTAATTGCATATGCATGGTGCTAGAAAGGTCTTATCCTACATTTCACAGGCGCTCCATGTGAAAAGAAATCGATCGGGTTTCATAAGAAAGTGTCTTAACTTAATGGTTTGAAACTTTTGGATATTTCAAGCCAGAGAGAAAAATGGAAACCAATTTGATTGGTTAATGTCATATGACATTTATTCATTCTGATTCATTCTGACTCATTCAATCAGTTTCGGGCTATACTAGAGAATTTTGGGGTGTACTTACATTCAAGATTACATTCAAGTTAAGACATTTGATTTTGATTATGTTAGTGTTTTTTTTAACCGGTCTTGCCTCGGAACCCACATTTTCTTCTTTATAATAATGTCGCAACCTTTTTAAATATAACTTAATTTTCTTCAAAATATTCCAACGTTAGCCTGACTTGTACATTACATAAAGAATAAAACATGACCGAGCATGCCGCTATTTAAGCAATATTGCATAAGCAACAGTGCGGTTATACAGAATATCAACATGGCTGTGATTAGCCAAGGCGTCCTGATATTCAGTATAACCGCAAGATTGTGAGTGTGATATTGCTTTTATACAACAGTTCTATAAACAAAAAATGAATATCAAGCAGCTAATGTTTTGGACACAATATGGCCACATGTTCTGTTTTTCCCACACGCTTACTTTACAGCATGTTGGCTATAGGTCACATTGAATGCCATTAAAGGTGCTTCTGGTAAAATTGGTGTCACCTCTTCCTTTTTTCATCTGAAAATGAAGATGAAAAACCTCTTTCCTGAAAAATATCGTTTGCCATGACTACTAGCACGTGTTAGTAACTGTTTCGAACTAGGAAGTGGAATTTTAATTGTCGAACACAAACAGGTGGAGTGATACTCATAGTGAAACATGCCGGTGCAGTTATACTAAATATAAACACTCTTGGAAGGCGCTTGAAAGATCAGGTTAGTTTGACCAGAACTAACTGTTATACAAAGGAAAATAATCAGCAACAAGACGGCGTGATATGTTTCAACGCGTATTTAAATAAGAAAAAAAAAAAAATGCAGCTGGTCATGTTACAGAGAAACCACAAAGCCTTTCATCCTTGAAACGTTACAAAGTACTGACACTGGAGACTCCTTACAAAAACGCTAAATAATATAAACAGTTATACATCGTAGAATGGACAAAAGAACCCATGCCTAAATATACAAAGATTTCAATTATATCGTTTGTTTAAATGATTTTGTTTAAAGGTTCACACGGCAACATGCAGCTGTACGTAAGAAATGTCCGTCGTTTAACAAGATAAAAGTGCACCAGGAAAAGTTCTGTTCTGTCTGCAACTCTTGATGTTCAACATACAGATTTATTTAGACAGCTAGTAAAATCACAGGCCCCAAAAGATCGGTTTTTGTCACCCATGGCTTCTCATGCATCACTGCAGGAGTTGTTTATTGTCTCTCCTGCAAGAGATGCAATCAGTTATACATCAGGGGGGAAAAAGGAAGGCTGGTTGATCGTTTCACTGAGTATCTTCATGCTATAAACTTTAAGGATTTTTCCTTTCAGGTGGCACAACACTTCGAGTGCAATAAAGATTTCATTAAAAAAAAAAAAAAAAAAAACACGAACAGATATTACATCATCAAATATATAACATTTCAACCATATAAACCAGTCACTGCTCCTACGGCCACAGACACACAGCTGATGGAAACGTAATTTTTACTACATCTACAATTTCTACTGAAGTACACCGCAGTTACCCTCTGAATTTTTGTCTAGATTCGATTAAATTAGATTCAATTGGTTAATATAAGATTGTTTTAGATTAGACAGGATTAGTTCAGATTAGACTAGATTAGATTAGATTATGATGGATCAGATTTTACTATCATAGATTAGGTTAGATTGCATTGGATTAGATTGTTTGTGTACATTAGATATGAATTTATCAGTAAAGATTAGATTAATTGAGATCACATTCAGTTTAGACTAGATTAGATCTGATTGCCATAGATTATAACATATTCGATTTGATTGGCTTAGATTAGTTTAGATTAGACTAGATTAGATTAGATTTAATTGTCATAGATTAGGTTTGATTGCACTGGATTAGATTGTTTGTTTAGATGAGATTTTATCAGTATATATTAGATTCATTTAGATCACATCCAGTTACATTTGATTAGACTAGATTAGATTTGATTGGGTTAGATTACATTACAATGGATCAGATTTTACTGTCATAGATTAGGTTAGATTGCATTGGATTAGATTGTTTGTTTACATCAGATTAGATGTTATCAGTAAAGATTAGATCAAGTTAGCTCACACTCAACTACAGTTGATTAGACTAGATTATATTAGATTGCATTTTATTAGATTAGATTGGGTTAGATTAGTTTAGATTAGATAGGATTATTTTAGATTATACTAGATTTGGATTCGATTTTTATTGACATAGATTAGGTTAGACTGCACTGCATTAGATTATGGTTGTTTATATTAGATTAGATGTTATCAGTAAAGATTAGATTAATTTAGATCACACCACATTACATTTGATGAGACTAGATTAGATTAGATTACATTTGATTGCCATATATTAGATTAGATTGGGTTAGAGTCGTTTAGATTACTGTACGTTACGATGCATTTGGTTAGATTTGGTTACACTGGATTAGACTTGGTTAATTTAGATTTGATTAGTAAATATTAGATTAGTTTGGATCACATTCAATTACATTAGATTAGACTAGATTAGAACAGACTACAGTGGGTAAGATTAGAATGGATTAGATTCGATTGTCTTAGATTAGATAACATTACAGTGGATTAAATTCAATTTCGATTACATTGCTTTACATTAAATAAAGGTTTGCTGGCTAATATTAGTTGATAGAACTTCTACTATAAAAAGAAAAATAGAAAGTACTGCATTTCCTTGTTCGGTGTTTGCAGTAATGTAGCAGCGCAGTCAGAGGACACTTATACTGAGAATTAAACTTCATTTTGCCAGAGCAGAACTGGAAATTCCAAACAGTTATATAATATGTGTTGTTTTGAACATCGATTTGCTTTAGGTGGATTTTTGTTTAATTGAAACTAAGAGAAGAGTGAAAGCTCTTCACATAAGGGAATTCAGACACGTTCCTGCGTGATGTAAGCTTTCCAGGCAATCATGGAAGGAGTGTATCGTGTTGCGTGGGCCACAGTGTGCACTTGCCAGATTCGGTAATTGAGCTTATTTGTCTCGCGGGTTCACAGTGAGTTGGCTGGTCTCTCGGGTGAGGCAGCGATAACAAATACACTCAGAGGACTCTGAGGTAATGGATGGGGTTATGTTACTTTACATTTTATTGGTGCAATGTGGCATTTTTTGATTTGTGCGTGTGCTTGAAGAAGCATGTGAGCGTCCCTGTGAGTTAGGAAATGTACAACTGGGGGATCTCAGTGAAATAAATAATAAAGTATGTGAGGAGGAAAGGAAGGTGTTTCTTCCTTTTGGGATGTGTATTCGGCAAAGAGCGCAATACAACAACACAGTGCAGTTATAGCCAATTGAGCTGCATTCCTCTTCTGGTCTAATATTTATACAAAAGGATATATAGGGAGGGATTTGAGGTAGAAGAGAAGGAGAAAAGGGAGAACAAGAGGATGAAACTGAATAAGAAGGAAAGTTTAATGAAGAAATACAAAAAAAGATATGATGAATTATTATATGATAATACATATAAGACACCATTTTACAGGATACTGAGTAAAAAATTAAACACAGTGAGGTGTGTTTTCAACAGTAGTGTTACTACACCGAACTATAACAGCACATCCCAAATTGTTTTATTTCTCTCATAAAATTGTGAAATTGCCAACTGTGATAATTTATTAAAGAACAACGCATCATTTTTTTTTTTTTATCTGTTTATAGTTACATTTAATGTTGTGGAATGTCTGGGGGGAAAAAAAGACAACCAAAAGACAACTCGCCACTGGCGTAAATCTTACTGACTCTCCTGTAGCAGAAAACTTACGGACTCTCCCGTGACAGAACTTACAGAATCTCTCATAACAAAAAAAACCCTGTTCCCTGAGAAGGGAACGAGACATTGCGTGAGCTTCACACTGTGGGAAGACCTCCGCGCATGATCTGAAGTCTGTGAAAAATCATGCAAATTTATGGCTTGCCGTGGTCAGGTGACATGGCATTTCGCCGCACCCCGCTGCAGCACACACATCCTGTAAGGGTACCCCCTAGATAAAGCCTTTCAGGAGGCAACCCCCCCTAGTGGAATAAGCCCTTATGCCCAGAAGCATAGCGAGACCACGTGCCTTATAAGCAATAGACATTGCTTCCACTATCCAATTAGAGATGTGCTGCTTTGACACAGCATCACCTCTACTGTCACTGCCAAGCAGACCAGCAACTTCTTTGACTTACGCCACTGGCCGGACTCTAAGGGCTCAAATGGTACCTGACAGACCTTCTAGGACCACAGAAAGGTTCCAGGAAGGTATGTGCTATCTGCAGATGGGCGTCAGCCACCATGCATAAAGTTACCCCCGCAGAGGCTCCATCAGTAGGGTCGTGGCTGGCTGAAATGGTAGCCATGTAGACCCTAATTGTAGAAGGAGCCTACCCTGCTGAGAAACATTCCTGTAACAACTCCAGGACTGTAGCTGTTGTGCAGTTTACTGGGTCTAACTGACATTCCTCACACCACAATTTAAAAAGTTGACTCTTGAATGCATACAATTTTCTCAAAGATAACCTTTCTTCTTTTGGTGTGGGAGGAGTGAGGGCGAACCACAGTGTGCAGCGGGTTGTCTCCTCGACGGGGAACACATCCACTTCTGCCTGGCCTAACCCCCACCATATGGACTCCACCTCTTGTGGATGGAGCCTCCAATCCCCGGGCCTCAGCCCCTGCCTTGACAGAATTTCTGCCCCTACATTCTGGTTGCCCGGAGTGTACATTGCAATAACTGACAAAACTTCCCCTCTGCCAGACAAGAATTAGTTGATACCGTTTTGTGATAAATAGGTGCCCCTAGAGTGTGACCCAAGGCTAGAAACTGGACCCGGTAACCCTTTTCTATGGAGGACAGAACCCATGGAGATACATGTTTTGTTCAAATAATCATAACACTTTATGTGTGATTCCGTACATAATGTATTTAGGTAGACGGAACATTCGATATCATTGGAATTACTCAGTAATAAAATCTACTTGAAAATATTAAGCTAATATAACTAAAATAACAAGTATATGTTACTAAAACGACATATGCATGTAAGCGAATTAAATTCGTGTAAACACTTAAGAAAATGTATTACTTTTAAAAAGCCTCTTTTTTTTTCCAGTGTAAAAGTGGAAGGGTATAGCATAGGGTTCATTTCCATCATCCGCATAACAAAAGGAGGTGTAAATGCACCCAAGGTACATCTAAAACAGATTCAAATCAAATCATTCAAACCACTTTGGGAGGCCTAGGAGACATTTTAGCTGTATACCAGATTTTATTCGAGTGTCAATACATCCATCTTCCCGAATCACGGTGAACAACAGTAAATTATGTCATGACGCTTATGCTCCATATTGTCCCTGTCTGCTAAACAGAGTTGATGTACACGAGAAACACGTAGCATATTAGCAGTTTGCGCATATGGCTACAATGGATGGTGTTTGCTGCAGCTACAGACTCACTGCTATATTAAACAGTTTAAAAGGATCTGGTTCTCAAGGTTGACTTCTGGAAACGAGTGTCAATGCACCAAAATTCTTCCATACAGGATATATGAGTAATCTTCTATATTGCATTCAAAAATGAGTATGAGGTAAAAATCCAGATACAAGACCGGTGTAAACAAGGTTGAGGATATTGATTAAGACAGTTGAATGTGGCTGTATTGTCATATTATTTATAATCATGGAATGGATTACAAAGGGAAAGGATTAACAAGGATTGGAGATATGGTGATAAAGGATTTTTAAAAGGATTAGGGACCACATAAAGGCAGGGTAAAGGATTAGAGCTATAATGAGAGCAATAGATTTTCTATTGACCCATAGTCGGAAAGATATTGTGAAGGATTAGAGAATATGGCTGTCTCGCCCTATTGTGTATCATTATGGTCAAGGCACTGAATTTGATTCCCTTGTTGTGCATTGGATTCGCCTGATGTCTCACATTATGATCCACACACATACACAGCGCAGATGGTGCGAAATCAGCTCAATGAGGATCAGCAGCTCGAAGCACGCTGTGTAGTGTGCATGATTGGCCCAGTTGGGGATTATTAGAGGGGGCGATTTCCTAATTAAATCCAAATTAGTTTTCTGCAGCAGTGTAATATACTGTGCATAACCTGAAATACAGCTGTTGGAGCAATGCGTGGATAATAGCACCTAGTCATTCCTGATTTCTTTTTAAGAGGCATTTTCTTATTGAGAAGCATAAGTAGAACATGAATCAAAAATGATTAGGTCTAAAAAGTTTAACCGGTATTTACAATCAAAACTAATACAGGTTGAGTTTAGTACATTGTACCACTTAAAATAGGCCCGTAATACAATGAACGCAAGTATGTGTACTGTAGAGGTCTGGGAAAACCCATGAGATATTGCTGAGGCTGAATGTTGGCAAAGAAGGAGAATTGGGTAAGGAGCCAGTCAACAAACATGGTGGTGATAATATCCACCCAATTTAGTAACTAGCGATTGTCAACCACTAGCTGTTTCTCCCCAATCACATAACAGACATTAAGCTGGGAGAATGAAGGCTTACATGCTTCCTTTGAGACTTTATTTGTTATTTCTTTTTCTTTATTTCATGTATTCTTGTCTCCTAAAAGAATGTTAGAACTATATTTACTAATAATACTACTACTACTACTACTACTACTAATACTACTACTACTACTAATAATAATAATAATAATAATAATAATAATAATAACGGTAATAATAATTATAATTATAATTATTATTATTTAATTTGTTTACAAAACATTTATAAAACCCAATTACTTTTGAAAAATCTCAAAGCGCTTCACATCCAATTGTATTTAAAGCACATTGTAGCACCAGTGTAAATCAGTGAATTAACTGTAAATGTATGAGGATTACTACAAATCTACTACGAAATGCTGTGGAAAAAAGTTCCAAGATTAAGAACATATTCACTAGCCACTTTAATAGGAACACACATGTTCATTTGTGCAATTATCCAGTCAGCAGGTACAGATCAAGAGCTTCAGTTAATGTTCACATCAGGGACTTCACTAGAGATTTATGAAGGGGGGGTAACGAGCTAAGCCTCTTTTAGGGGGGTCTGGGCATAATCCCGCCAAAAAAATTTAAAGCCACTAAAACATCTTTCTAGTCGTGTACATTTTAGAATAACAATGGGTACAAAATCTATAGAAATTTTTGGTCAAGGTACACCTGTCTCATAATTTGTGTTAGAGAGTGATCTAATATGACTTAGTTAAATTATATAAAAATAAAGAAATTAAAGTCCACTTTGTCCACATCCATCCAACACCAACAACAGGTAAAAATGGCAATAGCCAAAATACTTTTTGGATTTTATTTAAAGTGAGTGAGTGAGTCGGAAATCAACACTACATTACTGCACACTGTCTTTGCTAATTACTTTAAGTAAGTTCACATGGGCAGTTATAATCGAGCTACTGTGTAGTCGAGCTACAGTCTTATTTGTCTGTCCAAGTATACGTGAGATGATGCGTAATCGAATGATTGATATGGTTTGGTGCGATCCCTTGTGTTGCACGTCACCTCTTATAATGATCTGGGAGTATTTCCATTTAAGACCAGGAGGGGCGCGTGACCGCGTTATTCTGCGGCAAAATTGGCCTAGCAAATTGTGCATCATCTTTAGAAGAGGCTTCCTTCTGAGACGACAGCCATGCAGACCAATTTTATGCAGTGTGTGGCGTATGGTCTGAGCACTGACAGGCTGACCCCCCACCCCTTCAACCTCTGCAGCAATGCTGGCAGCACTCATACGTCTATTTCCCAAAGACATCCTCTGGATATGACGCTGAGCACGTGCACTCGACTTCTTCGGTCGACCATGGCGAGGCCTGTTCTGAGTGGAACCTGTCCTGTTAAACCGCTGTATGGTCTTGGCCACCGTGCTGCAGCTGAGTGTCAGGGTCTTGGCAATCTTCTTATAGCCTAGGCCATCTTTATGTACAGCAACAATTCTTTTTTTCAGATCCTCAGAGAGTTCTTTGCCATGAGGTGCCATGTTGAACTTCCAGTGACCAGTATGAGGGAGTGTGAGAGCGATGACACCAAATTTAACACACCTGCTCCCCATTCACACCTGAGACCTTGTAACACTAACAAGTCACATGACACCGGGGAGGGAAAATGGCTAATTGGGCCCAAAATGTACATTTTCACTTAGGGGTGTACTCACTTTTGTTGCCAGCAGTTTAGACATTAATGGCTGTGTGTTGAGTTATTTTGAGGGGACAGTAAACGTACACTGTTACACTGTACACTCACTACTTTACATTGTAGCGCAGTGTCATCTCTTCAGTGCTGTCACATGAAAAGATATCATCAAATATTTACACAAGTGTGAGGGGCGTACTCACTTTTGTGAGATACTGTGTGTGTGTGTGTGTGTGTGTGTGTGTGTGTATGTATATATATATATATATATATATATATATATATATATATATATATATATATATATATATAGTGATATATATATATATATATATATATATATATATATATATATATATATATATAGTGATATATATATATATATACACACACATATATATATATATATATTCTAGTGAAAATCTAATCTATATATAATCTAATGAAAACCTTTTAAGCCATTGAAATGAAAATTTTAGCATTTTAGTGAGGCCTTGTTGTCCATTCATCATTATAAAAGTAGATGAACAGCTTGTGGCCTAGTTAGAGCTTGTACATATTACAGACACACCATGTGGTTTTGATTAAAAGGCTCTAATTATTGGCCAAGTCCATGTGTAAACACGTTTGGCATTCATGCTGTGAATCGACACTACCCATTACCCAACATCTTCACAAGCACAATAACACTTTCATTCAGTAATACCTATCTGTCTTCTTAAGTGTTTGCAACAAACGTGTGTATCTGTTTCTTTGGTCTTCTTCATTGCACTTTTTTGTTTTTAGATTTGGATTTTAAATGATACAGTGAAATTTGCCAGAGAAGCTAATTTAGCTCATTAGTGTTCTGGTATTGGCTGATGTTAAATATTTCATATTCATTAAAGGAAAATTTTAGCAAGTTTTTTTTTTTTGTTCATGAAATGCATGCATATAAATGTAAAACATAATGCAAAAGTTCACATCTGAAGGCTTTATGGAGTACAGAATTGCCTCCAGTTGCACCAGTTTCATGTCTAACAACAACAGATTCGTATTATTGTTATCCGAATGTGAAAATTATGAATGTACTAAACATTCAATCATCATTATGTCATTAGCAGGATGATTGTTAATCCAGTCTGTAGCATAGCAGGAGTTGATCCAGGGTTTGCAATTTTGCATGCTGATCCCGTTTTCATTTGGGTTATTTCCTGGGTACTCAGGTTTCCTCACATCTTTTTTTTTTTTTTAGCTACATGTAGTTCTATCGATCAGCCATAACATTAAAACCACTGACAGGTGACGTGAATAACATTGATTATCTCTTACAGTGGCACCTGTGAAAGGGCGGGATATATTAGGCAGCAGGTAAACAGTCACTTCTCGTGTTGGAAGCAGGAGAAATGGGCAAACGTGGGCAAGGATCTGAGTTTGAAATTGTGATGGCTAGACGAATGGGTCAGAGCATCTCCAAAACAGCGGTCTTGTCGGGTGTTTCCGGTATGCAGTGGTTAGTACCTACCAAAAGTGTTCCAAGGAAGGACAACCAGTGAACCGGCAACAGGGTCATGAGTGCCCAAGGCTCAGTGATGCATGTGGGTAGTAAAGGCTAGCCTGTCTGGTCCAATCCCACAGAAGATCTACTGTAGCACATGACATGTAGGAACATGACAAAGGTGATGATTCAGCCTCTAAATTCCCTAGATCTCAATCTGATCGAGCATCTGTGGGATGCGCTGGACAAAAAAGTCAGATCCATGTGGGCTCCACTTTACAACTTACAGGACTTAAATGGCCTGCTGCTAACGTCTTGGTGCCAGATATCACAGCACACCTCACAGTCCATGCCTCGATGGGTCAGAGCTATTTTGGCAGCACAAGAAGGACCTACACAATATTAGCCAGGTGGTTGTAATGTTATTGCTGATGCTCTGTGATGTATGGGGTCCATTTTTACACCACAACTTACTTGAGTGTCATACGTTTCACCAAATCACACTAAAATGGTGAGGGGGCGTATTTGGGTAAATTTGGTTTGGGTATTTTTTTAAGAGCAGTGGTGATTACAGAGATAGAAGGCTTGAAAAAAAAGTGCAGAAAAAATAAACTTAATTTACAGCTCAGCTGTAATTCAACATAAATTTGTGCAAGGCCTTTAACCTTGAGTTTCTCTTCCTCTTAATTTTTGAGGAGAGGACAACATACTCCTTTTGACAGGTTGATGGATGAACACAGATGATTTTTTATCTTTTTTTGGGGGCAAGGTCTGGCAGCCACTCAGGGCCTACGCAGCAGAAATAAATAAATGGATGGAAAATGACCGCAGCTCACCACTCCACTTTTTGAAAGCATTTTATTAGAAGATGACACAAAACGCATTGTAGTCAGCAAATCTTTATAGATAATGGATTTGTACATTTCTAGAAAATAACACAGGTTGAGGTGTGCTTCCCCTTTGAGCTACTTTGTACTTTAACTTTACTGTGGCATCACATGTTTGGCCACACATTTTATTTATGGAACCTTTTTTTCCCCCCTGATAGTTGAAAATAAGACGGCAAATAAAATTCAGGGCTGCTCTGTGGGGCAATATCTCCAGACCAGACACAAAAACCCAGACAGTAACAGTGTTATAGTAACAGTAATACATGAGAAGTCTTTTATTATTATTATTATTATTATTATTATTATTATTATTATTATTATTATAATTCAGTTCACAGGTAATGCTACATTTAGCATAAATATTGCATTAGCAACTGTAAAATCAATGATTACTAGCAAAAAGCTAGCTGGCAGCACTGTCTATCCATGGCAAGATAGATAAAACCACAACAGATGCTACATTTGCTAGTGTTGCTAGCAACCATACATCAGTGCATCCGTCACACTGCAATCAACCAGAGTCTCATAAGCCAAATCAAATATATGGAAAACTGACGACACAGTCATCTGTAAATCGCAATGTTTTCACAGAATTTGCTTCGAGTCTTGTTTAAAGCTGTATGTAGTTTTCTCTTTCTTGCTAATGTCACAGAGTGGTGATGCTTATTGCTGGCTAAGCTTTGGTTTCATATTGCTAGCATAATATTGTTGTATTAAAGGAAAAGTCTGATGTCACAGGGAGACCTTTTTAGCACACATACAGTGGCATTTAATATGAAAACAGGAACAATTTTGTGAAATTTCACTGTTGGCTCCTAAAATAAAAGAGCGAGTGCTTATTTTCCTATTAAACATTTCAGATGAAGGAAAAATCCAAAACAGTGCTAATGGAAACAGAAAACATTGGACCCAAAGTTCCAGAATGCAGTGTAGTAATACATCACTAGTTACAGCAGAGACTTGAATCAGCCAGTTAGCGGTTTATGAGACGGCAGGGACAGTGGCATTGGGGGCAGTATTACCGTGAAAGTTGAAGCTTTGGAAGCTGGTATGTTTAAGCAGCATACAGATGGGAAGATGATAGAGCTAAACAGACTAAAGTGGAGCTATATTGCTCTTTTTAGGTAGAGATGACGTGAGAGATAAATTCCACTTGCACCAGTATCAGCAGGTAGTCAAGTGGCATTGTGGGTAATGTAGGCCAGCATGGTAATGACAAAACCTTTTTTTTTTTTTTTTTAATCAACCGAGTATTTATTACATAATAAATCTTGGGCACCAGTAAGGATCAGACACTGATTATAAAGATTAATATTCAGGTTATTCAGGGTGGATATTGTTTTTGTTGCAAATATTACAAATCAAAATGAACTGTTATTATAGGCCATTCAAAACCATGATATTGCATTTCACTGCAGTTATCACACGGATTTTTTCTTTTTCTTTTACAGGAATACCAGTCGTGTAATACTCTTCCCTGTCCTGATTTGAAGAAAACAACTCCATGGACACCTTGGACCCCTGTGAACATCTCGGATAATGGAGGCCATTATGAGCAGCGATTTCGCTACACATGTAGGGCGCGAGTGGCCGAACCGAACATGCTTGAGGTTGGGAGGCAGAGGATTGAGATGCGCTATTGCTCCAGTGATGGCTCCACTGGCTGCTCCACCGATGGTAAGCTTTCATCCATCCTTCTGTTATAGGACCATTATATATATTCTCCTCTGTTATAGTGATCTTATCTCCCGGCTGTCTGCCTCTCTCTCTGTGATGGAGTGTGTGTGTGTGGTGGCTGTAGTGCGAGATGCTTCATCGTTTTTGTCTGCTATTGTGAAGGCAGCATGATGTGTTGAAGTGAATAATGTCATTCTCTTTCACTCTCTCGCTCGCTCTCCACTGCTATTGATTTTCCATTGATTTATAGTACCACAGCTGGTACCATTCCATTACCCCTTTCAGGGAACCAGTAAACCTCTATAAGAAATTACCCATGTTTCTACCACTATGTAACGTGTTGGTTTTCTAATGCACAGATAAAAATAATAACAACCAAGGAGAATTTGAGTTGAAGTTATGGTACAGAACCAGTCCTTGTCAGATGACACAGGCATCTGCCTTTAAGCACCATCTAGAATTGGCACCATCCATCAATCTGTACCACTTATCCTAAACAGGGGAGCCTGGAGGTTATCCCAAGAGACTCGAGGCACAAGGCGGGGGACACCTTGGATGGGGGGCCAGCCCATCACAGGGCACACATACTTACACACCCATTCACACACTACGGACCATCTGGACATGCCCATCAGCCTACAATGCATGTCTTTGGACTGGGGAAGGAAACCAGAGTACCCGGAGGAAACCCCGATCGGCATCAAACTTTCATAAAAGCAGTAGATTAAGCCCAATTGCTACACTTTTCATGACTATAGATTCCCCTTGACCTACACAGTAGTTGTAATTTTTATCCATTTAAAGTTATATTCAATCTTGTAGAATGTCCAGAAAACATGTAACATACCATATATTATAGCAGCTATAAACATAATAAGACTATTATGTTACTATTTCTTGGTAACGTGACATAAATTGCAAAAAGCATTCCATCCTGAAGACTCGTCCATGTGAGAAAGCATGAAGTTAGAACTTTATTTTTAACTGATCGGTATCGGCTTTAATTGGCACCCTGCCCAGGGTGTACCCCGCCTTGTGCCCAATGCTCCCTGGGATAGGCTCCAGGTTTCCCCGTGACCCTGAAGGTAGGATAAGCGCTATAGAAGATGGATGGATGGATGGATGGATGGATGGATGGATGGGTATCGGCTTTATTGAGCACTAACCTAAGCCTGATCGTTTGTTAGATCGTTGATCAGCTGTCACAGAGAGCACAATTTGTGGCAGGGTTATGCGAGTATTTTGCAAACTGCGTTCAATACTACCAATTTCATACGGCAACTAAGAACTAAATACTCAGTGGAATACAGTGAGTCTTAACGCATTGCAGACCGATTCACTTGTCAAGTATATACAGTATATTGGATTGATCTGAATATACTTGAAGTGTGCTTGAAGTGTACTAGTACGTATCAGAGTATCAGATCGGGACTCTATATCAGCAGATACTCAATATTAAATGACTCGGATCTGGATCGGGGGAAAAAACTTGATCGGAACATCCTTTGCATTACCGTGTACCTGTGATGTGCCTTGGAGCCTGAACTACTCTCAGGGTGCTGCTGTTATAGAAAATTAGTCACCAACCATTTAACCAACCGAACGGAATCGAGAATTCAACAGTGATGTGGTATAAAATCAAATAAAATAACAGCCTATGTTTTAAATGCTTTTTCATTATTATTATTATCATTATTGTTGTTGTTGTTGTTGTTGTTGAACAGCTTAGAAATGCTTAGAAATTATTCTCTCTTTCTTTTGGTCATCTACTCTTTCTCTGTTACTCCCTTTGTCTTTCTCACTTCTTCAATTCAATCTAGTTATCTCTCTTAAATCTCTATCTTGCTGTCTCTTTTTCCCCATCTGCTTCACTATATATCTCCAATATCATTCAGTTTCTCTCTCTCTCTCTCTCTCTCTCTTGCTCTCATTTTCTTTTTCTCACTCTTTCTATCTCTCTATCCATTATGTTATATTTTCTCTCACTGTCTTCCCTACATACTGATCTATGATATAAATGAACGGAGTGTTTCTTTACTGCTCAGACAAATATGGCAAATATATAGAGGTTTTTTTGTAATAGAACCACTGTTCTCTCTCTCTCTCACACATACACCACCCACACAGCGCACATCACATACAGTGGGCCTTTACCCTCAACATCTGTAAACAAGCTCTTATTAACACGTCATAAACTAGATGTCAATTAATGTGTTGTTGAATGTATCACGAGCCAGTTAAAGGCAGTCTGCCTTCAGAAAAACATGGTTGGCGTCAAATGGTATTGTTGGGATTGTTAGTGCCGTACTACAGCAGCTAATTTTCATCAACCACCCACCATGAGCACAATTACAGCAGTGGAGTGCGCGCATACACACACACACACACACGCGCACACACACACACACATTTAGCTATTCCTTTGTTCCTCCCTCTTGTCCATTTTCAGAAGTTTTATAGGCCAAAGAGTAAAGCCTCTAGTATCATAAGCCCTACTGGGACAGCACGACGTCTGTAATAAAATTTCCGAACGTCTCCTCTGTGATTAAACCCTTGCATCCAGACGGCAATGAATTAAAGGAACAGTTCAGTAAAAGATCAAACGTAGACCAGAGTCGATCATCTAGCGCATGTTTCGTGTCTCACTTTTTCTTCCTCCATTCAGTGCTGAAGCTTTTCTTTTCTGAAAACACACGCCCAAATTGTCATATACCGGATTCACTTCACACAGCATTGTTAAAAATGTAAAATAGCAGCTGTAGTATGTATTTAAGGTGGAACTACATTTTCATATGCATCACTGTCAAATTTCTGATGCAGTTCTGGTAGTCACGCATCACAGATTTCAGCGTCGATTAAGTTTTGTTCGTGTATATATTACAGTACAGATACATTATAGATTGCAGCAAGTCACACTGTGCCTTAAATCCATGGTTCTCATAGTGGGGTCCGGGGACGCTTAAGGGTTCGTAAAGTATAGTCAGGTCTTCCGTAAGTGTTTCATTTTGTTACAGGGGTTTTGTTAGGGGTAACGATTTAGAATACTGCACTGTCATTAACGAATAACTACACAGGAAGAAATGAGTATCGCAATATTATCATTCTCGTAACTACTATTAACTAACAAGAAACTCAAGTTACTGAGCACACATAGGAATGTGGTAGTTCACTATTAGCTAATCAATATCTATTACTTCTGTCATGCCTCCCGGAGAACTACTAAGAAATAATATACAGTTTCATAATTAATGTGAAACTAATTAATAACTAATGCAGGACAATTGACTAGCACTACATTAACATTTTAACCGCTGCTGTTAACGAATACTTAAGATTGTTTACATAATCAATAAGTAATAGCAGACTTGTGATTTGGGCAAGCTGTTAATAATTAGTACAACATCATTAACATGAGAATGTAATCAAAGTTATAAACAAGCAGGCCCATAAACATAATGTCAACATGAATATAGAAACGTCAACATGAATCTAATAACCGTTTTAATAAAAATGTGTTCTGGTAGTGGAACGGTAAAAAAAAATAAACATACCGTATATGGCTCCAGTAAATAGTCATGTAAGGAATAAAAAAGGACTGGGTGTTCTGAAATATTTTATTCCTCTTACATCACGGCAATTTGCTACAAAAATTAAAAAATTTTAATTTATTAATGAACATGATGTCACACTTTTAACCATTTATATTCTTAATGTTGTGGAACATGCATAAGACATGATGGCAGCTCTAAACATACTATAATCACACCTTTACCTCCCTATCCTTTTTCTCTGTCTTCAGACTACAAAATCAGCATGTCATTTTACAGAGAAACCACAAAGAGGAAACTTGGCGCTTTCCCTTGGCACAAAACTCACTGTCACAAATCCCTGACACTGGCGAATCATTCCATTAGTCTCCAATCAGAAACCGTCATCATATCAATGATCAGGTGTTTTAATTTGTTAACTAGCAGCACATTATTAGATCTGTTTATTATTACACTTAGATTATTCAACATATAAGTCCCTGTGAATGAGTTGTTACTATAAAAACACAACCGTATTAGAACATGCGCATTAATATAAAACTGATTTGAAATTCAGCCAGCACTACAGTCAGAGCTGCTATTATAGAAAGTTAATCAACACCTTCTGACCAATCAGATTTGCTAATTCAACAGGTATAAATTATTGTTGCAAACTTTTAAATAATGAGCCTAATATTTGAATAGTTCAATTATGTTGATAATATACAATAAATCTCTACTATATATGTACTTTTTAGTGATAAAGGGGTCCCTGGGTGCAAAATAATTCTCTAACCCATGTCTGCATGATTGCAATTACTGAAGAACTACATGCAATTTAAAGCATATATTCACTGCGTGAAGGGAGATAGAAAAACATCAACACTGCTGTGCTGATAGAAATAAAATCAGTGGTGTCACCAGGAAAGAATACGGTTACCGCAGTTTCATGTGGAGAGCTAATCTTTCTGAATACCGTTCTACATGTTGAACACACGGATCATTCCTTTATCTGAGCAATTATCTCTCCTCATATCCATTGTTAACCATCCAGCTGTGTCTGATGAAGCCTTTTTACACTCATTCGCCCGGGCATGATAGATCTGTGAGCTCTCATGGCAAGTAATTAACTTATACTGTGCGTCATCTTGCAATCAGTTCAGCGAGAAAGGTGTGTATGGCAGCCATCAGCCGGTCTGTGAAGGACAATGAACTTGGGAACACCTGAGCTGCTTCTCATGACTTCTGTATCAGTCTGAATACATAAGTAAACAAAGACTGCAAACTGGAATACAGATGCTATAATAAGATAGCAAAGCGTGTATTATCATACAGTACAATGCCACTTTCAAAATTTCTTTTGTTAATGGAATTAATCATTTAAAAATACTATCATGGATTCTGCATCTGGGAATTCAAGTGATGGATCCATGTCTGTCCCAGTGAAAAGGAGGCGCATCTGTGCTTAATTATCCCAGTGAATTGTGCATGGCTTCTGTGCCTATGTATTTGAGAGTTTAAGTAAAGGAGGCATGGCCACTGTGCCTGTCGGTCCCAGTAGAAGAGGCATGGGCTCTGTGCTTTTACTTCCTGTGAAGGAGGCATGACCACTTTGCCTATCAGTCCCAGTAAAAGAAGTGTGGCCACTTTACACGTCAGTCCCAGTAGAAAAGGCATGGCCTTTGTGCCTCTAAGTCACTTTGAAGTAAGCTTGGCCTCTGTGCCTATCAGTTTCCATGAAAGAGCAGTGGCCACACTATAAAGAGTTCAAATAAAGGAGGTTTGGTTTCAGCACCTGTCAGTTCTGAAGAAGACAGCATGGTCTCTATGCCTGCAAGTCTGAACCAGAAAGGCTCTGTGCTTCTCAGTCCCCAAGGAGGAGTCATAGCCTCACGGTTTTCTATCCCCATAGTAACGGGACAGAAAAAAATAAGAGGAATCTGTCTGGATTTCTGTATCAATGAGCTTTTTTTTTTTTTTTTCCTTCGATTTCTTCTGCAGTGACAATCTACCGACGCTTATCTGCAAAAACTCACCTGCAATAAATAAAAGGCTGGACAAATTAGCACAGAAGGCGAAATGTCAAAGAAAAGGGCATCAAAGCTTCAAAGGTCTGATAGAAACAGCACCACATTTGTGATGTGTAAAAAATGACAAGGTGACATCTAGGGAAGGGCGAAATTAATTACTAAACATTCCTGCTTTGATTAATTTGACAAAAGGCTTACAGTTCTGTGTAGAAATACTACACCATCTACCAGTTTTCAAGATGCAATATAGACCAATCCATCATAACATAATTCATTATTATTATTAGTAGTAGTAGTAGTAGTAGTAGTAGTAGTAGTAGTAGTATTAATGTACTCAGTACTTAAATTGATGTTTATTATATTATTATCATACGAAGCCTGCTTTGGCAGCTCTTTTTTGTTCATTATATGAATACCCTTTTTGATGATTACAATGATTACAAAACATATGCTAGAAATAATTAGCTTATTTTAGCTTGCTAATAAACAATCGATCTTGCAGTCATTTTTGATGAAAGACGTAAGGTTTGTACCTTAGACAATAAAAAAAACAGTGGCTGACCTAATTAATCAAAGAACAAAATCCAAAATAACGTCAGTCTTTACAAGATCTTAATATGTTAGCCGTGTCTGCCTTTTCCCCTGCTCTAAACGCCCTCTCTGTGGTCCAACCATGGGAAATATCTTTCAAACTGAGGAGGATTCCAACCAAAAACAAGCCTCTGGCCCCGATAGGATACCTCAGAGAATTTTAAAGGACTGAGAACGGAGTGAAACTCTTTGTGACATCTTAAATACATCTTTCCAAGAAGGGATTAATCCTCCACGGTAGGAAAAGGCAAATGTCAGCCCTATATCCAAATGTCAACCCACATCACTTGATAGTTGATCAATAGTGATCAATTTCACTACCCCCCCCCCCCACCCCACCCCACCCCTCCACCAGCTTACTAAAATAGCAGAGGAGTTATCAGTGAACTACGGGAAAGAGGATAAATCTCCCAATCTTGACACTGCTTGCAGGCCTGGAAGATTTCTTTATGCACTAGTGAGTACAAATCCTCTGAGGTTCTGACCACTATTAATACACACAGCACCGTTCATTTCTCAAAAGCCGTTCACAAACTTGACCTGACCGTAGCCAGGAAGTGCCTCGTTGCATGAGGAATTGGGTTTTCTATCATTGTGGCAAAGCGAGTAGCATTGCCTCCTCACAGCTCCAAGGTCTCCAGTTCTATCCTGAGCTCCCCCATGTCTGATTGGGTTTTCTATGGGTTCTATAGTCTATGGTGGGGTTCTTACTCAACTTGCCCCTATAGAGAAGCCACAACTGACTTTGACAGGGATAGATATCTTAATGAAAATGAATGAATGAACAAATGTAGGTTATCATGACTGCTATTTGGATTGGGGAAAGCTAACAGGGATTGTTTCCCAATTTACCTGGGGGTTCTGATCAATGGTGAAAATTGTACTATCTCAGTCCTTAGTAGTAAAACGGCACTAAATCTAGTTACATGCAATACGACGATAGTGACATTTATGAGAAGACCTCCTCCTATGCCACTTCACTTGTCTGGATAACAGAGAACATATTATGATACTGTCAAGGAGCTAGGATACAATATGACCCACAGTGAGATTGTCATAAAAGCAAACATCAAACTACATTTATTGAGACATCTGACAAGTGAAAGAGTGACTACTTCAAACCCTACAGCAATATATACTAGAAATATCCATCACACACTACAGTATGGCTGCCCAGCCTGGCAATGAAATCTTGGCAGGGCATACTATACTTATCAAATGCACTGAAAACTCTTTCATTGACCACCCTCCAAGAGGGAATTAACAAATTATAAGGGACTATAGCCTACTCAATTCTCCTTCTAGAGACTGGGCTGCATCTTTTTAAGGCTCAGGTGTCATTCTGGCTAACCAGGAAGTGTAACCAATTACAGATCTCCAAAATGAGGATTGAGAGATACAGAACATCACCAATCCCCTCACTGTGGAGAGATTTAAATGTAGAGGTATAGTCGGGGTTTCTTTTGTCGTCTTTTACTTTTTTTTTTTATCACAATTTCATATAGAGAGTTTATCTCACATTTATATAAAAACATCTTGCTGTTTTGATTAGGGTTTTTTTTTTTCTTTTCTTAAATAGAAACATAAATCCTTGTGAATCTGAAGTAGTTAACTACTGTTACACTATACCATAGCACTGTTCAGTTTCCTAATCTGGTCTGAAGGTTTTGTTTAATTTTCTATAGCAGCAGCTCGGACAATCACAGGTTTATAGTAATGCAGTCATTCTAAGATGTTAGAATTTGTACAGTAGCAATTCAGTCCCGTCAATTGGGGATGTGCATGGCATGGCTCGGAGTCCTCACATAACCTAAGCCTAATGATAAATGGAGTGAAAAAAAAAAAATTGGTTTTACTTAACAAATAAAACCATACAGCTGTTGAGATGTTGGAAGGTTACATCTAAAGAGATGTATTTTTAGAAGGAGTCTCCAGTGTCAGCCCTTTGTAACTGTTCCTTCAAGTTGTCCGCCACTGTAAAGTCTTCAAGTTGGGAGACGTTGTGTTTTTCACTTCCTCGATAACAGGGACTATCTGCATTTTTTTTGTATTATTAACTTCAAGAGAGAGAAATTAGAGGCCGTGTTGCAGATGTTACAATGAATATAACTATCAAATTTTACTACATAATGGTTAAAGTATACCATATATCATTAATTAATGAAGAGATGAACTGTAATTCATCGACTTTGAAGCGGTAACAGTATTGTTTTTAAGATGACGTTAAAAAGAGAAGTCATTCTCACTGAAATAGATCAACATGGCCTGTAGATGTACTTCATACTGGTTGTGTTACGTCTGTGGCCGGTCTGGTGATAAAGAATAACAGTTAGCGTTACTATTTCTTCTGTCATGGGATGCACATGTAGCATGGGGTTCATTAAGCCAGGACACGTGTGAAAACTCAGCGTGTGTTTGATTAACGTAATCCAAGCATCTCTGTAAACGTTTGTAGCTGGAGTCGGAGCACCATCAAAAACGAATGCTCCATATTCATTAATCAGGGAAACAGGTGAGGATTGTGGAACCAGGACGTTGTGGGAGTATGAAACAAGATATTGGGTATGTCTCAATCAACTCCCTAGTTCAGTAATCGAGTCACTGATCAGGGAGTCGGCCATTTTAAGGGCCGTCTCAGTCGTAAAATCCTTCCAATGCACCAGAACGTTCAGTCCCCTTAAAAAATACCGCAGTGCACCGCAAAAACCAGGGAGCATCTACGCTCACTATATTTGACCTTTAACTTTATTTAACGTTCTATATATGGTTTGTTTGAGCCTAACGAGTTGTAAGTGTTTAATAGTGTTTTTTTAATCCACTAGGTAGCCTACGATCCTGCTTGAAGTACCATGACGAACATGTGTGTGTGATTAAGCTATTTTTTAGGTTTTTACTTCTTGGTGATGTTTTACAACGCGATTATGTAGTCATGTCGCCAGAAATTGAGTTATCAGAGTCCCATTGTGTAGTGAGCCTGGGTCCTTTCCAGTGCCCGAACTCATGTACACGACATACTGATTCACGACCTAGAGAGCTAGGGAGCTGATCGAGACACAGCCATTGGGAAATAAGGCTCAGACTTAACAACACAGACACAAAATAAGACTTTGCAACAAGGGTTGAACTCAGAACAGGTGCACAGGTGCACATTAGGTGACAGACCAATGATAGGACAAAGGTGTCAAGACTAGGGAAAAAAAGGCACATGGTAAAACATCGACATGAAAAGCACACAGTGTATGGAGAATAAGCACCAGCAACACACGCCACACTGGGAAACAGCACACGCTGACAGGGGGACTTAACAGCTGGCTTCCTCCACTAATATGAAAAGTATTAATACACCTACACTGAGCAGATTAATGTGGATGACAATCTGTTAATAATAAATTATGAAATATCACTCATTGACATCTTGCCATAACTAATTTATTTAAGTCTTTCCATCGTTATGATGATCATCAGTTAAATACTGGCAAACAGTATTTTGTTTTTTAACAGATCCCTTTTTTTTTTTTTTTGCTTTTTACACAATTTTCTCACATGTCAAGAGAGAAAACATTGTCAGGTTGATATTTTTTAACCTTGTATTAGACTTAATGGAGCTGGATGTTGGTGGTGATGATCTGAAGCTGTAATTTGACTCTTTTTTTTTTCTTTCTTTTTTTTTTTTTTTGTAAAAATGGTGCCTTTATTTTTCAAGAACAGAGACAGGTCATGCTGTGCTGCTTCTTCTTCTAAAGTGAACAACCACACTGTCTTTCTCTCTCTCTCTCTCTCTCTCTCTCTCATTATTGTCTCTTCACTTCATGATCGTAACTACCACTCAGTGACTAAGTGAACACGTGAAGGCAATGTGATGTGTTCAAGTGTCAAGTGCATGTCATCCTCTTTCAAGCTCTTGCTCTCTATTCTATTTTCATTCTGTCTTTTCTTTCCCTCCTCTCTTCATAGTCTTGCTCCAGTAAGTAATTGGGCTGAGATTTTTCCAGGAAGCTTCTGAACTCACTCTTTCTTCCCTTCTTGCTCCCTGCTTTCACTCAATAACTAATCATATATTTAGTTTTCTATATTTAGTTTTCTTATCTTTTTTAAAAGATCATTTGATGTCTGTGATTACATCTTGCTTAGGGCTTTTTAGCCCCTTTATCGGACTCGAGGATGCTGCCCGAAAACCGCTTTTGTCCACTAACATCAAAAGCAATATGTCGTTGGGTACCTCTCTTTCCATGTCTGTTTCTCATCCCGTCAAGTTCCCTCAACAAGTTTTTCAAGACTCTTCTGAAAGTTTCCTTTCTGTAGATTATCGAGTTTGTAACGACGCTAAACAAGTCTCGGCTAGATTTTCTACCTAGCAATCAATTTACCCACCGTATTCCTGCTTCCCGTGACTCCTTGCACAGACTGTGTGCGCGGCTTGTGATTACTCCTTGTAATCCGGTCGGTTCTGCCGAAGTTGGTTATACTAAAGTGAACGTCTTCGTTTACTGAGGAATGAGAGGACGATGTGAAGACATGACCTCAGTCTGTAACATGCTTAGGTACATCACTTAATCTCTTGCTTTCAGCGTTTAAGTTTAGAATCTTCAGCTATGTTCGTTCTCTTTTTTTGCAGACGATGAAAATTTCAATATGACTCTGTTCCTGCTATAAACGTGCTTATGTTCATAACATTCCTGTTCAGCCATTGATTTAGCTTAGCCTGAGCCTGTGAACGGCACAAGTTCTCTCAGAACTCTGTAATGACGTTTTCACAATCCGAACAGCTATACTACAACGGGTATTAAAAACTAACGAGGAAAGAAAAGCAAAGTAAACAATAGTAATTTAACAAAGCACTGCGAAACACACTCCTATTACAGGCACTTCTGCTAGATACCAGAAATTTCACCCTTAACGATTTCTCCAGTGTTAGCTTAGGTGTTAGGTGTTAGGAATAAGGTGGATACTTCCACTATTGTGTTAAGTTTTTGAATATCTACTATATCTAGTATTGCAGCTAGTTTCCAGAATTCTGAATCTTCCTGAGTTTAAACTCACTTTATCCTGAGAATAGGGTGAATGCTTTTTTTGATGCCTGGGAGCTTCCTTTCATTGGTTATTGCAAACAACGAATCATAATCTTTTCTATCTTAATAATTCCTTCTCCGTAGAGTCGATAATCAACCATTTTTTTTTAGTATGTAAGCCTCGTGTGTCTTGAATTTCCTACACAGCAACCTTAACAATCATAAGTATCAAAGAGTCTTCTATCCTCAGGAGTTTTGCCGAAGTAAGTCATCAGTTACATGATTGACAGGAAGTCTATAACAAATATTCTTGGTTTTTTTTTCCCCCAGTGACCATGCCGTGTATAAACACAACACTTTTTCACAATTATCTGCAATACAGATACACCAGGGAGGGGTTTTTAATTGGCTGCTATCTAAGTATTAATAAGCATCAGCAGCGGGGGCAGGAATGTCTTATTAGTGGGTGCTTTGGGGTAGCTAAACTATCTAGAGCAGGCCACCTTCATGTGAACTGGATTCATGTGAACGAGACCAGCCTGTTCATTCAATTGTTATTAATCACAAAAGCCCTACTGAGACTAGAGTCTCATTTTCGAAGCATATTGACAACAAGGTAATAAAAACTCGTAAGGAAACCAACCGCAGAACAAGCAAATGATGATAATAAAAATTTGCAATCCAGTATAGTGAAACATATGTAAATTAAAATGAATTAAAAGCCCAAACCATGTAATATACAAAACAGTAAAATAAAATAAAATAAAATAAATGGTAATTACAAAGAACTCATGCAAAATATTAAATCTACAACCTAAAAAATAAAACAGATAGCTTGTATGCCACTATCTAATATCCCTGTAATCCAGCAGGGAATTAATAGCCAACTAGCAAGTTGTTAGTGAATAAGCCAGGCAAAATCAATTGGAACTGGAAGAACAACAGAACTACAAAAAATTCATTTAAAACATATAATTGAATAAAAAAAAAGTAATGGCATACATTAGAATCTTTCAATAAACACTAATGCTGGGGGGAAAAAAATGTGATGATATAAATTGATTACATAAGGATTATCTGCCATCTATGAAAGTTCTGCCAACTGCCGATTTTCCTGCTTTGAAAATGATCATAAGATGCTGATTCATCTCGTATTTAACCCTTAAACTGTTGGCTTATTCTCAGTTCTGCATTTTACAGCATTGTATTCAGTAACTTATATCAATTATTCAGTAACCACAGTCAAACTAATAGGTATATACACTAGAGAGGCACCTGTTGCTACAATGCTAGAAGCACACAATTGTATAGAATGTATTTGTTTCCTGTAGCATTAAGATTTCCCTTCACTGGAACTAAGAGGATCAAACCTGTTCCAGCATGACAATACCCCTGTGCACAAAGAGAGCTCCATGAAGACATGGTTTGCTAAGATTAGTGTGGAAGAACTCGAGTGGCCTTCACAGAGAACTGACCTCAATCCTACTGAACACCTTTGTGTGGGATGAACTGGAACGCCGACTACTGATCATTTTCTAACAGGGCAACAATATACTGTACCTAGTGTCGTGTGTTCTGTTTCATGGCAAAGTGTTCCGTGACTCCATTTAGCATTTTGAATAAGATACTGACATGGTCACCACTGTAGCCAAACTAGTGAGCTAATAATTAATCGTTATGACGTGCATAATAAATGTACGTAAAAGTCAAGCGGAAGAGTATGATCCATGAATAGCCGCGGAATCTATTTTAATAGAATTTTCAAATAAATATACCTGGGGGGTGCTATGGTTTATTCCAGTGATAGCTGCAGCACCCTCTAGTGCCACCATTACTCAATGACAGAGGATTAAGGATATTTCTGAGGTCCATCATATACACAACTGGGATAAGACCATTATTTTTTTCAGAAAATTGATTTTCAGATATATCTGCATCATCGCTGCAACAGAAATAAACCATTCACTGCACCTACTTCTGATGTCACCATTTTTCTGTTGACTGGAAACTTTGGGTACTGAAAATTTTGTTTTTTGATTCGGTATTTTGGAAAACAAAAAACGGTGTTAAAGAATGGCACAGTGCACAGCAGGTAGCATTGCTGCCTCACAGTTCCGTGACCCCTGGCGTGATCCTGAGCTCAGGATCTCCCCATGTCCCTGTGGGTTTCCTCTGGGCTCTTCAGGTTTCCACCAACATCCCAAAAGCATGGTGCCCTGCAATGGACTGCAGTGTTCCATCTACAGTGTATTCCTGCTTTGTGGCCAGCATTCCATGCCAATATATACCCTGACCAGGATAAAGTAATGATTAAAAGAATGAAACACAGTGAAATCATTAATGCCAAAGCCTATTTTCTCTCCTACAGTGTTCTCTCTGTCTTCTGAAATAATTCAGAGTTCAGTTCACTTGCTTTCTACAGATTTACTCAGTGGTTTGAACTATGGCTTCCCAGGCAGCCAAATATCTTTAATTTCTTGAGGAAAAACAACCTGCATTTCACGCACTGTCTAAACATTCTCGTTTTGTAGTGCTGCCTATACTACTGATAAGCATTTTCTGACACGCCAGAGCAATTGCTTGCCAGTTCACAGAAGCCAGGGAGAAAGGTGTGAACACATCACACTTTGTAATGCACTAGAGCAATTAATTTTCTGGATTACTGATTTGGAATGCAGCACAGCCAAAAACGAGTTGAAAAGAGCAATGTTTCTTCATCTTCATCTTCATCATCATCATCATCATCATCTTCATCATCTTCAGGCTACTCTTTCCTAATTTCCCTTTAGTTGCAAATGATTTGTACTAGGAAAGCGTATAGCTGTTTATTGAGTAGTCGGCTAGCACTTTCTGTTTACCTGCAACTCAATGCTCATGGTTTTAAAGTGTGAAAAGGTTATGGAACAGTCTGTCGGCATCGAGAGGGCTGTTTGATGGAGAGTACTATAACTAATGAGAATGAGCAAAGAGGCAAGAGGGACTGACATTCCTCTCATCCCCAGCCAGGCCTCACTAAAGGTCAAGTGTTGAAAAATGGAGAGTGAAGCACAACCAAACCACGGCCTGAATATAGTACAAAAAAAGAAAGAAAAGAAAACAGGAAAAAAAAGAAGAAGAAGAAGAAGAAAAAAAAAGCCGTTAACACTAAACTTTATTGTGAGAATATTTCATTTTAAAGCCAACGTTCAGTCAAAACTAGTGTGGCTCTATGTGTCATGTTTTCAAGTAGTGTATTTCAACTTCTTTTGACATATAATGACTTAAACAGTTTATTTTTTGGACTATTTCAGATTAAAGTGCTTTGTTTCGGTATTGTTTTGCCACATTATGAATTAACATATCAGAAAAGAATCTGAGCAGCTCTCTGTAATACAGTAGAGAACAACGTCTCAGAAAAATCTGGCTTCAAAAACAGTTTTATTAACAGACAGAGTCCGGAATCTGACAAAATTTGTTGACATTTCACACAGTCTTTTTGTCATCGGTTTGTGTAGATGTTAGATTAGGGGAACAATTGCATTTGTATTACTTCCGTGCCTACTTCATTTATTATAAAATGTCCATCTCACTCCAAGTGAACATGGTGTACAGCTATCTGACTGTATATTTTGGCCGAACGGTTTACCATTTAATTTAGCCTATAGCTACCTTTTATATTATCGAGAAGACTATAGCTAATAACCATTGTAATATATCTCACAAAGCATTAGCCTGCTTATTTTATTGTCAGTACAGACATAAAAGGTCATGAACATAAATTTGAGGTACACTTGAGGTCATAAGTTTTTTAACTGCAAAAATGTTAATAATTAAACACCAATCACCCTGTTCACCCCCACGGCCCTTAACGTATCGTGTTGCCTACTTGAGGAGCAGTGAATGTTTGCATCTTTTGTAGTAGTCGTGTACGAGTCCCTCAGTCGTCCTCAGTGTGAAAAGACGGACCTCAACATCATATAGAGACTGTTGGAAAGGGGTCAAATATGCAGAAGATGCTGGAAAAGCAAAGAATGTGCAGGGCCTGGAGGATTTTTCTGAAGAACAGTGGGTAGTTTAACGGCTCAGGACAAACAAGGGACTCGTGAAGAACTCTCACAGAACATAAAAACAGTCATCGGTCATCCAGGTAACAAACCGCAGTATTAAGAATCAAGCGTATGTCAACTTTTGACCTGGTTCATTTGTGTAAATTCAGTTATTATTTTGCCTTGTAGACTATATGTGAAATAGCTTACTCTGGGCAGAATTAAATAAAAACAAAAAGCCGTTTTCATAATCACTCATATTTTTAAATTATGAACATTATGCCGCTTCTGCAAGACATATGTAAACCTTTGCCATGACTGCAAAATGTTGCTGAGATCGTGTTATTACCCGCGCTGCATTTAAGAGTCTGCTGCACTTATCTCATATGCTATATATTTTCCTGCTACTCATCTCGGCTCAATCTCAAAGTGCGATATTTATGACAAGACATCAATTCAGATATCGCATGAATCAGCACTGAATCTGAGTCTCCGTGTCCTCAGTTCAGCAGAGACACATCCTAACTCATCCTCTATCTCTACGTGCATGTGTTTCAGGAGACGTGCTGCGATCAGGCCGTGTCTCTGGGCTCACAGTGAACGGAGGCTGGTCGGTCTGGAGCTCATGGACTCAGTGCACTCGTGACTGCAGCTCTGGAGTGCGCAACCGCAAGCGAACCTGCACAAACCCTAAACCAAAATATGGAGGGACGACATGTTCTGGGCCTGCGCAGGAATACCAGGAGTGTAACACTACACCATGTCCAGGTGACAACCCTCTCAGTCATTTTTTAATGCTCTTTTTTTTTTTTTTTTTTTTGCTTTATCGTGTGTTAAAATGTTTGTGTAAGTGACCTTTGTAAGGACACACATGCATAAGCACTGATTATGCAGTGCGTTAGCATTGAAAAACGCTTAAATAAGCATTAATAACACATTCCAAGAAAAATACAGCTTTACTGTAAAGGCATCAAATTAATTCCTGTGACTAATCGTGGCCTTTAAATAAGTGCCTTATAAGATCTGCATCACTGGGGAATGATGCTTTATGACAATATGTAATATGTCATTAATGGAGTTAATGTTAGGTCTAGTTGCGCAATATGTCTTCTGCATTTGTGTGTCGGTTGGGAAGACCAAATTTTGACTGTGGAAACATTTCATTCAATTGGATTCCATTAGCAGACACTTTAATCTAAAGAGACTCACAAATGAGGAAATACCAGCAAATACAAATCGGGGGACATCCTAGACAGTGTGCCAACCCGTTGCAGGGCACGATCGAACACACATTCACATGCTGTGGACGATTTAGAGATGCCAGTCAGCCTACATGTCTTTAAGCTGGGGGAGGAAACCGGAGTACCTGGAGGAAACCCCCGAAGAATGGGGAGAACACGCAAACCTGCGCGCACAGGACGGAGGTGGGATTCAAACCTCACAACCCAAGAGGCATGCCAACCACTAAGCCACAATACCTGATCAAAAAATCAGATGAGAATGTCCAGACTGGTTTGAGCTGTCAGGAGGGAAAAAGAGTCAAATAGCCACTCTTTACAAAAATAGTGAGCAGAAAAGTATAACAGAACACACAACATGTCAAACCTTGATGTAGGTGGGCTGCAGCAGCAGGAGACCGTATTCTGTTCCACTACTGTCAGGCAACAGGAGTCTGAGGCTTCAGTAAGCACAGACTCACTCAGTTGAAGATTGGAAATAGACCAGTTGATGTTTTTCCGATCTTCAGCTGTCTGTTTGTGGTGACTCTGTTCCCCCTGTAGCCTGAAATAATCGTATGAATTTGCAGGTGTTCCTAATAAAGTGGTTGGTGGGTGTATGTGTGAAAATGCCCACAGTCGAGTAATGCACTTCACACATGCTTTAACATGTTTTCACATATAGTTCTTTTGAAATGAACCATCCCCAGTCCTGCTAAAGTGGCCCTGAAAGGGGACTAGCATCAAAAGACCTAAGTGCTTTTGGTGTTCACAATACAAGTGCACTCTCTTTCTGGACATTTTTCTGTTGATGAGCTCTCAGACCACTTGTTGTTCACAGCACAATTTCTTTAGAATTTCAGAGTCCATCTGTGTAACGCCGAGTGATGGATAACGTGTTTCAAAATGGTTGCTTTACATGACTCTATACTTTAGCTGTGGAGGGGGGGGACGACAAGCCAAAACAATTGAAGTAAAAAAGCAGAATTTTTTTTTGTTTTTAACACAGCAAGGAGTGAAATTGCTGTTGCAGAAGCATGAAACTCGGCATGCTTCATGCCAAATGCTTAGTGGTGACTCTCATGGGGTTTGGCCTAAATAAAATATACGCATGAACCATATAATACATCGGTAATATACAAGAAATATTGTGTACATTATTCATATGAATGGTGCCTAATTATGTAAGCTCAGTTGCGTAACTACTAGTGACACAGCGCCTCTATTTGCAATTAGCTTACGTGTCTTGTGGGACCACGCAACCCCATGGTAGCCGTTAGAATGTTTTATGGTGTAGTTTTATTTGTTACGTGACCGAAAACCGCAGCAACTTGTGGATATTAAAACTCAATTATTTTAGCCAAAAAGGGGCCACTTCGCCTTCACAAGACACAAATCAAGTGGACCACGAAATAAACCATGATCGAACCATGCTCAGAGCACCTCAGAGCTGGTCTGAGTAAGGTTCTCTTGTGGCTCATTTTATAGGACTCTGAGTCATTTGTGGTGTTTACCTACAGAATGCACAAAAATGCCAAGTCATCAACCTGAGGTGACTGGGATCGTAAAAACAGACCATGTGTAGAAACACTTCTAGGCCGCTCTCAAAAGATTCAAGATCTCTGCATATCCCCTACGTACCTGAAACTGTAAAAGTGTGAAATTGTTTTTCGCTGTTGAAGCTGGTGTGAGGCAGATTATGTATGTAAAGCACTTGGGCACAGGGATTATATTCTCCCGTGATATGTAGCGACATTTCATAATCAAGAAGATAGAGCCAGAATTGTCAAATTGCTTTATATGGTTTAAAAGTACCAGTCATTTTGCATAACAAAGGTTTCCTTGTGAGCTTTTTTTTTTTTCAATTCCAGGGCTTTCTTGACCTTTGTCATCAAGTGGGTGTGCTTGTACGACCGATTATGCCTTGGCGTATGAATCCACCAAAATTCAAAGATGGAAGGGATTTAGGCGAGATAGTTGTTTGCTTTCACAAGATGTTTGACATAAATGTAACTTCAAACAGCAGGACAATATAGTGTATTTGTCTGTATTTTAATTAGAATTCAATATAATTGGTAACACAGTCTTTTATAATTACCCTACCTAACGCAAGCTATATAATATGTTATATTACGAGATACTACGTATGTGATAAATGCTTTTCAGATCAAGCTTTCAACAACTCACAAGTGTCAATATAAAGTTTATCATAATAAATAGCACTTTCACATTCAACATTCAGGGCATTTTCACACCTGGCTCCTTGGTTCGGTTCATTTAGACATAACAAAAGAGCAATCACGCTTGGATCCGCATCAAATTAAGTGCTGAGGTGGTCTCGGCCCGATTTCAAATCTCTGGAGCGGTTCTCTTGTGGTGAGAAAGCAATCCGAACCAAAAGACCAATCAACCAAACGCCTTTCAAAAACGCATTAAAAACACAGAGGTTTTCAAGGTGTTTAGTGAACGTCTCAAGGAGATGGGCTCTGATAGCGCCATTGAACATGTAAATTTGATAAATTATAATAACTGCAGCTAAAAAAGAACGCCACGATAAGCTCACGGAGCTGTTGTCTATCCATCTTGATGGATGACCGTTATGCGCGGAACACCGAACATAAACAGATGCGTTCTGACCGGTGAGAGGACGTTTTACTCACACGTGACTTGCAGCACATTTTGGTACACTTTGAAATATTTCCTTGTGAACGTGAACCAAGCCAAGGAGAAAATACAACACTCTAACAATTTAAGTACCCATTTCGGAACCAAGCACAGATCTACAGGTCTGAAAATGCCCTCAGGTTCATGAATGAAAAGGAGTGTGTCTCTAGTTGTAGTAGGGCTATAAGTTACTCATGGAGTGTTGTAATTATAGATCCGGACTGCACTGTATAGCATGAATATTGTATTATGTAGTATTTTGTAATATTTCTAGGTTAAAAGCACTAACGCAACACGTGCAGGGAAAAGAGAAAAGGAGCAGAGAAAATGTGATAATTGTGTAAAACACTATGCTGATTAATATGGGAGTGTGCTCCATGCAGTGCTGATGTGATACTGAAGCAGTACATTTACCGCGTCTGGTGTAACATGGCTTTTAGTAGTTAACTCACCCTATGAACATCGGTTCTGCAGTCTTGTTCCTACACAGTTAATTGCTGTGAAAGTATTTTACTTTGTTTGAAGATTAGCAGTTTGGAGCGTATAGAAATACAAAAGATATATAACAGATTTATTCTGCGTTACTACATCAACCTATGATAAGGATTTTACATTACATTACATTACAGCATTCGGAAGACGCCCTTATCCAGACCGTCTTACAATTATCTCAATTCATACACGCTGAGCATTGCTCAAGGGACCAACAGTGGCAGCTTGGCAGTGCCGGGATTTGTACTCACAAGTCCAACGTCTTAACCGCTGAGCTACCACTCGACATTTTACATGGCAACCAGCAGTAAATCTGTTGTTTTTCCGGGGGGGTTTTCACAAGGACAACGTGTAGGCACCTGACTGACCTGAGGATGTGTGGATGCAGGGTTAGCAGTGTACTGATGGCCTTTCCTGGACAATGTGAAAATGAGTGAGATAAAATGAAATAAAAAATAAAAGATGACATACATGAATACTTTTTTTTTTTTTTTAAATAATTATGTGCATACTGTAGTCATTTTCTTCTTTCCTTTTATGTTTTTACAAAATTATTTGCGTCATTTTGAGTCTGGGAGCACGTATTTGAAGCGTGTAGTAATAACACGTGCATAAGCAGTGAGCGGATGATCTACAGAACGATGCAGTGCAGCGTCGGAAATCCACGAATATACATTATTCGGTGCTTATGAAGACTTGTTTTCTCTTCTATATATGAGTGTTTACTTTATAAATCTGACTTAAGGTGCACATGCAGAATATTCTTACGCATTATATTATAAACATGTATTTTAATGCTTATTCAACACAGGCTTCACAAAAAGTGCTACTGAAATCAGTGTAGAATATAATCGCCAAAGGTGCTAATGTGCGATTCATAGGGAACAGATGTAAAAAAAAAAAACAGATGCACTAATGCACAATAATGCATGCACACACGCACAGACTAACCCTCCACTGACTGTAGTGCTCTTCGCTGAAGTGATTATGTGACCATGTCTCATTTTATACTAACGTCCCTAAGGGAATCGCTACATGTTAGAGGGTTGTTGAGCAGTGATTAATGAGGAAGGGAACAAAAGGAAACAAAGGCACTTGGATTTGTTCATAAGTATAAAAGTACAAAACAAACGCCGCTGTTAAGAGGTGGAAAAACTCTGATTTGTTGCTGGAAATAGAGAAACGTCCCCACAGCACAGTGTACGTAATCACATCTCAGTCTAATTACACTGGCTGCTAGCTCTCGTTGTATTACAGGAGGAGTCAGCCTAATTAAATGAGCGCTTGTCCCCACGTTAAACGGAAGCATGTTGCCTAAATGGAAAATTCGCTCCGTAAGCAGGGGGAAAATACAGGGAGAGTAGACAATTAGGAATTTTCCTTGTCTGTAATCATTATTAATGCCAAACACCAACATTTGTAATTCACTTAAAAGACATCATCCGTCATCATCTGTTACGGAGATGCAGAAACAATGGCGTGTAACGTCTTAATTTCATCTCTACATTTGCTATGTGAAGCCTCCGACTAGACGTGATTTAAAAGAACAGATTGTTCAAATATGAAACGTAAACAACGTTCCCATTGTCACAAATCATTTAGCGTGGTGCAAGCTACCTCCTAAATCATAATACACTTGTCACAAAGTGCTTTGTCGAGTTGATAATATCTAAAGCAGACTTGCTTGTGTGGTTTCTGTATAACAGTGTTATCTATACAATAGTAGTGAGAAAAAAAAAATGTTTTCTAGTTAGAAGCATGAGGTCACTAAAGTTTGAGGACAGAATTGTATATTAGAAATGGATGGGATGATAATGTTGCTCCACTTGTTAAATACAGACTTATGGTACCCTCCAAAATTATTGACACCCTTCATGAAAACAAGCAAAAATGAATATGGAAAAAGAATAAGACTCAGTAAATAATATCTTAGAGTCTAGTAGGTCAGTACGGAGAATTCGTTGGTATTGTTTGCTGCCATGCACCGAATTGAAAGTGTCCTGAATGGGCTGACTTATTCTGAGCGGGAGATTTATAGCACTTCTGTGCATTGTGCAGTGTTGGCCTGCAGAATTATGCCAGGGCGAGCTATGCAACTGAGCAGGTTATTTAACCGGAAAGAAAATGGAAATTTCAACTGTAGTGATGACAGACAGGGACATTTAAAGAGTGGCCTGCTGCCTCAAACGGTTCTGCCTGGTTCAGACGGAAACTGGTTACAATCCTGTGCCTCGCAGACCTGTGCACCTAAGACCCGTTCAGGACTAGCAGTAGTTAGCACTGTGTGATTTTACCAGACTTCACCGAGGCAACTTTTCATCTGTATCCACCACCATCTACTGCTATGTCTCTTGCTTAGCCAACTGCCTGTAGGATTTCTAGATCAGTTTTATTTGCAGTTATGAGTATTATTTCATAAAGGCTCATTAAGGGGAAACCGTGCCTTCTGTCAGGGTAACAATCCACAGTCGTCGCCATAGCATCATGGCTTTTTATGGTCGTCTCAGCTCCTTTATGTATATAGATTTAAATGCAACGCATCAAGACGAGTAGCTTTATTGTCATTTCAACCATATACAGCTGGTACAGTACATAGTGAACCGAAACAATGTTCCTCCAGAACCGTGGGCTACATAAAACAACACACTATCTACATTAGATGACACAGAGCTAAATAAGACCTACTCATTTTGTACATAAAGTGCATGTGCAAATGTCTGCAAACAGCACAAAACAAGACAGTACAGAATACTAAAACAGGACAGTGGGCACAGAAAGTGACAGTGTAGCGCGGACCAGCACTCAGACCTCTCAGACTTTTAGACTTCTCAGAAAGAAGAGGTGCTCCTGGGCTTTCTTGGTTATGGAGCGGGTGTTGAGGGACCAGGTGAGGTTCTCCGCCAGGTAAACACTAAGGAATTTGGTGCTCTTGACGATCTCCACGGAGGAGCCATCGATGTTCAGCAAAGAGTGAACGCATGGCTGCATGCGCCGTGTGTCACTGCTGTCCAAGTGGCTGTGGATTTTCTGGGCACGCTTTGCCTCTCTGATGGCCTGTGACAGTTTGGCCCTTGCTATTCTTAGGACCGCCTTGTCACCGGCAGACTCTCGGGTCCTCGGCAGCACACGCACCTCCGCAGTCTTCCAGGGCTTCTGGTTGGAGCGAGTAATGATGGTCTTCAATACACTTGCTCAGCTGTCAGCCCGTACAACTTGTTTTACTAGTTTGAAAGCATTCTGCAAAAAGTTTTGTATAAACCTTTTTAGACACAATTCAACATTACAATAGTGTATCTACACACTTGTTTTTGTTTTCCAGACTGAGTATGAGTACATTTTTTGGGACTCATCAGTGCCAATACCAGTAGTGATATAAAAATGCGTAATGTACTGTACTTAGTATTAACCAGTCAAGGATGTCATGGGACATTACTGCATATTTAGCTCTGTTTATGTTTCCCCTGTTTAAACTGAGTTTATAATGTTAGCTGGTTGGTTTTAAATGCAGTGCATTTATCTCGCTACATCAATTACCTCGGATCAAGTAGGATTGCAGTGGACAGTGGGTTTTTATGCACTTTTTGTTGTAGACCATCCACCTCTGAGATGCCTTTTTGCTCACCACAAAGAATTATGTAAAGAGTTATTTGAGTTACTGTAAGCTTCCTGCCAGCTCAAACCAGTTTGTCCACTCTCCTCTCTCTCATCAACGAGGCATGTCCACCTACAGAACTGCTGCTCATTCGATGTTTTTTGTTTTCTGCTCTATTCTATATAACCTCTAGAGACTTCTGTGTGAAATTCCCAGAAGGTCAGCAGTTTCTGAAATACTCAAACCAGCCTGTCTGTCACCTACAACCATGCCACAGTTAAAGTCACTGATATCACATTTTTTCCCCATTCTGATGTTTGATGGGAACATTGACTGAAGCTCTTGATCTGTACCTGCGTGATGTTATGCATCGCACTGCTGCCAATCGATTGGTTGTTCGGATAATCACATGCATGAGCAGGGGTGCAGGTGTTCCTATTAAAGTGGTCAGCGAGTGAATATCTAGCGTTGCTAGCCGACTCATATCGTTGGGTTTTTAATGTGCCGAGATGAAACAGGATGACAGTTCCAACTTTGCACAGACTTAACTAGACCTCAGACAGTGTGAATGCTTGGGGAATCGTTGGCTTTCATCTCCCTCTGCTCTTTTAGAAAGAATAGAGAGGTGCTGCTGATTTGTTTGCCTTATTAATTATAGTAGAGGTGAAGGGGTAGTCTGAGCAGTTTGAGAACCAAATCGGTTTTGCTTGTTCAGGATCTGGTTGAATAATACACACACTGTAAAAGCCAATTAGCCAAGTTTACTCGAGCGGTTTCGGGAACATGATTGCCTTGACATGACTCGGATCGGTCTGAATCATGCACGCTCCGTTTATAAAGTAATTCAATTTTACACTGTCGAGTCACAAGTTCCTGTTTAGGCTTCACTTATAAAATGTGGCTCTCGGAAAATAATCACGTATTTTAGGCACTATGGACATGCCATGCTACCTTTCTCTTTTTCTTCTCTCTTTGTCTGCTTCTTCACTGTCGGTCTCTTTTTACCTCCCTCTCTATCATCTTTAATGCTCTCACTAATTTTGTGCCGCATACCCAGTCTTTCTTTATCCCGTCCCCTCGGTTGAATTCCCTTCATCTCTTCTCCTCCATCGTCTGTCTCTATCATTCTGAATCTCTATCTTCTGCTCTCAGTTTCAATTTCAGCATCTGTCAGGTTCATATATGGAAATATAGAGAGCAGCTCTAAGTGGGCATGTCTTGATGTCCACTCATCAGAATGTATGCATGCCTTTGAGTCCATATATACAGTAGGCTTGAAGACACACCCACCTGTCCCATGCAAAAGTGAACCCACCTAGGTGTGATGTGGCCATATCTTCTGATTCTAGTAAATATTCTTACTGCTACGTTCTGGACTAACTGGAGCTTGTTTATGCATCTACTGGAACATCCAGACAGTAAGGCATTACAGTAATCCAACCTAGAGGTAACAAAAGCATGAACTAGTTCTTCTGCATCATGCAGTGACGTTATATTTCTTATCTTAACAATATTTCTGAGATGAATGAAGTCTGTCCTGGTAATGTTATCTACATGAGCTTCAAATGAAATACACGTCTGCCTTTGCGGAAACATACAACTGTGTGTCATCAGCATAACAGTGGAAGCTAATACCGTGTTTATGAATCATTTTACCCAGAGGTAGCATCTATAAATATAAGAAAGCAGTCAGTCTAAAACAGAACCTTGCGGAACAACAAACGTTACCTTAGTATGTGTAAAGAAGTCACCATCTATGAACTGATAGCAATCGGTCAAATAAGACCTGAGCCAGGAGAGGGCCGTTCCCTCGACTCCAACAAGATTTTCTAGTCTATCAAAGAGAATAGTATGATCAGTGGTGTCGAAAGCCGCACTAAGGTCAAGCAACACAAGCAAGGAGACACGACCCCGATCTGAGGTCAGTAGTAGGTCGTTTACCACTTGAACTAGTGCTGTTTCTATGCTATGATGAGAACTGAATACAGGCTGATACATTTCATGAATGTTATTCCTATGTTGGTATGAGCAAAACTCACGCTGGGCTACAACAATTTCTAGGATCTTGGTGATAAAGGGGAGATTTGATAATGTTCAGTAGTTGGACAGCTGACAAGAGTCGAGGTCAGGTTTTTCAATTAGGGGGTTTGATAACTGCTGGTTTAAAAGATTTAGGTGCATAGCCAGTGCTAAGGGAAGAATTGATCTTTTTTTTTTTTAGAAGAAGTTCAATTGCTTCTGGTATTATCTGTTTGAAGAAACATGTGGTTAAAGGATCTAGTACAAGTTGGTGATTTTCATGAGGAAATTCTCAAGGTCTCTTGAGTAAAACATTCTAATTGCTGATCTGATATAGTTATACCGTTATCTACAGTGTCAGTCACCAAACTGTCTGGCTTTAAATTTATAGTCTGAATTTTTTTACCTGATATATTCAATTTTGCCATAATTATTATTATTATTTTATTTTTTTGAAAGAACGCTACTACATATTGATGGTTTAAATGCTTCTGTGGTGGTCTTATTCCTAGTTAATTTTGCTACAGTATTAAATAAGTATCTAGGATTATTTTTTATTATCTTCTATTAGGATGGAGTGATACATTGATCTAACAGCACTAAGAGATTTTCTATAGAACAGGAGGCCTTCCTTCCATTCTGTTTGAAATGCTAGCAATTTTGTTTGGTAAAACAAACTTGTTTGGAAGCCAGTCTCGCTAATGTTTTTGTTTTGTTTTTTTTAGAGTATGGAGGCGCACCTCTATTGCTGTAATCTTCTCCATCAGAGAGCTAAATAATATCCACTTATCACAAATAAACCTACTACTAATGACAGAGGAAGAATGACTAAACATCCTGCACTCAAGACGCTGAACTAGCTGAATCTTTGCCATATTGAGTGTTTAACAAACATTAGTCAAAGATTTGTTGATATTATTTTGGACAGATCTGATGTGGATGGCGTCTGCTTGCTGTCCTTAGATAAAAATATTTAAAAAAAAACAAAAGCATTCTTTGAGAAAATGAAAATGCAGCAGAAGGGGACAAATCCACCTACCACATTCAAGGACATACCCATTTGTCCCACTCAAAGACATGCTCATGGGCATACACATCTGTCAAACTCAAAGGCGCATCCACGTCAAGGACATGGCTACCAACCATAGTGAAGTATATGCCCACCTGTCCCACTCAAAAGTATGCTCACCTATGTCACTTTGTCAGTCCCACTTAAAGGCATGCCCATTTCCCACAATCCAGGACACACCCACTTGTCCCACTCAAAGGCACAGCACCCTACCACATTCAAGGACATTCCTACCTGCCCCAATCAAAGACACACTTAAGGACATGGCCACCTTTCCCACTATGAGGAATATCCAACCACCACACTCAGACATGGCCACCTACCACACTCAAGGACACATGCACTTGTCCCACTCAAGGACACACCCACTTGTCCCACTCACAGGCACAGCCACCTGCCATTCTCAAGAAAACTTACATCTTACCCACTTGAATGCACAGCCATCTTCTATATGCAAGCATATGCTCACTTGTATACTCCAATAAACACCCACCTACCACACTCAGAGACACACACCCCTGTTCTCCTAAAAGACATCCTGTGTTCTGTGTTCTCCAGATTCTCATTTTGCATGATTGACAAGACCATTATAATCACAGCAATGTATTATTCACTGAGTAAAGCTTTCACTTGAGACGTGTATTTGAATAATTTATTACAGACATTAAATGTAGCTTAGTGAAAGAGAATTTTCCTTAATTTCTCTCTCTCTCTCTCTCTCTCTCTCTCTCTCTCTCTCTCTCTCTCTCTCTCTCTCTCCCCCCCATGTTCAGTGGATGGAAGCTGGTCATGTTGGTCTTCTTGGTCCAGATGTTCAGCCACATGTGGTGGGGGTCATTACATCCGCACTCGTTCGTGCAGTAACCCACCGCCTGCTTACGGAGGAGACATCTGCCTTGGCTTACACACTGAGGAGGCCCTGTGTAACACACAGGCCTGTCCAGGTATACAAACACACACACACACACACACACACTATTTCACCTACACACATAATCCTACGCTCTAATTTAAATGTGCATACTCAAAGCTACTATTTACAGACACATTTACTGTGTATATGCCTAAACGCTCACGTAATGCCCACATGCAGATGCACACTTACTAACTCACATATGTACATGTGCACACACACACAGAAAGTCCACTGTTGCTACTATATGTATTTATTTATTTAATTAAAAACTAAAGCAAAATGTGATATTATTCAGGATTGTCTTGACTAAAACCGAGACAAACTTTTTTTTTAATGTGTGTAGGCCACAATAGGTAAGACTATTTGCTTGAATAGGCCAAGTAAGGAATAACAAATGATAGTCTGTGTTGTATATTATTATTATTATTATTATTATTATTATTATTATTATATGTTTTTATATTTCCAAAGTGTTATTCCACTTATACCACAGGAATCTGCCAAAAATTCTTTAAAAAAAAAAAAAAAAACTTATTAAAGGATAGCACATTTTAATCATTCATGTTATGGAACATCTGTGAGAGAAGTTAGTTCCTGTTATCACTTACAGTGCCGTTAAAAAGTATTTCTTCTGTTTTTGTGTATATCTCATACTGAATAGTTTTAGATCCATCCATCCATGCATCTTCTATACCACTTATCCTTCCTTCAGGGTCACGGGGAAACCTGGAGCCCATCCCAGGGAGCATGGGGCACAGGGCGGGGTTCACCCTGGACAGGGTGCCAGTCCATTACAGGGCTAGTTTTAGATCTTCAAACGAAATACAAAATAAAAACAAAGGCAACCTGAGTAAACACACAATACAGTTTTTGGTTTTTTTATATATGTGTATATATATATATAATTGCCCCCTTAAACATAAAATCTGGTTGTGCCACCTTTAGCAGCAATAACTGCAACCAGATGCTTCCAATAACTGGAGCTCAGTCTTTCACAGCACTGTGGTGGAATTTTGGCCCACTCTTCTCTGCAGAATTGCTTTAGTTCAGCCACACTGGAAGGTTTTTGAGCATAAACTGCCCGTTTAAGGTCCTACCAAAGCATCTCATTTGTTCCAAGTCAGCTTTCACTAGGCCACTAAAAACATTCATTTTAGTTTCCTTGAGCCATTCAGAGGCGGATTTACTCCTGTGCTTTGGATCATTGTCTTGCTGCATAATCCACTTGCTCTTGAGTTTCAACTTACAGACTGCAGACTGGACATTCTCCTTTAGGATTTTCTGGTAGGGAGCAGAATTCATGTTTCTCTCAATCATTGCAAGTTGCCCAGGCCCTAAAGCAGCAAAGCATCCCCACACCATCGCACCTCCACCACCATGTTTGACCGTAGGTTCTTTTTGTGGAATTCTGTTTGGTTCATGCCAGATGTAATGAGACCCCTGACTTCCAAACATTTCCACTTTTGACTCATCATTACACAGAACATTCTCCCAAAAATCTGAGGATCATCAATGTGTGTTTGGGAAAAATTCAGAGGAGTCTTAATGTTCTTCTGGGTTAGCAGTGGTTTTTGCCTCACCGTACTTCCATGGACGCCATTTTTGCCCAGTGTCTTTCTGATAGTTGAGCTATGAACAATGACCTTTATTGATGCAAGACAGGCCTGTAGTTCCTTCAATGTTGTCCTTGACTTCATGGATGAGTCGTCACTGTGCTCTTGGTGGAATTCTGGAAGGTCGGCCACTTCTGGGAGTTTTTTCTATTTGGAGATAATGGTGCTCATTGTGATTCTTTGGAGTCCCATTGAAATGGCTTTGTAACCCTTCACAAACTACTGCATTTCAAATCACCTTCTTCCTCATCTTTTCTGGAATTTCTTTCAACTTTGGTATAGTGTGTTACTGGATAAGACATTTTAACCAACTCCATGCTGTTGAAAAAGTTCTATTTAAGTGTTGATGTGATTGAACAGGGTTTGCAGTAATCAGGCCTGGTTGCGTCTAGTCCAGCTGAACCCCATTAGGAATGCAGTTTCATAGATTTGGGGAATTAGTAACTATGCGGGCAAATACATTTTCACACAGTCCCAGTTGGTATTGGTTAACTTTTTTACTTAAATAAATAACATTTTGCGTTTAAAAACTGTGTTTTTTTTTTTTTTTGTATTTACTCAGGTTACCTTTGTTTTATCTTAGATTTTGTTTTGATTTATGAAATAATTTAGTGTGAGATGCATCAGCAAATCAGCAAATACTTTTTCACAGCACTGAAAGTTACAGCAGCTATAAATGGTCTTTACTTCCTCAGCCTCTCTCTTTTTTTTTTTTCTTCTTTTTTTTTTTTTTTTTTTACTGAAACACCAAAAATTACAAAATAAATCTTTTGGCAAGTCAGTTACTGTATATGTACTTTGTTCACATGAGAGGTCATTTTAAAACAATTCATTAGAGACAGATTTATTTCAGCTTTCTGAAATTACTTTTAGAAGCTTCTTATTCTTCTTATTCTTATTGGTCAAATGTGAAGTGCACCTGTGACTGTATTTACAGCCAGTGCCTTTTTACCATCTGATACAATGGGAAAATCTTGGCGTAGACCTCAGAAAAATTAAAGTGCAGTTACACCTTAGGAGCAATTTCCAAATAACCGAAGGTACCACAAACATCTGTACAAACAATCGCATGCAAATCTAAAAAATCTTGGGACCACACCGACTGTATCATTCAGGAAGGAGGCACAAATGAAGTCACAGGCATGAACGAAACAGGGTTATTATAGTTTTTAAAAATATTATAGTTTTTATTTTTATTTCGTTTCATTCAAAGTGAATAGTTCCCAAATTGGGCTCTGTCTTGCCATACCTATAAATTTCACCATTAGCACGCTGCTACTAAATCGCTGCTGTGCCAAGGAGTTCTAATACATTACTCTGCCAACTACTGGTCATTTATGATTTGGCAATATTGATGGATCGACTCCGTTTAACCTCTGTTCTTAAGTCAGACCACCCGACATTTAAAATACGATAATAAAAGTTTTATTCTTTGAAATTCTATTTAGTTTTCGTTCGCATTGCACGTTGACATTATAGTTGCAGTTTAGTTTTCGTTTAGGGAAGAAATCGGAGGCATCAGGTACCAAAGTATGAGTTTGTACATCCATCATTAAGAGAGTCATACAGTATATTGCCCTTTCCTGAAAGGCTGTCACACAAGGAAGAGGCCTGGGGTGAGGCTTTTAATCTGAAGAACACAATCCAAACTGTGAAACATGAGGGTGGCAGAATCATGTTGTGGGGGTGTTTTGCTGGAAAAGGGACTGGTGCACTTCAGAGAATAGATGGCATCATGAGGAAGGAGAATTATCTAGAAATACTGAAGCAAAACCTCAAGGCCAGAAAGTTAAAACCTGGTTGCAACCGGGTCTTCCAGCAGAACATTGATCCTAAGAATATCTTCAAAGTTATGACAAAACGACTGAAAGACAACAAAGTGAAAATATTGGAGTGGCCTTCACAAAGCCCTGACCTGAATCTCACAGAAAAAAACCTGACTGAGTTACACCAGTTGTGTCAGGAGGAATGAGGAAAAATTCTGGCAAAGGAGTGTCTTGTGAAAAGCAATGCAGTTCAAGCAATTAAAACGCAATGCCACCAAATACCAACAAAGTGTATGTATTGCTGCCAGGGCATGAATAAGCATACCTGACATGCATGGTCTTCCATCCTTTCCAGGTGTTCCTGCCTTAATTACATTTGAATCAGATGGTAAATAGAGTATAAATCCCAGTGTCAGAGATAAACGATGCATGATAAATCCATTCCTCCAAGCTGTTAGAGATCACACCAAATTTCTGACATGTTAGAAAATTTCATTAGACATCGTGTAATGTGAGCAGTGTCTCGATTAGACATACACATCAGAAGTCCAGCTAGCAATGTCAGTTTGAGTCTATCTGTTACTATGCTACCGTCAGCATTGTGTGGTTGCTTGGTAACCACTTGCTGTAGGCTGCGTGCAGTGACTAACCACCTTGTAATACGACTGCGTTGTAAAGTAATGAAGGCTGCAATAACTGAGCAGTGAGCAGCAATAATGGAGCAGGTCCTTTTCTTTTGAAGTTTCAACTCACAAAACTGTGCAGACTGAGCTCTGACAGCTTGTTAACATTTTCAAAAGTGAGGTGAACTGACGCATCACTGGCATTTAACTTCAGACATTTGTACAGCGTGCTCAATTGAGCATGAGATATCATTGGGTTTGCCACCTTCAGTGCTGAAAAAATAAGGGACATCCCAATCCAAGTCCACCCCACAAATAGATTATTATTATTATTATTATTATTGCTGCGTTTAAACCGACTGAAACTAATAATGTTTTTAAATTAAATTATATGTATGAAGGTTAATATATAGGATAAACTGATGGGGTTGTCTATTTAGATGTTTTACATTCTTCATTGTCATATTTATAGAGGAAAACAGATACAAGAAGTATATGTTATAATCTTAACTTTTAGTCTAAAATCTAAAAAAAAATATATACCACACTCATGGAGGCATTTCCATACAAGAATCGCATGCCTGTACATGCTCTGTCACTCATATAGTGTAGAAGGTTAACCTGACCGAAAAAGGAGGAAAATCAATATCTCAATATGAAAGCAAATGATAGACTTGAGCATGAATACACCCAGTACCACAGGAAAAGAGAGATGAAAAAAAAAGCAGCTAAATGGTGAGATATGTCCTCGTATATACAGTGGCTGAGATGGGTGCGTCTCTGGTATTCAAATGTCAGTTTGTCCATTAGCCAAGGCCTGAGTGAAACTCTGGCATGACCTTTTTGTGGCTCCACCTGTCACACCATTCATTACGATCACACAGTGAGCGAGGGAAGTGAATACTAATGACATGTGGACAACGGGAGAGCTGACAGCAAGCTTTCATTATGCACAAGTACATTCAAGAAATGATCTCTGTGAAGCTTAGATTCATAAAGGCTTGTCTATGCTTAGAGTTCTTTGTGATTGCTTTGTAAGCATTTTTATCAACTCTAATAGAGTTTCCTTCTTAAGCTTGATAATTAATTACTTGAGATAAACATGTAGCATGAAACGTATCCTATTAGCGCTGAATTTATTTGTTCCTAATTCCATCTCCGATCTAGTATAACACTAGGGAAGAAAGTAGCAAAAAATGAATCGATTAAAATGAATTTTATTTTTTAAAAAATAATAATAAAATGTGTGTGCAGTAAAAATCGAGCTAATGAAATGCTAGAGGATTAAAAAGACAATTGATGAACAGCCATTTGATTCGATAAATTCAAGGATGATTCAATTAAAAGATTTGTTCAAATGTGGGCCGTGTTCAACGTTTACCAGCATGTTATTTCTTTCATTACCATTCACATGCGAGGTGGCCACACATAAGGGTCGAAGTAATAAATATTCCATTATAAAAGAAAATAAAAGCAATTAAAAAGCATGAGATTTAAAACTGGCATTACATTAAAATTGCAATGGTAATCATTCATTCATTCATTCATTCATTCATTCATTCTTATTATTATTATCCTTATTATTATTATTATTATTATTATTATTATTATTATTATTATTATTATTTAAGCAAGCATTTCGATCTGCCTTATTCATAGTGTAGGATGGGTATTTTTTCTCATTTTTGCACATCATTCATTATTTAGTACATAAAAAAAAATGTTACTTCCATCTTGCTTTAGTTGCTTCTGACTTATTGGGCAGTTTTCATCATGGGTAGTTCTCAGTCAGCAATGATAACCACACAGACATAATTGGCCTAGTATATAGTGGATGGCATAGTCACTTTCCCAGAATCTGCAGAATGTTAATACTTTTTTTTAAATAAGAGGGATCATAAAAATTGCATTTTGTATTTTATTTAGTACTGCCCTGAATATAACATAATATATAACATAAAATAGCTTTGCATGTAGTCAGGTTTTTATTTTATTAAAAGAGTCCTAAATAAACAACCATTCGGAAATCTGTTTGTACCAGAAATGAAAAATGACAGTCATTTGTTTCACATTACTAGCTAGATTAGGAAATTCATGAAATATATAAACGTGTCTGTGATTGTGCCCTGCGATGGACTGGCACCCTGTCCAGGGTGTACCCCGCCTTGTGCCCGATGCTCCCTGGGATAGTCTGCAATCAAATCCTGATACACACAATAAGAGGAACGTTTACTTACAGTCCCCTTGAAAGTATTTTAATGGTAAAGGCCTTTTTTTTTTTCTTTAGTTTGCCATTTTGGTTTGAGATCAATAAATAAATAAGTAAGTTACAGTCAACTGTAATTTATGGAAATGTTAGGAATCGACCTGGAATTGGACGTGTGTCTATATCGTCTCAACGCACTATGACGAGGATGGTTTGAGTGGCCAAAACATCTCCAAGGATCACAGCTGGAGAATTGCAGAAATTAGTTGCATACTGAAGATCAGAAAGTCTCCAAAACTACAGTCCAAAGTCACCTACATCACCACCAACATTAAAGGTGGTGTCTCTTTAATGTTTTGGGCTGTTTTTCTGTCAGAGGACCTGGACATTTTGTTAGGATACATGGCATCATGGACTCTATGAAATATCAACAGATATTAAATGAAAGCCTGACTGCCTCTGCCAGAAAGCTTCAAATGGGCCGTGGTTGGATCTTCCAGCAGGATAATGAGCCAAAACTTCATCAAAATCAACACAAGAACGGTTTACTGACCACAAAATCAAGATCCTGCCATGACCATCCCAGTCCCCTGACCTGAACCCCATAGAAACCCTGTGGGGTGAACTGAAGAGGAGAGTCCACCAGCGTGGACCTCGAAATGAGAAGGATCTGGAGAGATTCTGTCTGGAGGAACGCTCTCAGATCCCTCGCCATGTGTTCTCCAACCTCATCAGGCATTAAAACTCAGAGCTGTCATCTTAGCAAAGGGAGGTAGCGCAAAGTATTGACTAAAAGCGTGCCAATAATTGTTGCACACATACAGTATATTTAACAAAAGATTTTTTTCATATATAAACCTGTGTTTTGTTTGCAATTGTTTGATTCATGAGAGCGGAGAATTTTTGTGAATATTTTTAACAAAAGATCAAAAGGTTAAACAATAAAGACAATTTTTCACAGACTACTTTGCTAATATTTAGTAAGGGTGCCAATATTGGTGGATTGCACTGTACATCTAGATGTGTTAAACCACTTTGATGCAGACCTCCCAATGTTTAGGTGAGCAAAAGTATTGGAACAGTTAGTCTTAAAGTAAATAACACTTAATATCAAGCCAGTGGCAATTCTTCCATTCTTCTTTTTGTGATTCTTTTCCGTACTTGTAATGAAGCTTCTTTCAGTTGTTCTTTGTTTTGAGGGGGTTTCTCCCTTCAGTCTCCTCTTCAGAAGGTGAAATGCATGTTCAATCGGGTTAATGTCTGGTGACCGACTTGGCCAAGTGAAAACCTTCCACTTTTTTTCCCCTGATGTCTTTTGTTGTGTGGGCAGTGTGTTTTGGATCATTGTCTTGATGCATGATGAAGTTCCTTTGGGGTTTCAGTCAATGTTTCAGTCATCAACTTCTGTTGTTTTCCTTGGCTGAACTCCAATGTTTGGTTGTTAGTACACCTGTGGTTTCTTTATTTTTCAGGACATTACAAATTGTTGTATGGCTCAACTCAATGCTTATGAGAAAGTGTGCCAGTCCCCGCCGTCATGAAACGGGAGCACAGCGTAACACACTTCCTGAACTCTCTCTCACTCATGCTTTTCTCCTTTTTTCTTTTTTTTTTTTTTGTTAAAGATAGAGAGGAAGAGTCTTTTTGTGAGTGTTACACAAAACGACTGACATGCAGTCTCGCTGAAGATGATAAGGCTGACGGCGCGATTCACAGGTGCCGTTTATATATCATGCGACGCACTTAATCGCCACGTCACCTGATCACAGCAGGCCTATAAATAGGCATGATGTTACACAAGCTTCAGATACCGGTCACACGCGAGGGCACGTCCGACAGCGCCGAGCTCACGCAACATGGAGTTCCCTTAGAAAGGGCACGCCTGTCAGTCACGTGTTCCAATATTTTTGATCACTTGAAAAATGTGTGGGATCGGAAGTTTTGGATCTCTTTGTTAAGCACTCTTCATATATTATTAAAGTATTCAGAATTGCACCACCTGACAGGATTTCCCATGCCACCAAAGGATAATAAAAAAAAAAGATTGCAATTATATTATCCATATCTAAGCTGCATGAATATTTCAAATAAGAGAATCACGAGATAAAAAGTTAGCATACAAGAAAGAATCTGCTGAATCTGATACTCAGAGTCTGAGAATCACTATTTGTTCAACTGCAACCTCTTTCATGTATTGAACAGTGAAAGTGCTGAATTGATTTGTGTTTATTTTCTAATTCAGTCCATATAAGTCTTAATCATTAGCTGATTAGTTAAATTAGAGGTGTTAAATGAGGTTGAATACTAAACTCTGCACTGCTCAATCCCCCAGGACTAACACGAGGTATGATTTATTAGCCAGTTGCAGCTGTTTGTTCCAAAAGTTTAGAGGATTCAGCTTATAAAATGCTATTTTTCAAAAAACTTTTTTTTCTTACCAAAGTTAGCATGTACATATGGATATAATACTCCGCTACAGAATTTATGTCAAAGCAGTTAGGTTAATGTGGGAGTTAATGTAGGTGGAGGTGATTGTGGAGTCAGTCTGTAGTCTCAAGCTCTGGATGAGAAAGCAAAGAAATATCCTTTTGAGTGACCACTTGAATGTAATATCCATTTTACTAAAAGTGTTGATGCTTTATCAAACTTGTTGCTAAACATAGAGCTGAGCGAAGTGAGCATTTCAGCGCCCGACTATTGGACTCCTTCACAGTGGACTCTGGAGTTTTCACACAACATTACTGTATAAAACTATTAAAGTTAAAAATAAATTTAATGCTGTTTTTCCACAGAGAGTTGGTCTGATTGGTCTGAATGGTCCCACTGTGACTCATCCGGTTCTCAAATTCGGCTTCGTCACTGTGATGTTCTATTTCCTACTGGGAATCAGTGTTCTGGGAACAGCAGTGAAGTCCGTGCCTGCCTGTCCGACTCCAACTTTATCCCAGGTGGACACACACACACACACACACACACACACACACACACACAAATAGAGAGACTTATAGTAACACTATGGGACCAGACTCAACAGAGTAAGGACATATGCATAGAGTGAAATTAATTTAATTTATATAGCATCTTTTTTAAAAAAAAACAAGATCACTTTGTACAGCAATATAAAGGACAAACTCAAGAAAGACAAAAGACCAATGACTAGGACTCTTGAAACTAGGAAACTTGAAAAGCAAGGAACTGAGGAACTACATGACTTGGAAACTGGGAAATAAATGCTAAGCAATGTTAACAGAAACCTGGAAAACTAGTAAAATTGAGACGTAGGATACTTGAAAACTGGGTAATTATGTTGCTAAGGAATTTAACACAGAGTGGAACTAGGAAACTGGTATTGTAAAAAAAAAATGTAAAAAAATTATGAATCCATGGAAGGGAAGTAAAACATTGGAATCGGGAAATCAGGACTCTGTGCACCTAGGAAACTGGGAATCAAGAAATCAGAAGGTTCAGCTTTCAAATCATTCTCAACTGTGCGGTGCAATGAAGCAGAATTCAGTGTGAAAAATCTGGCATGTTTCAAAATCCAATTCAGTTTTCAAAATTCAGGCATGCTTGTGCAATCACATCCTTTACAGAACAGGACAACCTGTCACAGTGGAGGCCCTTTATGGTACAGTACTCCTCAAAGTGTACAGGCAGTCGCTTACACAAAGCGTTTGAGAACACTCAGTGGACACACGGCTGGTCTGTGTACATTCACACCTGCAAAAGCAAATAGATTACCTTTGGCAGGAAGGTTGGGGTCAGCCATAGCATGACATGTTTAGACTCTGGTCCCCAAGGAGGCCACTGCGTCCTGACCAGCATTGCATCCGATTTTGGAGACCTACCTGGCTGCGCTGATGGTCAGCAAAAAAAAATGTCGTAAGCAAAATCTTATATCTTCATATAATACTGGATCATATGGCAAGTTACACAAACAGCTTAGCACCGAGTCTAGGTAACACCATGGGACCACTGATTTGCATGAAGGTCAGACATGTAGAAATATGCATTGCTCAGATCTATGGTTACAAACCACAAATTGGTATGGATAGCATATGGAATGGCTTTTGTTTTAAAAATACATTTAGGTCTCTCCAGAATGGGGCAGATTCTGCCTCTTTTTTGGAAGTGGAAAATATCTTGCAATACCCTATGAACAGTGTGCTCAGTAGCCACTAATATGATAATATCAAGTTTCAGTGCTTCAGACAAGAGGGGGAAAACATCCCACTGTCCACAGTATATTTTCAAAAGTGACACTGGAAACCCCTGCGCTTTTAGCGAATCATGCTCAAAGGCTTGGAGACAGTCTGCTCTGACATGAAACCATCTTTGTGTTCTTTATCTAAGCACTGTATCCTGCGTAACTCCCCGATGCAGTTTTTGAAACCCTACTCCACAGGAATAATGTGACAACATAGAAGGGCCCCTAGTTGCACCTAGCTAAGATAATGTCTCAGACAGAAGGAGGTTATCATTTAGTGCCTGGGTCGGTACGCCAAAGACATGTCCAGGTACCAATGGCAGATGGCACACAGTGTTTGTCCCAGGCTGCAGCAAGAGCATTTGATCCGCATTGGATGTGTTAACAGCCCCAGTGATTTCCTGTCGCGAGATGGTGATCTTGCTACTGGTGCTCAACAAGGAAAAAAAGCAAATGACAAAACTTCCACTAGTTTTGTTTTTTTAAGTAAACCACACTGCTAGTCTGGAATGATCAAAAATAGAACTGAAGATCATTGACCGTTGGGAATTAAAAAGAAAAAATCCCAACATAAACTCAGATTACAGAATAATAAGACACAAATAAAACTACTGATATACACTAATAATCAAGCAAAAAGGGTGAGCCGGAGCTACGGAAAACAGAAACACATACACACGCTTCCTGTATCGACTTCAGAGCACACAGACTCCAAGTTGTCTTCATATCGACAGGCAGTAATGCATGTCCCACCAAATAATCAATCTCAGTGGCGCTGGACTAATTAGTGACTCGTCCCATTCCTTGCGTAAGTGGGCTGATCGAACACAGGCATTACAGTAATGTGTTTTGGGATCCATTTGCATTTATAAACAAGCAGGAAATCTGAGATACTTCATACATGACTGTTTGTAGACTCATCAGAACTTGTCAAATTGACAAACATTGGTAATATTTCAGTAGTTTATAAAAGATACTGTATTTGCCCATTTAAAACAAATAGTTTTATTCTAATTTTTAAATAAAGTGGGGCATGGTAGCGCAGCCAGTAGCACGGCTGCTTTACAGATTCAAGGTCCTGAGTTTTACACGTTCTTCTCACGTCTTTGTGGGTTTCCTCTGCATTCTCTAGGTTGTTCCCACTGTCCAAAATGCATGTCAGTAGGAGGATTTACAAATCTAATAGGTGTGAATGCCCTGCGGTTGGCGGGTGTCCTATCCGGGGTGTATATCTGGCTTACACCTGGCTTAAGTATTCCTGGGATAAGCTCCACAGAAACCCTAATCAGGATAAAAATGTGGACCGAAGATGAGTGAATGAATTAAGCAATTAACGAACTAACAATTTAACAATTGATTCCATGTCAAAAAACACATGTAAGAGCTTTGCCAAGTGTAGCTGGAAACAACATTTCTTTAAAACGAGAGAATGCATGAAACATTATGAGTAGGAATGTGAGAACTGGGAAACAACAAATATATATATATATATATATATATATATATTAAACTGAAAAACTAGGACAAGTGATGCCACAATAAATATAGCTTCATTACATTTTTAGTTTTTTTTCCTGAAACAGAGTCTCATGTTTATATTGACTGTACATATGACCACAGATACATTCCTATTGAGAGATATTAAAATCATGCAACCGAAAATAGATATTAAATAAATAGATAGATAACAAAGACGGCGTACAATTATACTTGCTAATTTATTTATGGAATGAACAGAGGCACGATCTGGGTGTGAGTCGGGTTTATTTAAGAATCCATGAAGGTTCTATTTTAAAATATTGAGAAATGGATTGAGAATTCAGAATTAACATTTAATTGAAGATGCGTTTGATTAAATTGTTATGAAAATTCGGTCTCGAGGCGGAAACTTGGGAACTCGACGCTTTACAAACTATAATCCGTGGTTGTATTTCCATCTGTGTCAGCATCTGTTTCTATTTTTCTCTCCCTCCACACAGCCCAAAAGACATAATTGTAAATATTTGACAAACATAAGAATATAAGTAATAAGAATATTATAACCAATAAGTACAATCTGGATAGACTCAGCATGTTACATTGAAAACCATGTTTGCAAACTGCTACATATATACATTATATCTGCTGCACTTATTGAGTGTGCGGAAATTTCCTAAATGCTGTAAATCAATCATTCAATAGATGCTTTAGGAAAGTCTCTCAAACACTTAGCGGGTAGGGTTCCCATCACTTTACCGGGAGCGTGTCAGAAGGGAAAAATCAAACACGGAAGAATGCAAAAAATGTTGATTAAATAGTGGACAGCTACAGGCAGTCCTATCCTCGAGGCCTCGTCTTATCGTCACATCGGACATATGTTTATCAAGTTTGTAATTTCGTGAAATTTCTGATTTATCACATGACCTTGTTTGACACAGACATCCGTGCTGTTATGAACAGAAACCTGCCGAAACCTCATTGTCCAGTGTCGATACAAAGCTGTGCCGTTTTGTTTTAATGCGGCATGCAGATATTGTATTACAGATATAACCATGAGTAATTAATCCTGTCCCGAATGTGCTTCACGTAATTTTAGACCTACTTGGCTTCTTCGAGTTGTTCAGTGAACAGCTGGAAACAAATCATGTCTTGAAGGACACAAGGGGGTAAATGGGCAAACCTCTTGAATTGCCAATTGCACCTGACATTTTTATTTAGTATACTCATTTGAAGCTGTTATTTAAGAGCAGCGGATGAGATGATTTGCTGTGAGGAATTTAGGGATCGGTGCTGTTGATTTGGCTCACACTAGAGTTTGAATGACATTTCTACACCTTTCCTAACAAATTGAACTGAGGAGGCAAACACAGCAGGGTTCAAAATAACCAAACCAAAATGATGCTGTCGTGAAGACACCAAGCATATAGACTAAGCCCTAACCGAACAACTACACAAAATGAAGGAGTACGACACTAATACAAATTTAGCGCAGCACTGTTAATATGTGTGAGCATGCAAATATGCAGATGAGTCATATCAATCTAAGTATTCTGTGATGAGATGGGTTTGGCAGCCTTCCATTACAATTCATTACAGAAGGCTTTCGAACACTCCATTACAAAACTTCATTTCATTTAATTATGACTGGCACTAGTCATCACAAGCACATCGGTTGCCACCTTTATTATTAGCTATTTGTCTCTCTCTTATCAGTCTAACACTTGTGTTTTGTTCCTTTTTCTCCTCAGAGATCTCTGTAGCACACTCGAGTCACACCGAGAGACGCTGTGGAGGTAATGATTTATGCAGTGTGTTACACACTTCCATTATACACCAGACGGACAAGTCAGAATGATTTTATGTTGTCACAGCCTTCTGCATGTGAAATGTCGAGGCTCAGAGTGCAACACAGAAGACAACACACACCTACACAAAGTGCAAATAGTGTAGTGTAAGACAAGAACATACTCATTACTGTGGAAAGATGAACAGATTGACTATAGTAGGGATTGCGACGTAAATAATACATAACGGATGTAGAAAATGAATATGGTGCAAAGATGCATGAAAATAATGTTTTCTATTCTGTAATTCTTAACAGACTGAATTATTTATTCCAAAGAATTCAGCAACAGGTTTTATGGCACTTCAAAAATATGCAGTGCATAGAGACATCAAATGCCATGAATAAAATAACAGATCATTTTCAGACTGTGCATAAACCTATTTCAGATGAGAGAGAGCTTCTGAATTTATTGACTCAGTAACAAGGTCATAGGTAACAAAAATCTAAAACCATATATATTTTCATAAACTAAAATAGTAATTGTATTAATTCATTATTAATTAAAAAATGTATATATCACATGAGATATTCGAGGAGAAAAAAAAAAACACCTAAAGAAAAAAAAAAAGGACCTAACATAATATAAAAGTAGATATCATTATCGTTTTGTTTTTCACACAGCACTGGTCAAACTGGTGCTCTAGTGTAGAAAATTGCTTCTGGCAAGAAGAGAGTTATGTTTCAAGAATGTTACCCAACATGCAATTTATATTCACTGTTTCCCCTCTAAAGGTCTGACACCAAAACTCACCCCACGATTTTTAATCTGTCTGCAGAATTTAAAAAAAAAAACAAAAAAAAAAAAAGCTAAAAATGAAAGTAAAATAAAAGTCTAATAAATAAATAAATACCTCTAAAAACACCTACTAACAAACTAAACTAATATTTAAATGAAAACTGACAGAATTATTTATAACAAAGGGAGTTTTTTTTTCTTCCTTGCCACAGTCACCTCTGGCTTGCTCAATAGGGCTCTAAATGTACATCCAGATTGCTGTAAATCTGCTTTTTGATAATGTATACTGTTAAAAATGCTATAGAAATAACATTGACTGAAAATTAATTAGAACATGAAAAATCCCAGTGTATACATTTTTCACTTTTCAGTGAATTTCACTCCTTATCTTTTAGTACACTCTTATCAGCCCCAAGACAGATCATAGATACTGATAAATAGAAAAAAAGAAAGTACACCCTCCATCAATTCTATGTTTTTTATTTATCACCACCTATAAAACAACTGCATGATCCTCCCCGACTTCTATAAACACACAACAAATAAAAAACAATTTAAAAAACACACAACAAATTTTGATATGTAGTCATTTTTCCCCAAAAAGTAAAGCAACATTCAAAATAAGTGCACCCTTCCTAGTTCCACAATCATTAAGAGAGTAATTAGAGCCAGGTGCTACTAAAGAAATGCACAAGATTAATTAATCCATCAAGTAGCGATGAAGTCATCAATCTGGGAAGGGTTATAAGGCCATCTCCAAACAATTTAAAATTCACCATTCCACAGTGAGAAGGGATGTTCAGAGATATCCGAGAGCTACATCAGGCCTGTGTAAGCACATTAAATGTTTATATTCGTGACAGCGATCAGAAATAGACCAAACAAGTATGGCTTTTATGGAAGGATGTCTAGGAAAAGCCCCTTCTCTCCAAAAAGAATATGGAGCATAACATAGGTTATAATATTGCATCTGAACAAACCACAATATCCTTTGGACTGATGAGACCAAGGTGTAGATGCTTGGTCATCATGCACAGTGCCATGTTTGATGAAAACCAAACACAGAGTATTGCCACAGACACCTCATACCAACTATTAAGCATGGTGGTGGAGGGGTAATTTGGTCTTGTTTTGCAGCCACAGGACCTGGAGTCATTGAGACAATGATGAAATCCACTTTGTACCAGAATGTTCTTGAGACAAACGTGAGGTCGTCTGTCCATCATCTTAAGCTGGGCTGAAATTGGGTTATGCAATAGGACAATGATCCCAAGCACACCAGGAAACTGACATCTGAATGGTTAAAGAAGAAAAGAAAAAAAACACACAGTGTTGAAATGGCCAAAAAAAAAACAGACCTCAAACCTATTGAAATGCTGTGGCGGTATCTTAAGAGAGCTATGCATAAATGAATGCCCTCAAACATTAATGAATGGAAGCAATGCTGTATAATATTTATTTTAAAATAACCAATATGTCTTTTGTTAATCTCAGTGATGATCAATATAAATAATGCTGATGGAAACTAAGCAGCAAGCACCCTTCTCCTGTTTGGGGATCCTCCTGACTGCAGGTGTATGCGCATAGATCTAGTTGAAATAGAGGGACGTCACTAAAATCACCTTTCTGTCACCTTTTCGTCACTTCTATTTGTGTGCTAGAGAAACTGCAGGGTTTTATGTTACGAAATCTTTTTTGGATTGGATTATTGGACAGGGTTAATTCTGGATCAATTTAATTCACCATCTGTTCTGTTTCTTTGCACAGACTTCAACATATTCCACATGATCGCTGTGGGATTGAGCAGCTCCATTCTAGGCTGTTTGGTCACTCTACTGATCTACACCTACTGTCAAAGATATCAGCAGCAATCCCATGATGCAACAGTGATCCATCCCATTTCTGCTGCACCTCTTAACACCAGCATCACCAACCACATCAACAAACTGGATAAATATGATACAGTGGAAGCCATTAAGGTCAGTATGGCTCTCTGCTGCTCAGAGATAATGTAATACATCATGGTCCAAATGTCTGAGTCTCGTACCAAGAACCGTTTTGGTTCCATTAAATATCCTGAATATCCAGGTCATATATCATTTACTTAATTTTTCCAAATTGATGTTACGCCTTGTCTCAGAATCAAAATTACATGCTTTTAGCATCTTCCATCTTTATATCAGTTACTCAGGTCGAAGATTTCACAGACTACTCATAATAATCTATAGCTGTTATGTGCAGAAATATGAGACAGGATGCAAGTGCGGTTGCTCAGCATGTGTTTTATTAGGGTGAAGACAGTCCTCGTCGTAGTACGTGAAACAATAAACTGGGATGATCAATCATCAAAAACAGACTTACACAGAAACAGGGAAATGGCTGAGAGCTTGATGATGCAAAAATGCATGATAAGTCTAATTAACTAATTAAGGGCTAAACATGGGAAAGCTGCACACATTAGGACAACAAACCAATGACATGACAGAGATGGAGTCAGTGGAGCAGAAACAAAACAATAGCACAAGGCAAAACAAACAGAAGCACATTCACATGCAAGGGACAAATGCAGCAGTCTGAAAGGGGCAATCTGTGACGACCAACGAGTGAAATGACAATGACCATAGCACCCCAATGCAGTTTTGTTTTTTAACTATTATTAAAACTCGCAAGTTTGTCATATAGAGATTCTCTGAAAACAGCATAGCACTCCTGGGACTTCAGAAACACCCTGAGAACCATGTTCTTTACAGGTAATAAAATCCTGGATATTATTTCCTGATGACATCGCCTGAGCCGACTGAAAAGACATTAAAAATAAGTGTTGTCAAACCGAAATGGAGTAGCTGATTATTCTTCTTTTCACACAGTAAAAGCGGGAAAGACTAAATCGTTCTAATAAATCAATAGAATATGTAAAAACAGCTGAATAAATGATTTAAACTATATGAAAGTAGTTTAAAATGTTCAGAAATGGCTTGAGGCTCAGAAGGTATCTTAAAAAAAGGCACATCTTTTTAGAATCAGATTTTAACACATGGTTTCGTTGAAATAGCGCAACAGAAGGTTGTGGTTATGCGTATTCTTGTCTGCTCTGTTGCTGCACTGAATATGGGTTTCATTCGCAAACATTAAAACGAATGCAATTTTTGGGTATGATTAAGAAGAAATGCCTCCGATCGATAAGAACACACCGTTTGGGACTCGGTGGATCAAAAAACCTGTTTGTGCAACATTATTTGATTAAATATTATATTCTTGATAAAAGGTTATCCTAACACCAGTCCTGTGTAGTGAACTCAGACATTTTGACCACACTGTAGATTTATACTGTTGGATGCAGTGTGTTCTTTGTGTGTCTCACTCTGTTGTTTCTGTCTAAAATTCATCACTCATACACTGCTTTCTCATAAGTGATGATCTTACCCTGACTGGTGCATTCAATGCTTGAAGATGATTATCTGATGTAAAAACAGAAGGCCATTTTGCTTAGAGGTTGCTCAAACTAATGTTGCACATTTGATATTAGAGTTTTTCACGGAGCATCAATCAAATTGATAGGAAATGTTTCTGTATTTTGCAAACACAATCAGTACAACAATTACGATGTGATTAGGATTCAGTCTCGGCAAATTAAAAGCGCTCCCTCTTATTGCAAGTTCTGACTATTGTGAAATTGCTTACAGTGTTTCATAACTATGGCTAATTATATTGTACTGCAGACTCCAGCATCCCGATAGCCACTTACAATATTAAGCAGTATTACAGTTGGTCATTATGAGTGAGTTTGACAGGCTATAAGGATAGAAAAATGGGTAGAATGTATTAAGTTGCCATATAATGAGTTTTCATTAATGGAATGCTAAAACATCCACGGCTAAAAACTTTTTTTTATGGTATTCAATAATGCGTTGCATGACTGAAAAAAATGTATTTATATGTAAAAAATGATTGTTTAAATAGTTTCTGTACAAAGCCTTATATGAATTAAAATCTGTGAACATCCATTTGCTTTATTTATTTTTAAACTGACACCATATACACATGTAAATACTTTATGTAGTGTTTTATATATATATATATATATATATATATATATATATATATATATATATATATATATATATATATATATATATATATGTTTGTGTGTGTGTGTGTGTGTGTGTGTGTTTAACACTCAATGTTAATTGTTTTCATACATCAGGACAGTCCTATGCATTATTGCCCTTACAGTACTTATGTTACATTTAGTCCATATTAACACTTTCAAAGACATATTAGAAAAGAATCCTGTTGGAGAAAATATAACTGGACTAAAGTGTATAAGTGTTCTTTCTATAATGAATCAATAAATTATTAGCAGTATATCTAGGTGATCAATGAAATGTCTTCAGATTGTGAAAAGCTTGTGTTAAAGCTACATTGCTAATCTTTAATTATCTTTGGGAGTTTTTTTTTTGCTGCCAGCGGCCAATCAGAGCAAGCCTTGAGGCAGAACCGACTGACTGCTTAATTGCAGGAACCAATGAAAATAGGAGGCAGGGCTTATTCCATTTTTAAATAAATAAATAAATAGACTTTTGATCTAGCATTCGTCTTACAAATGAATGGAAGCTAAAAGTTGAATAATAAGTATATAATATATAGTATAATAATACGCATATCGAAGGCTACAAGACGGTGATGTACCAGATTTTGGAATCAGGAAACGTTCCCTTGTAAATGGAAATGAACAATGCTAATCACAGTAAAGAAAAACTGAAACCAAATACCACCAGATGCCACACTGGATTTATCTAATTAAAGCAAAACACATCAGGGAGAAATGACACTTTTGGTCAGACCATGAATTTTTATTTTTATTTTTGGCTGTAATAATATAAAATGTTACAAATCATGAAATATCTTTATTTTTGTGTTTGTCCATTGCATAACAACTGAAAACATCTGAAAGTTAGCAGCTTTGAAGAAGGCTTAAGCTCTGCCCAGTTCAAAATCATGCCATATCATATATCCCTAAAAGCTTGTTTCCTGCTGTCTCAGTTTATGTGTCATTATGCTATACACTCTGCATAAACTTTAATACGAACACCTGTACACCTGCTCTTTTATGCAGTTATCCAAACAGCCAATCATGTAGCAGCAATCATGTGGCAGCAGCCCAATGCATAAAATCATGCAGATACAGGTCAAGAGCTTCAGTTAATGTTCACATAAAACATCAACAAGAATGGGGGGTGGTGGGGGGGGGGATTATGATCTCTGTGACTTTAAATGTGGCATGGATGTTAGTGCCAGGTGGACTGGTTAGAGTATTTCAGAAACTGCTGATTTCCAAAAACACCAAGTAAGTGGAAATGGCTTGTTGATAAGAGAGGTCCAGCCAGATTGGTTCAATCTGCCAGGAAGGATATAGTAACTCATATAATCACTCTTTCGAACTGTGGTGAGCAAAAAAGCATCTCAGCGTACACAAAACAGCGAACCTACCCCCCAACCTCAAAGTTCGATGTGTTGTCCATTTTGAAATGCTTTTCTTGTTGTAAAGAGTGCTTATTTGACTTACCGTAGGCTTTTTGTCAGCTCAGTCCGGTCATTCTCCATTGATCTCTCTCATCAGCACGGTGCTTCAGTCTGCTGACCCTCCACTCACAGGATTTTTTTTTTTCACGCCATTTTGTGTAAGCTGTTGTGTGTGAAATTCCCAAGAGATTAGCAGTTTATGAAATACTCAAACCAGCCCATCTGACACCAACAAACATGCTTCGGTTAAAGTCACAGAGATCACACTTTTTTGATGTTTGATGTGAAAATTAACTGAAGTTTTTTTTACTTATTTATGCATGATTTCATGCATCATGTGGCTGCCACCTGATTGGCTAATTGAATAACTGCATAAATGAGCAAATGTATGGGGGCTCCTATTAAAGTGGACGGTGAGTGTAGTTCTGCTTGCTAGTGGACTCATGTGTAAGTATCCAAATCAAAGGTGTTTTTACAGGATTAGTACAAAGGATTTAGACCTGATTTCGCTCTGCTCCCTTCCTCTTCGCAGCCTGATGTTTCTGTACTCTTGCCTTTGGATGACCACAGCATGCGCCAGGCTTTATCCACTAACACTGGTGTGACCCGACGCTTGGAGATTTTCTACTAACTCTCGATCAGCATATGTCCTCTCCTGCGTCTGTCCTTCCCCTGTGATTCTCTCGTTCTCTGGCAGGTGTGCTCATGCATTTGTTCTTCAGGTTTTTTCCATCTTTCATCTCATTCCACAGGGCTCAGAGCAACCAAGGCTTGTGAGAAGGCAGTGTGTATCGTTTTTGCCTGTTCTGTGTCACTGCTGTTGTGAAATGAACACATCGTTCATATGTTTTGTTGCTTGTTGCTCCACTTTTCACTTTTTGTTACGCTGTTTGCAAAGTAAAACAGGTGTCTGATCCAGGGTTTTTTCAGTTGTTTGCTTGACTCTGTTGTGTAGCATTTTTCTGTTTTCTGTCTGTCTAGTTTATTTAGACAGACATTCTTCATCTGATTAATATATTCGGATTATGTTTTTGTGTATCTATTGACGATCCTTCCCAGAAGAGTTGGGGCTGTTATGATAGCAATTCTGTGAGAGTAAAACTTCCTGTTAATGCCCATTGTTTTGGAATGGGCACATAGGGGTGAGATGGTCAGGTGTCCACACACCTTTGGCCATATAGTGTAACTAGGAGGACTAGAGAAACAAGGCAACTTGGAGGACTGGGAAATAAATAAACTACAAGTACTGTTAAAACTATGAAGACCATGAAAATCACAGAATAGCATAATTAGATAATTACATGGACTGGAGGACTAGAGAAACAAGGCGACTAGACGGAATAGACATCTAGATAAATTATTGAAGTAGCAGGCTGGGGAAATTGAGGAACTCGGGAACTGCTTTGAAATACATCATGAAATACGTAACAGAGTAACTCTACGAACATTTGCGTGTGTATACTAATTAATGAGACATAAGAAAAATGAACAAGTAGAAATACTAATTATGTAATGAGTAGCATGGGAATGAGGAAAAACAGGAAGTAATATTTCCCTAGTTCCCCAATTCTGCGGTTCCTCTGGTTCCGTCATTTCCATAGTCCTCCTAGCTTCACACGTGGCCTCCAAACTGTCACAAAGTCTTATTAGAAATGCTCCTTCATGTTCAACGATTCAAAATGGCCAACATTCTAATAAGAACACTAACGAGACATGTCAACAGGATTATGGTATAGCCTGACAAATGGGTCATACTTTATCTCTGCCCAAAAATGTTGCCTGGCTAGGCTGTCTCTTCCTAAGTGGTTTGTAGTGGTAGTGACTATATTTCGATGTGTACATGCTAAGAATAATGTTCGTATAATGCAGCGCCGATTATCGACACCACTCACTAATAGACCTATTCACCTTTCACCAGTGTATTTGATTTATTTTTCTTACATATATATATATATATATATATATATATATATATATATATTTATATATATATATTGTTTATTGCGTCATCTTATATTGTTTTAGTATTTACCTGTAGTGGTGTTTGAGAATGTTTTCCTTTTGCTTTGTGATGTCTTTTAATCTAGAAATGATCAATCATGTAAAGTCTCATTCAGTGCACTTTCCTCTCCTTCGCAGGCTTTCAACAAGAACAACTTGATCCTGGAGGAAAGAAATAAATACTTTAATCCCCAATTAGCTGGAAAAACCTACACCAATGCCTATTTCATGGACGTCAACACCTATGATGACTATTAATCACAGTTTTATGACCAGCACTGCTTAATTTGCAATTCCACTACCGTGAACAGTTCATGGAGTCTGTTTTTTTTGTTTGTTTGTTTTTTTGTTCCCCCTCATGGCTTGCATTGCTGTATGATGTTTTATGTGGGACCGTTTTAACATCACACATCAGTAAACCCCCATCAAAACATATTCAGCTCTAACAAGGTGTGTGGACATTACTGCGTAAACTCAACTATGAACAGCAAAAGGATATCTCCTTTTAAACAACTGTTTAAAAAAACTTCGAGAGGGGATCTGATCCCTCTGTAAACTTTCTAGGAAAGACCTTTGGGCTAGGGGTTGGTACTCTTTGCATGATTTTCATCTTTTTATTTCGTTCGTTTGCATTGCATGGTTGATCGCGCTCCAGCAGACCAGGTCGTGTCCTCGATGACCAGATTGACCCTTGACAGCTTTGTCTGCTGTGCTGAATCAGCAGCGACCCCGTGCCTCCCACATTGGTGCCCAGAATATTTGCCTGCCTGAAAAAAAAAAAACAAGTGTAGATACTTTGGTGTCTGGCAAATATGTTTATCTGCTCAAGCTAATACCAGTGGTGGGAATATCTGTGGGTTTATTTTTTTTGTCTTGTACAGTACATTCATCATAAATTGTACATCTGTGTAGCTTTTGTAGACCAAACTCTTATAATGCTTGTTGTTTCGTCCCACTGTAATTCATTAACTTTAAAAAGAGAATTTAACATTTAACAACAAACACACTAACACCTTTTTATAACTGTAATCCTTTGCTAATTTGAATACTAAGATCATATTTATGTTCAGATGTTTAGAACAACATGTCATAACTCCATCATAAACTTATATTTTCTAAAAGGGACACTAATGTTTTTCTCCATCATCTAAAAATTAACGTCATTTCTTCATGATGATAACCAAATTGGTGCTGTATTTTCCAGACGATAAGATGCTTTTTTTTTCTTCTTTGCCTTCTAGTAGGTACTTTCTTGCATTGTATGTTATAAAAATCTGCAGTTTGTTCTGAAATGTTTTGTTATTGTAATGTGCCCATTTGTTTGTGTATTTATGGTAGCCCCGCTACTCTAGTTCTTACGGTAGACTGTAGTTCTGTTTGTTAAACTCTGCTTTTCTTTATTTTGTCTATCGGTATGTACAGAAGAGAAACTAAATACTAGAAGGCCGCTAAAGTGTCATCTCAAAGGTGTTTACAGAAAGACAATAGTTTTTTTTCAACTAAGCATACAGAATTTAGACAAGTATCTAACACTCTGGAGCGACTTATTGTCTGGAAAATATGGTAATGCAGTAATCAGTGCTGGGATATCTGTCGGGTTAAATTTCTACTAATTGTTTTTTGTTTTTTTAATGCAAAAGTTCTGTTCGCTTGTTTTAATGTGCATAAATTAAAACGGCTTCATACAGCTCAGTGTTTCGGTGACTCAGTGTTTCAGTAAACCGCAGTGAGGCTCCAAGCCGTGATGGATGGCATTTCTTACCGAGTTGGGATGCGTGAAGGATACTTTGCGGTGACGTCGATCCTGTTTTGTTTGACATTGTTATGCACAGGAGCACTGTTCTCCGTCAACCTTCAACCCGATGGGCTGATGTGTTTAGAGGGTAATCGAGTGTGTGCAATTAATCAACTCCCACAGCGTGTGAGCAGCATTGGAGTGCTGATATGGCTGATTCCAGTGCAGCTTCAACGGGCGAAGGAATCGATCAGTGTTTATCCCGAGCTGACGTTTGCTGGAGCTGAAATTACTGTCAACGTCCCTCAGGGTCTCACTGTATTTGGGAAGGTGTTAGTGTCTTGTACTATGGAGAGGGATGAACGTTCTGCCCCATTTACACCAATGTGACAGTATGCAAACATTCTCTCAAAGGACTGGCGTACAACCTGAAGCTGACCTTCTGTCTAGATATAATTAGTATCCAGTTGATAAAACTGGATATGAATTAGACCTCAAAAGAAGTTCAGCTTCAGTTAAATGCCAGTCCTTTGAGAGAACAATTGCGTGCACACACACATTTCCATTCACCATACAAATATATAGATATAGACCCTGTCTAGATGTTTGACACAGGGTATGTTACACACTAAGTATGAATCTACAATCAGGTGTCCAGTATATCAGTGATATCAATATAGCATTCATTGGTTGGTGCATTCAGGGTCATGGTGGATCCAGAGCCTATCCTCGGAACACTGGATGCAAAGCAGGGACACGATCAAGATATTTAGCACACAAAATCCTCTTATCGTAGAAATGTCGTGGCTGCATTTGATTTGGAAGGCAATATACCAGCAATTAGCCAGCAATTTTGGGCAGAAGTTTTTCTGATGCAGCATGACTAAAATAAGTGATGACCTTCAATGAAGAAGAAGCGTCAATGAGTTTAAATTATGGTTTAAATTATGTAAACATTTATTAAGGTGTATGTAAACATGGTCATTCTCAAAACAATATTGGGATATCATAAATAAGATATAATGACGCATGTTCATCAAAGTTACACAGAAACCAGCAAAGATTTGAGTATCTGTAATGAATAAATCTATGCCCGATTCATGAAACTAGAATTGACGTTCTAGACGATTGTTAAATATCAAACAAGTGGTGATCTAGCTTCAGCTGCATGGAAACAAGCTCCTTTATTTATATGTCATATGCTATCCTGATGATCCTCAGCTCAAGTTACTGTCTGTGTGGAGTTTTGCATGCTCTTCCTGTGTCCACATGGGTTTCGTCCAACTTCCTAAAACATACTGGTAAGTGGAATATGCTAAATTGTCCCTAGGTTTGAATTTGTGTGTGTGTGTGTGTGTGTGTGTGTGTGTGTGTGTGTGTGTGTGTGTGTGTGTGTGTGTGTGTGTGTGTGAACATGGTGAACCGAGAGGTATCGGGTCCTATCCAATGTGTATTCTTGCCTCATTGCTTGGTTTCATGTGATAGGCTCCGGATCCAATCCGAACCCTGGTTAAGATAAAGCAGTTCCTGAAGATGAATGAATGAATGAATGAATGAATGATGAATTCATCAAACCCCAATTTTCCCGCTTACACATCTAATTTACATGAAACATCTGAACCAATATTAGAAAAGATACCCAAGAATCCACGAAAAAAGTAAATGGAAAGGGGAAATTCAGTGAAGGCGAGTCAGAATGCTTATGAATGAGGTTTCTACAAATAAAGGTGATCTTTCTGAGACAGCACAATCTTTTTTTCCTTTTTTTTTTTAAAATAAAGAGGTTAGACGCCAAAATCAGGTCCAAAAATTTTTTTACGTTTTCCACCTTCCCCTGAGGGTAGCTCAGTGATCTCTATTTATAGATTTTCTATTCATTTTAGAGCTGGATCAGAATTAATTAAAGGCATATTTAATTAAAGCTTTTAATAAATGTATAAATATAGCCAAGTTCCCACACTGAAACAAATCCTTACTTCAAACTAACTACTGAAATGAATCAAATGGAATAACCTGAATAAAAAAACATGCAATGGTATCCAAGTGTCCTTGAATAACAGGCGTGTGAACCTCAGCCCGATGCCTCTTGTACACAAATGCACTTATTACTCAGCTGAATAATTAGTGCGCTAATAAAAACAAACAAAAAAATCCACATCTACACTCACTAGATTTAGATTTGACCTTCATTCCGGCTGATCGTTTTCAGCTTGCTTTACTGACGCATCCGTAACCCGTCATCAGCAGGGGTTGAGAAGATGCATGCATGTGAAATACAGTTGCTTTGCGAATAAGATGGATTATTTACCCAATCACCTTTTTCCTCTACATGCCTAAATTAAACAAAAGGACATAGGACAGAACCATACGTTTAGTGTTATAACTTAATATTAAGTTGAAGCATGAAGCCAGCAGATCATTACAGACTTAAAATGCTTAGAAACTGCCAGTCATGGCAGAGTATGTAATAGTTTGCCCCATATCATTTTTATTATGCCATCAATGAGACCCTGTGACATAATGCATTGCTCAACCAATACAGTTCCATTGTCAAGCTACTGATCGATGTTAGACATCTAATATCAGCGGTCACTGCTTTAGACTTGTTCATTTCATGTAGTGTAGGTATCATGTTCCCATGTTAGATGTCAGAATATCTGACCACAGCTGTGTTTTATTGAAATGTCAGATTCAGTGGTGTAATCCGTTTTGGAGCAGTTGAGTTGGCAGTTTATTAAATATGAAATAGTTGGTGGGTGCCCAAAACTTGTTATATGTGTATATTTCTCTCTCTCCTGACAGTTTTTTTTTTGTTTTGTTATTTATTTATTTTTACAACATTTCTGAACATACCTTAAGGGACATATGTATAGGTATTCATTTAAAGATGGATGGGTATAAAAGGTTATATGTCAAATGTACAGATACTTTCTCTCACCTGTACAGTATGCACTCTAATACAGGGGTTCCCAAACTTTTCCAGGGCGAGGCCCCCGAAATGGCATTAACATTTGACCGAGGCAGCCCTTTTGCAAGATGTCTTTAAAACACATTAAAAATACAGACTTCTGAATATATCCCCCTTTTTTATTATTAATAATTACATCTTACATCTTTACATTACATTAGGAATTGATTGTGTGTGTGTGTGTGTGTGTGTGTGTGTGTGTGTGTGTGTGTGTGTGTGTGTGTGTGTGTGTGTGGTTGTCTGAGAGCGAGAATTTATTTTTCACACCAAATTGTTGAGGCTCCCCGGGCGCCCCCTCTTTGAAAACCACTGCTCTAATACTCACGGCAATACAAATATCAATAAAACAGCAATCTATAACTACTCATGCATATTCCATGAGTAAACAGACCGTACTTTGCACCGAGATAACGTAAACACAAAAGAAATCAAGCTGGCCCTGTTGATTGTTGTCAAGGTCAGAATTGACTGATGTCTTATCAACATTGCCTCCGCTTTGCACATTCATAAGAAATACTCTTGCTCCTACTGGTGTGTATAGTACAGATGCACCGAAATATCAAATAGACACTGAAAAAAGTGCCACCGTGTCATTAATATCGGTGTCCTGTTAAATATGTAAATGTAAATAGGAATATATACGTATATACACACACACAGCCAAAAAACAAAGAGATGGCCCTGTATTTTAAAGATAATTTTGAAAAAATCCAAATAAGCTTTACAGATCTTTATTGAAAAGGGTTTAAACTTTAAACAATGTTTTTCACGCTCGTTCAATGAACCATAAACAATTATTGCACCTGTGGAACAGTCCTTAAGACTCCAACGGTTTACAGGTAATAGTCAATTACGGTCACAGTTACAGTAACTTAGGACACTAAAGAGACCTTTCTACTGACTCTGAAAAACACCAGAAGAAAGATGCCTATGGTGTCTGCTGACCTGTGTGAACATGCCATAGGCCTGCTGCAAGGAGGTGTGAGGACTGCAGACGTATTCAGAGCAATAAACTGCAATGTCTGTAATGTAAGACGCCTAAGACGGAGCTACAGGGAGACAGGAAGGATGGCTGTTCGTCCTTGCAGTGGAAAATTTCATGTAGCCGTGCGTCCCCCCGAGACGTGATCGAGAACTTGCAAATGCCTTGGTGGAAGAGTGGAGTAACATCTCACAGCTAGAACTGACCAATCTGGTGCAGTCCATGAGGATGAGATGCACTCTAGTACTTAAAGCAGCTGGCAGCTTGACCCCCTCAGCTTATTGATATATATATATAAGTATATAAATAGGTATATATTTATAAGTAATAAATATATTTAACAAAAATATTTTTTTATAAACCTGCGTTTTGTTTGCAATTGTTTGATATCCATGAGAGCAGACCATTTTTGTTCTTTTTTTTTTTAAAGAAAATTTTAAGAAAGCAAACAATAAAGACAATTTTTCATAGCCTTCTTTCTTCATAGCTCATATTTACCAAGGGTGCCAATACCTTAAAATCCACCATGAAATACTTCAAGAAATACGAGGTGAAGCTTTTAGATTGACATGCACAGTCCCCTCACTCGTTCGTCATCAAAAATATATATAAGCAGAAGTTGTCCATGCAAGATGGCCCAAGAATCTCAGAAATACAAGCATCCTGCAAGGAAGAGTGGGTGAAACATCCTAAAACAAGAATAGAAAGACTCCTAGCTGGCTATACAAAGCATTTGCAAGCTGTAATCTGCCAAAGGGGGGTGTGTTACAAAGTATTGATAGGTGTCCAAACCTTTGAACATGCCATGACTACTATTAAATTTTTTAAGTTTATCAAATATAAAGCAACTGCTTTTCAAAAATAGTTTGCTGCAGAGGTTGTTTACTTCTATTCACTTTAAACTTTTGCAAACAACTGTAAGCACAAGTATGTAAAAATCAGTGACGTGCGGTGAGGTTCGTGGCTGGGGAGGCACTGACTCTTTCAAAGTCAGATTTACAAATATATGAATTCAACAGAGTAGCATAAATTCACCATTCAACGGGCTGCTTGCACACTGACTACTGGTTATGTTTCATATCCCATATCAGCATTCTTTACACACACACACATATATAGGTAAGGTACATATTTGGCCAAAGATTACGTTAAATTTATAGCGGCTCAGAGAGAGCGCGTTTGCTCTGCGCTCTCCGTGTGTTCTTAATTTGCCATCACAATTCCACAATTCGTGCTCATTCAATACAAATGAAAGTATATATACAGTCCACAACAAAAAAAGACAAATGTGGTTTTATTCTTTAAAATATCTTAATTTTTTTCTTATCTTGTTTTATATAATTTTTTTAGTTTTGTTTTTTTTTTTTTTAAAGGGCTAGTCTTTTATTTTTGTTGTGGACTGTACAGCAGTGTGTGCATGGTCTTACCTTTACTCGTCTGTCATTACTCACGTCATCAAATCCCAAAAACTCCTCCCTCACTTCACAGGCCACTTCACTTTTAGCCAAATAACGCAAGATGACAGAGATCTGGGCTTTGTCTGTGACATCCGTTGTCTCGTCTACTTCTACAGCAACAAATAGGGCTGCATTAATCTCCTTTTTTATATCATTTCTAATCACATCACTTAATGCTTCAATTAAATCGTTCTGAATTCTGTCTGATGAGCCAGAAAACACACTGGATGTCTCCAAATGTCTAGCTAACCCATCATCTTTCTCAGCAAAAGCATGTAATAGTTCTACGTAGTTTCCACGATTAGAAGAGGTCGTACTGTCATCGTTAGCACGAAATGCTAATTGTTGTTTTGCTAGGAAGCAAGTTGCGTTAATGAGGTCTTTTAAAATCTCTCGGTTTTCCTTTACCTTAGCATTGTGGGCGCTAATGTTTAGTCTCCGCTGTTCGCTCAAAGCCAAATCTAGCCTTGGGCTTCCAAAAGTTTTTGAAGCAATTTGGCTTTGAATGTGAGTAGCTGAACTTTCATGCCTGCTGAGGCTTCTTGGGATATTTTTCAAGTCACAAAATCCCGTTGTAGTCCAGACATTGTCACTCGTTGTCACTTATATATATAATCTTCCATTTTTGCAGTCAGAGCATAAAAATAAAAATTAACAGACTGACGCGGTGCACTTGACTTTCTCTACTTGACTTTTTTAGCCAGCATATTACCCACAATGCTGTCTGTCTGTAATACGGAAAGAAGAACAATAGCAGAACGAGCCCGTATGCTCCCATGCGCCCCCTTCAGTGAGGCAGAGGTACTGGCTGCCTCCTCTCCTGCTTTTTCACTGCGGTGTTATGTCAGATCAGCAAGACTAATATGTTATACACATACGTGAAATACATGACCTAGACTATGGAATGTGAGGACATATGATAAAAGTGTGTACAAACATTACACTGGTGACATACGGAGAGATCAATTGCACGTGCTCAAGTTGAGCAAAAAAATAAAAAAATTAGCAGCTCAATCCAGTTTGTTAGGGATTGCACAATCCGAGAGGAGGCTCAGCTCGTCGTCGCCTCCCTTCGCGTCTTTCCCCCGTAATTGAACAGGAAAATACACAAATTCAGCGATATTGAATATAAAAATCATTGGAATGATTGGAATCATACAATAATTACATTTCTATCACAGATAAGTGGACAAATATTTATTTATTTATTTTAATCAATATTTGTTTTTTTTTTTACATTTCATGATGACACAGGGGAGGCACTGCCTCCCCCGCCCGCACGTCACTGGTAAAAATCAATTCCTGTAACAAGCCTTCTAATTAGTTACTAGCTTTTTGATATAACCGTACTAATGATGCCTCCGTCTGCTCTCGGAATTATTGTAAATAAATGTGAGTTTTGAAACCCAAATGTTCTACTTTGACTGTTTGCATTATGTATGGGCCTACACTGTTTATTTTTACAACAAAGAGAGTATGCCAAAATAGATACAGCCAACTAACTAGTTAATTTTAGCGGTGTATCTGAACATGCACACACACACACACACACACACACACACACACAAAAAAAAAATATTATAACCTCATGATCATATGAAGGCGGCAACAGTTTACTTTCTCACTTCTGAAGTGTGATGGCCAGTAGAGTGTTAACTGTATTAAAATGAGACAGTGTTCATTACACTGACAGAAACGTGAAAGTGTTTTTGTATTTTTGTGCACACACACACACACACACACACACACACACACACACACACACACACACACATTTAGGTCTACACTGGCAGTGCTTGTGTAAGCTACTTTCATGCAAACAACATTCACTGACACTAAATACTGACACATGCATATTTTTGTGTAGCTGTCATGTATCAAGAAACTCTGGACTCCACTTCCCATCAGCCACTGCACTGCACTAGCTGTCACATGACCACCTGCACCTGACTCACGTTTTGTTAATGAGCACCCGTGTGTATATATAGTCCTTGTCTGCACTGTTTGCTTGTCTTTTGTTGTCCTAGACTCTTGTCGTTTATGTCTTGGTGTTTAGTTTCATGCCACAGTGTTATCCAAGTTGTCTTAGTGTCTTTGTTTCATCGTACGTTTGTTTCAATAAATGTCATTATCTGCACTTGCTTCTGGCTCAACCTCGATACGTGACAGTAGCTAGTTATAGTTTTGTTGTTTAGTTAACTATAGGTTTATTTGTCCTTTTGGATCTACCCAACTGCACCTTTTATTGTCTAGATATAGCTAACTACTTATGTAGCTACAAAAGCTAAGGCTTACAAGTAGAGGTGGCTAGAAAAAAAAGTTACTTTTACTAGGTAACATCTAGTTAAGCCTGTAGCTATATTGCCTCATATTTATTGCCAATTTCATCAGTGCCAACAAATTGTACCTTGAAAAAAACAAAAATTAGTCCAGTCACCTAAATATGTTGAAATGACTTGGATCACAAAGCCCATTTTTAAATAATCAGACTGACATTGTGTCTGTGGCTTTACTTTTGATGATACATCCATCAGCACAAAACGGCTTTAATTCTGTCTTCCTTGTTCGACATCTCATCTGGCAGCAATTATCTATGCTTCATTGATGATGGCTCCTTCTTTCCTTGGAGGCAAAGAAAAGGAAGAAAATTGCCTTCATAATATCTAGCCTTGTTTCAGAAATAAAAGTCTACACTACCGAGTTAGGCTGAGGTCATGTCGGGCACTGGTAAGGGCCGTGGCTCATTACACATTAGGATACTGATAACTCAATTTCCCGTGACACAACTGAGTACTCGCACTGTAAAACAATAAAATAAATCAATATAAATAAAAACTTACAAAGATGAAATTTTATCCAGCATATAAATAATAAAGCTTGATCACATGCATTTCCGTCATGGTTCTTAAAGCAGGATTGTGAATCTTTAAAAAATCATTAAACACTTAAAAGCTATTAGACTCTTACAAACCATGTATAGAACGTCAAATAAAGTAAAAAAAATCGCTAACGTAATCATCTGAGATTGCATTAATAAGAACAAGCTATGTACATTTGTAGAGGGAAATTGGCCGAGAGGCTTCAGAAAACGTGATGTCATTTCCAGTAATGCAACATAGTGAGCATCGATGCTCCCTGGTTTTTGTGGTGCATTGTGGGATTTTTTTTAGCGAGCGAACGTTCCAGTGCACTGAAAGATTTTGCGATTGAGACAGCCCTTAGAAATGGCCAACTCCCTGATCAGTGCCCTGACTACTGAACTGACTGAGACATTATAGAACTTATCCAAGATTCTATTGTGATCATCTGGTGCAGTGTAACAAGTAATAATCTTAAAAGCCCACTGTAATCACACAGTGCACCTGGCTTTACAAAGACATCGGGATCATTGCAATTTAACCTGCACAAACTTATTCTCAGCATGAACTTTTATGGGTATATTTTCTTGTCAGCTTAGGAATCAATTAATCAATGAATGAATTCAGACCCAGAGGAAAGAAAGCATAGTATTGGGTGAATAACGGAGACAGGAGCATGTCTGCGCCAGGATGAGGATATTCATCCCCTCCAAAACATCTGGCTCTGCAGGTGCAAACCACCCCGCAGGATTCAGCTGCAGGAAGTCTGAGCTGCGTGCCAATCTCCAATCAAGTCACGACACGTTTAATTAGCAGCTGCACTGTCCGATTTGCTCTCGTTTGTTCAGCTCTGAATCAAAACAGTTGTGTTCTGCCACGTCCAGTGCTTCTGCGCCAACTCTCTACATCTAAGAGCTCTTTGACGACTCCGAACTCTTGAAACATTGTCACTGAAAGGGTTCTTATAGAGCTTTCAGCTGTCATTCATAATTAGCACACTAAATTGCACAAAGGCAGTCAGTGTGGGTGAAGATGATGAAAAGTCTGAATAGAATAAGAAATACATTCATTGTAATAAGTCTTGCTGAAATGAGTCGATCACGACATCTGTTAATAATTAGTGTGGATCGTTATTTAAATTGAATTCAAATGTTCTCCATGTTCTGGTGGATGCATCAATAATTCCATTTTTTTTTTTTTTTTTTTTTGCTATAGGACTTACAGAAATTATGATAAATACACAGCACCTCAAATGTCCAGCCGAACTTGATGGTTTTGCATATATCAACTTCACGTTATCAAAATGGATCATTTTAAATGTTATTTAAGATTGTGTAACAACTACTGTAGCTATTTCAGGTTATTTTGTATGACTCTACAGTATTTGGGTATGTTCATCTAGTTCTAGTGCTAGCATTCTCCACATTCCGTGCACAAAACATAAAAATAGTGGTGAAAGGTTTTTGTTGCTTTTTTTTAAACTGTTTTTTTTTTTTTTTTTTTTTTAACTTTTACTGCCATGTTGCTGTTACACTGTTAGACTAAAGATTGTAGATTTATTCTATTTTTATACACTTTATTATATATTCTTATATTTTATATTGTTATTTTCATCTTTCTGTCAATGCTATTATTCACTGCATCATCATTACTTGTTTATATTAACGTTTTATTGATCTTTTTTTTTTTTTATTTTACACTATAAAGAACTTTGAGCTGCATTTAAATGTATGAAAGGTGCTAAATTTACAAATGTATTTAATTATCATTATTATTATTATAATTATATTAGTATTAGTATTATTATTATTATTATTAATAATAATAATAATAATAATAATAATAATAATAATAATAATAATAATAATAATATTGTTAATGATCAAAGTTGTTATTTTTGGTAAATTGTTAATCTATCAAATTGATGGCTAGTTAAATTCTAGGTATTTTTCCCAAGCTGTGAAAACTTACTTATTTTGTCCGTAACATAGTTGACCAGAATATAGCTAGCATCTCTGCTTTTTGAAAGAAAAAAAAGAGAGAAAAAAATCCAAATATAAAATGACCCATATAAGGACTCTCGGTGCAATCATCCAAGTGCAAAGTATATGTGCTGTGTTATTATACCAGTTGTCATCCATTATTATCTTCTCCTTTAATGTTTTCTCGATTCAGATTTTTGTCTTTCCTTGTCCATGTCGTTTGCACATTGCCTGACCATTGCCTGTTCTACAACTTCTTTTTCTATCTCACGTATTGGATCTTGCTTGAAACTTTCTGAATAAGGCTGTTGTGTAAGTACCACAGGCTGGATATGGCTTATAACACACAGTTACCACACATTTAAAGACAGTAAATTAATACGAGTGACAATGCTAGCTAGATTCATATCCTGCCTCTTTAAATCTGAGATTAGTGCCCTTCCACAAGAACTCAAGTACTCATTCACTCCCTCTGAGGTGTACTTGAGTTGACAACAATAAAACAAAATTCTCTTCTTAAATGACTAGAAATCAAATTCTGTTTCCAATGTTAAAGCAGCCTCATTAGCCAACCAAGCCACCTGAGAGCCAAGATTTGTACATTAAAAACTCTTTTGGTATCATGTGTTGATAAATGCTCGTTCTATTTTTGGAGGACAAGAGCAATATTCAGTTCTGAAAACCTCTGTACACAACCAGAGTGGTGAAACATTTTAAAAAGTCTTTGGAGAACAAGATGGCCCTAGACTTTGTGAACTCTCGAGCACGTGTGACATAATGTCGTTCTGTTGTGGTGTAATTCATCGTCACTTCAATTTCTTGCGCAACTGATTGCATTCCAGAAGATGGTGTGATGACGTGAATGACACATTTACTGCTTTACTTTAAAAAAAAAAAAAAAAAAACATATTAATTTCCAATTATGGCACTTATAAGCCTGTGCACCGTCACTGAGTTTAAAAAAAAAAAAAAGGATGCAACTTTTCATTGCAGTCATCAGTCAGTGGCAAATGCCAGCTGGGTTTTCTCATCAGTCTCAATGTCATTTCATAAGGGAGGCCAAATACAAAATTAACAAGCAAGCTGTCTTAACTCAACATGGGTTAGCATCACCCTGAACATGACCTCTCCATATGAAAGCTCATATATAAACTCTGGATCACAGCCTTCATCAGTGCTTCATCTTATCACTAGCCAGGTCATAAATAGTAGGAGCAGTATAGCACCATGTGACACAGTATATGCACAGCTGTCTCAAATCACATACTTATGTACTATTCTACATAGTTATTACTACTAACATTTATTATTAGTACTAACATTTCCTCTTTTCCCATTAAAGTTAATGTAGGAATTTTCAAAACCTCTAATGAAGCCTTCGTACCAACCAAAAGGACTGTTACGCATACCTCTCTTCTGGATTTTCTAGATTAGTAAATGCTTTGAATGTACGGTTACCATTTTCCTTTCATGACAACAAAATTAACTTTGCTACCGTATTAAATAAGATTCTGGGATTGTTTTTTGTTGTTTTCTATTAAGGTGGAGAAATATGCTAAGCTATCAGCACTAAGAGCTTTTCTATAGCTAAGGCGGCTCTCTTTCTATGCAATTTGGAGTACTTGTCTCAGAAGTATTTACATGTACTGTATGTTCTAATTTTCAACTCGTCTGTTTTAAGGTGTGCCTATGAATGTTATGCCAGGTTACTAGTTTTTTAGAGTGTACTGGAATGTTGACTAAGTATTCAGTCACCTCATTGAGTTCTGTGGGGTCAGACTCTGAATCAGTCGAGGTCTCTGGGGAATTTTCAGTAAAATAATGTACAGTAGTTGGGGGGCATGGTGGCTTAGTGGTTAGCATGTTTGCTTTACACCTCCAGGGTTGGAGGCCCGAATCCCGCCTCCTCCCTTTGTGCACGTAGTTTGCATGTTCTACCCGTGCTTTGGGGGTTTTCTCTGGGTACTCTGGTTTCCTCCCCTAATCCAAAGACATGCACTGTTTGACATTTCCAAATTATCCGTAGTGTGTGAATGTGTGTGTGATTGTGCTCTGGGTTGGCATCCCATCCAAGGTGTCCCATGCCTTGTGCCCCGAGTTCCCTGGGATAGGCTCCAGGCAGGATGGCAGGGGGAGTTTGGCTCTTTTCAGCCTCTGCAGGAAGTGGCTGTGGTGCTGGGCCTTCTTGGCTATGTAGGTGGTGTTGAGAATCCAGGAGAGATCCTCAGTCATGTGCATACCAAAAAAACTTTGGAGTTTTTGATTCTCTCCACAGTTGTTTCGCTAACGTGTCTACTCGGATCCTTTTGAAGTTGACAATCATCTCTTTAGTCTTATCAGCATTAAAAGATACATAGTTACCTCTATACCATTCTGTGAGCTCCTTCCCCTCCTCCTTGTATGCTGGCTTATCGTTGTTGCTGATGAGGCCCACAGCTGTAGTGTTATCAGCAAACTTGATGATTTGGTGATCTGAACGGTACTTTGCAGTACCCTCCTGCGTCAGCAGGGTAAACAGCATTGGACTGAGCACACAGCCCTGGGGAGCACCAGTTTTCAGTGTGGTGGTTCTGGAGGTGGTGTTGCCAATACTGATGGGGTGGGGTCCAAGGAGATGTTAGAGGCTCTCGAGTGCACCTTAGCCACCCTCGAGATCAGTAGGGGAGAACAACAAGAGTTCCTCCCTGGTTAATGCCACGGCCCACTCCCCTGTCAGAATAAAGTGGACCTCTACAGGGAGAGGAGACATCCTGACAGCTGCCCCGCTATGGAACTCCCCCAGATAACTAGATAGAGTTAGTAAATGAGTATCCCTGACCCTCCTCGAAGAAACAGGTACATCCCTTTTTAGGGTTGGCAAGATATTACAGGATGTTTGTGGTTACCTTCTCGCCTCTAGCCTCCCCCCTCTCAGACCTCACCAAGAAGGGCCAGTCGGACTGAGTATGGTGACCCGAGGAGACGGAGAGGGAATTCCAACCCTCAAGCAGGCACTCACCAGCTCCCCATCCTGCGGAATCCCAACTTCAACCTGCCCTTCACGGTCCACTTCACGGTCCTATACATGAGCAGAAACCTAACCCACACCAAGACAAAGTATGCAGCCATGAAGAGAAAAGCCCTGGCAATAAAGTTGGGCTTTAAAGGATAAATAAATCCAATAAAGGAGCTGCGTTATTACCTGGCAGGTAATCACTTCACCCTCATGACTGACCATGCTCCTTTGCAGTGGATGGCCAGAGCAATGGACACCAATTCCAAGGTAACCAGCTGGTTTCTCTTGTTGCAGAACTTCTCTTTCCAGGCAGCAGCGAGCAGGGGCCCACCATGGAAATGCAGATGACCTCTCCTGAAGGCATGCCTTATGGACCCAGCATCTTCTGGCAGTAGGCTCAGAGTTGAGGGGGGGTACTGTGATGACAGGTGCGCAGCCCACACACACACAAACAAACGCACTCGTCGCATGACTGCCGGCTGGGTGCTGAACGGACAGCCGCGTTTCAGCACCCTGCGTGTTGTGGACAGCATGAGAGCACATGGCTGCAGGACGGAGCAGCAGAAATACACATGGCTGGCGGCCAATGCGTGGAGCGGCTGCTCCTCACCCTCCTGCAGAAGACAGGAGAGTATAAAAGGGCACAGCCAACACAAAGAGGTGAGCAAGTTCTCCTGTCACGTTCATGCTGAAACATGTGTCCCTATTTATCACAAAAGCTGATGCAGAATAAGACAGCACAGACAAGGAAGCTCCCTGGCCACTCTGCACCCTTGGCCAGTACCACTCTTTAACTGGTGAAATGTTATGTATAGTGGATACCATTAAGGACCAATAATGGTAGTGGTAATGGTTTTAATGCTTGTAATGGTATTTGTAGTAGAAACCTTGTAGTGGAAATTTCTGTGGTGGTTTCTATTGTTTATTTCAACAGGGTAAATTTATCTTCATATTGCCTCGAGCAAATATCAATTGATATATTTTAACACTTATGTCATCTAGTGTATATATATATATATACATACTAGGCAATATATAAATAGGCTATTCTGAACCTGCAAATGGAGTAAATTTATTTAGATCTTTGCATGTAATGCTGAGGAATAGTTCACCGTTCCTCAGACAATTAGACTACCTAAGACATCTAGCCTTTAGGCATTCTTAGTGTAAGCCAAGGATTGTGTATTTGAGTCCATCCAGGATGTTTAATTAGACACAGCTTTAGCCTAGTAGTTAAGGTTTTGTGCTAGTGCCTGGAAGGTTAATACAAATCCCACTGGTTTTGAGCACGATTGCGCCTTCAGGAATGTGGTCTTGTTAGCATAGTATGTAGCGCATCAGTCTCATAATCTGAAGGTTGTTGATCCTCATGTCAGGTGGCTAGAAGGTTTCAGCATACTCGAATGTTATAGAAGTGCTTAGCAGTTAACATTCTGTGTTAAAGAGCAGAAGGGTGTAAAGCTGTAATATCCCATTTCTACCAGTGCACTAAACAAGGCCTTAACTGTCTCAGCTTTGGTTTTAGCTTTATATAAAAGCTACTTGACATGTGAAAATGGCCTGGATGATTAAAAACCTTTGTATCTAAATCTTCTTATGCAGTCCATTCTGCTGAAAGCATCAAATATGACCATCGTAAATTATTTCTTGTTGCAGCTGAAAGCACTTTTGAGAAAGGCCATATTATCTCACTCTGTGATGTATTTACTGTATTGTTCTGAATTGAACTATACATATATAGAGTTCATTCATAAGGCCTTGGGGGAGAGTGTGAATCACATTCCTATGGATAAAAAGTGAATCTAAAAGCCATTGGTGCACAAAGCACAATGAAGAAAATAGAAAAGGTATCCCATTTCCAGCCGGAGTTTCGCTGAGCTCATCATCATTGTGCACTGATGCCAGTCATTTATAGCTTCATTCACAGAGATAATTGAGTCTTTGGAAACCGTGAGATTTACCTTTAGGGAAAACAGAGCGTTATGCAGCCGCTGGCATGATCATGTCACAATATCAGTTCAGTCAGGGTGTCAAAGATCCTTTGTCTTTTCTAGACATGACTTAATTCAGTACTGTTTTCATCACCTCGGGCTGTGCGGTATGAAACATCGCAGCTCAGTGTGAAACATGAGGTGACAGTTTGTTGGAAGTGTGAGAACAAATAAGACAGAATTGTTGTATATTAGATTTTAAGAGTATTTTTCAAATGAGATTTGATCCGTCTTCAACAGAATGAATCCAAAATGTCTACTTTTACTTTTTTTTTTCTTTTTTTTTTTTTTTTTTTTTAAATCTGTAGGGATGATAATAGGAGTGTAGTGTTAGTTGTTAACAACCTTTTGCTATGGCACTCGAAATTGATTCCCATTAATGTTTCTAGTACTTGATGGTAGTTGAATTATTAAATCCAGTTTATATATATATATATATATTTTTAAAGGCACACCTCTGTCTAAATAAAGCCTAAAAGCTGACAGTGCATGGCAGAGCAAAAAAATAAGCCATGATGTCAAAGGAATTTTCTGTAAGACCTCTAAGACAGGATGGTGTTAAGACAAAGTTTTGGTTTAGATCACAAAGAAATTTGTGCAGTTTTGAAAGTCTTGAGGTACATCGTGGCTTCCATCATTCTTAAATGGAAGTTCTGAATCACTGATGCCCTTCCTAAAGCTGGCTGTCCATCCAAATTGAACAAACAAGGCAAATGGAAGAAAAATTAACCAAGAACCAGAAAGTCACTCTGAGAGAAATGTGAATATAGGTGCCACCATCAGAAGGATAACCAACAATGACAAAAGCCATTCCTCTGTAAAAAGGCCAACAGGTACGCAAAGGACTCTAAATCTGCTCTAAAGGTGCTCTCAGGTCATCTAGATGGTAGATACTATAGGCTAATGAAAAAATATTGAACTCTTTGGCCTAAATGCCAAGCATGACATTGGAAAGAAACCAATTTCATCCCTTCAATGAAGCACATTACTGGTAGCATCATATTGTGAGGATGTTTTTTCAGCAGCAGGAACTGAAAGGCTTGTCATGATCAAGCAAAAGATGAAAGGGTCAAAAAATAGAGATATCTTTTAGGAAAAACGTTCTCAGAAGCACTCGGGACTTTTTAGAGACTATTCACCTTCCAACATAACAATTGCACAAAACACAGACAAATCAAAGCAAATTGTCAGGTCATGTTCATTTGAGTTCAAATCAGGGTTTGTGACAAGTTTGTGAATGTCCTCACCTGGTCCAGTGAAAACAAAATGTTTGTATGTCATTAAAGAAAGTAGCATATTACACTTTTCAGACGAAGAACGAAGAACACAATGAAGGATGTTGCGTTTTGCTGCAAAAATAAGAAGTAAGTGTGACAGTCAAAGTCTCCAAAAGAACTGTGGCTGGTTCTACAAGATGCTCCTTAGAAAAGATGCTCCTTAGTTCCTTAGAAAACTGCACAAATTTTACCTGAGACTACTAATATATATATATATATATATATATATATATATATATATATATATATATATATATATGTGTGTGTGTGTGTGTGTGTGTGTATGTATGTATGTGTATATATATATATATATATATGTGTGTGTGTGTGTATGTATGTATGTGTATATATATGTATATATATATATATTAGTAGTCTCAGGTAAAATTTGTGCAGTTTTCTAAGGATATATATATATATGTGTGTGTGTGTGTGTATGTATGTATGTGTATATATATACATACATACATACACACACACACACACATATATATATACACATACATACATACACACACACACACACACACACACACACACATATATATATATATATATATATATATATATATATATATATATATATATATATATATATATATATATATATATATATATATATATATAATTTATTTTTTTATTTTTTTTTAATTTACTGCTGTTTACTGCTCTATACGGATTTTTTTCATTATTTTGAAGGTACCTTTGCTCTACAGCATTTCTTTGCAGGTGCCTAAAACTTTTGCACAGTACTGTATATAGATGGGGGGAAAAAATATTGATTTGCAAACATATTAAATGTGTTTCCATTTAATTTATTTATTTATTTATTTGAAACTTTTTAAGCATGACGACATTACATTTACATTTTACATTTATTCACTTAGCAGACGCTTTTATCCAAAGTCAACGGACGCTTGACTATACTTACCCACATAATGGGAAAACATGTCACATGTTGCTGTTTAATATCAGCAGACAGCCAACAAAGATGAAAAATGGCTTTCGGATAGCTGTGAATGTCCAGCATTTTACCAAATTAATATGGAAATGTTTTATTTACTTTTTAATCTGATCTAGGCTATCTTCCTGCAAAGATCATGTTGGGTAATGAACCTGTGGTACTGGTACAAGTATGCCTAATGAAGCCTAAAACCTTACTAGCTGATTTTCTCACACAGTGAATATAATACTTTGATCAAGTACATGCCATGGTGAAATGGACGTATTATGGCATGATCGTTCGAGTTTGTTATCAGATACTGGCTGTCTAAATGTCTCTGATGCACTGCAGTCAGATAGAGGCAAAAGAGAACCATGTTTCAGTTTGGCAAAGTCTGTCGTTTTCAGAACTTCATATAGTAGAAAGCGAGAAAGTTTTTACCTGGTCACCATGCATATTGCAACAGTAAGACTTGAAGCACTCAGGTATGTTATTTATGCAGGTCAAAAGTTTTCTCGGAGTCCTCCACTTATGATAAACCTTAAAACAAAATATGCTATAAAAAAAAAAAACAGAAGTTCAGACTCAACTCACATACTCACTTTATATCTTTAACGACCTTCAGAAGGTTAAAAAAATGTTTATTGATGGCATTGCCGGCTCCATCACTCTGATCTTGCAGAAATCCTGTTATGCCGCAATTTGAGATGCTGCTGTTGCTGTTGCTGCTGCTGCTGCTGTTGTTGTTGTTGTTGTTGTTGTTGTTTTAAAAGCATTTGCATTCAGCAAACTTCCTCTACGCTTAGCCTTGATTAATGGTCGCACTCTGAATCTGGACGTATTACAGCAGGGACTGGCACTCACAGAGGAACTTACCTATAACAGGAGAAAGATGGAGCTTAATGATCCAGCATCAGGCTCAACTCACTATAGAAACGCATTCCAAAAACTCAGTATTGTTTAAGGTACATCTTAAGACTGCGATATTAATGCACCTGTTAAGTGTTGCTGAGGAGTCGTTGGGGGAACAAAGCTGCACATTATATATTATATATATATTGTATATATTATATAGATTTGACAGATAAGATGATGACTAATAACACAGGCTGAATCAAATGTAAGCACAGAGCAGAGCACTTGAGAGTTAAGGGAGAAACACAAGTATCCAGCACTGAATACAATTTACAGCATATAAAAACGTGGGATGTGTGACTTGAATTTCTGTTTCTATGTGAAAAAGGAAAGGCCAGTGCAAGCAGATATACGTATGTATCAAGTTTCTTCAAGAATTTTTAATCATGCTTGTCTCACCCATCCCAGTTACATGAGACATTTGACACATCTTGCAAAATGAGATCCCGTTCATCCCACTTTTTTCCACTATGTCTTCTTTTTCACTTGCATGTGAGTGAAGAATAAATTCTACAGAACTAAATAAAATCACGCACTTCCACTTTTGTGTGGCACGGTGGTCGGTGGGTAGCATCGCTAACTCCAGGGTCCCTGATTCAATCATGAGCTCATGTTACTCCCTGTGTGTACCAGTGTTGTATTCCTCTGGGTTCTCGAGTTTCCTCCCACATCCTAAAACATACCAGTAGGTCATGTGGCTACTCTAAATAGCCCATAGGTGTGAATGTGTGTGTGCATGGTGTCCTGTGGTGAAATGGCATCCCATCTAGGGTGTATAGCCACCTTGTCCACCACAACCTTAATTAGGATAAAGTGGTTACTGGAAATTTATGAATGTATGAACTTCTACTTCCCATTCCAGTATTTTGCCTCCCTAGTAGAATAAGTGTTCAGGTCAGTTATGGTCCACAAGATGATTTTTACTTAAAGTACAGAAATTGAGAATGCAGATTGTACAGTGATACACTGTAATAGATATAGCAGTAACTTCACTGAACCTTTTGAAGTCCTGTTCTAAAGGTGAATAATGACAAAATATTTAGCTCTTGCTGGAAGTTTTGCCTCGTAAAATCAATTCTCATTTGCCCCACGTTCTCTCCGGGTAGATTATAAGACGAATGTAAACCCATATGCAACTGATAAACAGGAACCGATATGGATAAACGTTTCATTTTTAACCTTCCATTATGTCTTTAATGAGATACCAGATGAACTATCGATTTCCTGCGATCAAATGCCATACAGAAAATCCGCAACGCTTGCAAAGAAAATATCCTGATGTGTTTGAATTGGGCTATTTTGCATATTTTTATTCATACATCCTCCCACAGTTTGTGAAAGAAGGTCAGAAGAATCCCTGGTCACATTGTTAATATTCTCCCATCATACGTCCACTTTGAAAAATGACTTCAATCTGCATTCATTAAAGCGGCATAAGATAGAAAAACTATAGGCTACGGCCTCGATATCATTAAGGGCATTTGAAAGGCCACTGCGCTTTATGCGTTCATTAATCATCATCATCATTAAGCGAGGCTTTGTCAACATGGCGTCTGGTGCTGGTAAACACTGCCTAACCTTAGAAAACTTTACAGGACATTTAAGCACACACATCTATCACTGAGGTTGATAATTAGCAGGAAATTGGAGGTTCTAGCTCTAGACAGCAGCTTTTTACAGACTTGTCCAAGCTTGGATAGATCTAAATCTTCTAATTACTTCATCAATGGTTACAACATGTCATAACTAGTTCATTGGAAAAACATGAATCACCGTGGAAATGTCAGAGAAATAAAGTTAAATAAATAAATATAGCTTTCATTTTCAACTGAATTGGAGGCGATACAGAAATATCATCATGTCCTCATGAAAACAGGACCTAAATAATTATTACTTGCACTCCAAATATTCAGGTACTGTTCCTGATTCCCTGCTGAGCTTTCTTGCAAGATTTCTATCTAATGTGACTGAGCAAGCTAGAGAACTATCTATCAATTCAGCAAGCCATTCCCAAATCAGGAAACCGATCTTTATCATTGACATAGCTGCCTAATAGTATTTGATCAGATTTACTTCAGTTTTGCATTTGTTACATTCCAGAAAGATCAGAAAATGTGAGGCTATGGATTATGAAGCTGGGATGCAGCGTTGCTGTATGCCAAATGGGTCCTTTAAACACCATTTCATCTATTATGATGCCCATATGATTTTACAAGAAGATTTTAATAACAGTGGAGACTGCTCATTTAAGACAGATAGAAAAACTCATTTTTGGAGGGGGCGCACGGTGGTTAGCAAGTTCGCCTCACACCTCCAGGGTCGGGGTTTGATTCCCGCCGTGGCCCTGTGTGTGTGTGCGGAGTTTGCATGTTCTCCCCGTGCTGCGGGGGTTTCCTCCGAGTACTCCGGTTTCCTCCCCCAGTCCAAACACACGCATGGTAGGCTGATTGGCGTGTCTAAAGTGTCCGTAGTGTATGAATGGGTGTGTGAGTGTGTATGTGATTGTGCCCTGCGATGGACTGGCACCCTGTCCAGGGTGTACCCCGCCTTGTGCCCGATGCTCCCTGGGATAGGCTCCAGGTTCCCCTGCGACCCTGAAAAGGAGTAAGCGGTTGAAGATGGATGCATGGATTATTTTTGGAGAGCATGTGCACAGTTCATGGCCGGCATGGGCATTATTTAACAGGTGGCTCTATAAATAAAAAGATATTTCTTTTGGGGAATTTTGGGCGTCCCTCTTGAGAAATATGGTTAGATTTTGGAGCAAAATTTTTAGCTCGGGTTGCTGAAGCTAAACCAGTGCCAATTTCTGTTCCTTCAAACAAGAGCCCACCTCACGCAGCTTCCTTGTTGTGTCCAACGGGAAACCTGTGAACTTTTCTGGCAGGGTTTCTAACAAACAAACAAACAAGCAAAAAAGATTAGTGCACCTCCTGTTTCTATCTGTATGGTAACTGTTTAGAGCACATTATCCATTATTATTGAAATGTTTTCAATCCAAATCCCTAAGAGGTATAAATCGACATCACTCAAGTTTATAATTGGCATTCACGACAGATGTGTGTGGGCTGTTTTAATCTTGCTCATGCAGTCATAATTTTGTACCCAACTGTGCTATTTTCTAGCTAATTTAATTTGATTTATTTATTAAAATATAAATGTACAGTATAAGATTCATATATATATATAAATATAAACCAGAAGCCTAACTTAAACCACTGCATCCAGACAGTCACTGAGGAATTCCATGTGTTCACACGTAATGTAATGACCACGATCTTTGTTTGTCCAGCAACTTCATTACTTCATGAGACCACATCACAGGAAAATAAAAAAAATAAATAATAATAATAATAAACAATAAATAAATATAAAACTCCCACTCACTTTTTAGAACGTTGCTTTCCATGGGATAAGTCCTAATGTGATCTAGTCTGCCCTTCATGTAAAGAAGAAGGAAAAAAAGAATGGTGCTCCTCCTATTCATATGCAGTGTCCTCCACTAATATTGGCACCCTTGGTAAATACGAGCAAAAATAAAGGCTGTGAAAAATTGAAAAGAAGGCTGTGAAAAAATTGTCTTTATTGTTAACCTTTTGATATTTTGTTCAAAAAATTCACAAAAATACTGACATGGATATCAAACAATTGCAAACACAACACAGGTTTATCCAATATATATATATATATATTTGTTAAATATAGGCATGCAAAAATTACTGGCACCCCTATAGATTCATATGAGAAAAATATATTTGAAATATACTCCCATTGATATTTTACATTTTTTAGTACACTTGGGTGACTTTCTCCAAACTGTTCCTAGTGGCCATGGCTGTTTACTGCAATAATGAGAGCACATGATTTGGGACAACTGTGAAGTGTACCGGCTTTTAACGATGTACTTTTACTGTTGTAATACAATACAATAATTAAAATCTTTTATATATATATATATATATATATATATATATATATATATATATATATATATATATATATATATAAATGGGATACATCTGGGTCAACCTTCCGCTAATTGTCCAGTTAATTTGTTGTTTTTAAGGGCAAGTTAGGTTGTACAAGACCTAGACATTTCATTAAAAGATAAATTATAGCTGTGTTAAGCCTTATTGAGGACCTGGCAAATCGAGCACTAAGGAGAGAATGCACCTTTCAGGACCGCTCGTGGTGATGAATGGCTCATGAGCCAATATCATATTCCATCTTCCTTCTCAGACCCCTTTCATTGAGCCTGGGTAAACAGCCAGCCAAACTCTGTATACGAGCACACACTGTAATTGTGCTACTGTTTAGCCATTCCTGAGCAAGTGCGCTCTACCTGGATTTTCTGGCTACGTTCCTCGCGCTTTGACGGCATTTCTGCTATCGATGATAAAAAAAAAGATCAATTTCAGTCTCACTAAAATTTTTCTCCTTTTGTTGCCTTTTGAGCCATTTTTACAATAATAAGTGAATTTACAAACACGAACCAGCTCAGAAGTTTACATACGCTTGATTCTTAATACTGTGTGTTGTTACCTGGACGATCAATGACTGTTTGACTGATCAATAGGTGTTTATGTGTCCCTTGTTTTTCCTGAGCAGTTAAACTGCACACTGTTCTTCAGAAAAACCCAAATGAACAGCGCGTTCTTTGCTTTTCAGTCGCCCCCTTTCCAAGCCAAGGGGATGTAAACTTTTGAACAGGATGGTTGGTGTAAATTGTTATGATTTTGTTTAAAGTTCTTTTTTATCATTTAGGACTACCCTTCAGAAGCTACATAAGATATTTACATATTTTCCCAGAAGACAAACAGGATAGACAAGGGACTCATGAACAACCATCACAAAACATAATAAAACGTCGATCATCCAGGTAACAGCACACAGTATTAAGATTCAACCATATGTAAACTTTCGAACTGGCTCGTTTGTGTAAATTCAGTTATTATCGCGTCTTGTGGACTATATGTAAACACCTGTTATGCGAAATAGCTTATTTAGTGTAGTACTAAATTAAGAAAAATGCCATTTTTTATAATCCCTCTTTTTTTAATTATCAACATTTGGCAGATTCTGCAAGGGGTGTGTGAATTTATGAGCACAACTGTGTCATTCGTACTCAAATGCTGAGAACTTTCCACAAGATCAAATTTAGAATGCGATTCAAGTATATTTTATAAATAAGGCCCTAGGTGTGAGAATAATCTCCCACTAACTGAAGTGAGAGACGTTTAGCTGTATTTCATATGAATGAAGTTGTAATTAGAGGAACAGCATGTAACAGTTACGTGGGTTTGGGATATGGACCATGTTTATACTACATTAGTTTATCATAATGAATCACATTTTTATCTTTTCACAATATGAATTTCTGTGATAAAAGCATTATTGTGAAACTAAAATAGCACATTGTTGTTCTTTTTTTGTTTTGTTTTTTTTGTTTTTTTTTTTAAATAGTGCTGCTCAGATTCTTTTACTTACACATAGCAACAAAGTAAACTCTCACACTTACAGAACTAGACTACAGAGGACCAGATGTAAATGTGTGGCTTGAATAAGCTCGAATTCGCTGTACTGTATATGTTCATTATATTATTCGGAACCTGAAATAATGGCTCATCTGCAAGATTTTGCTAGATACATACTGTAAGACCAAGAAGAAAATATCGCAGAGAACAGATCATTTAACATTACCAGAAGCAATGTTGTTCCACTACTCAAAGCAGATAGTGACACAACTGTTTAGTCTACAGCATACACAATAACAAACTCATTAAGACTCAGCAGGACATCCTGCTCTGAAATGGTACAATAAAATAAAACAGAAAGACGAACAAAAGAGCGGCGTATGGGAGACGTCTGGCAAGCTCATTAACACAACAGAGGTTAAAAGCATGGTGAAGAGAAAGGAGACGAGCACCGATCGGACAAGTGAAGGAAAAACAATGAGGAGCGTGGATATGAGTGAGGAGAAATTGCTTTCGAAAATAAGATGCAAATCTGTAGTTTGGCATTTGATCCTTTTAAACAACATGAGCATGGCATCCCATCTCGTGTGTAAAATGTTCGGTGGTGGCAACGTCACATTTATTAAGTAGTTTTTATGAGGACACATTTTACTCTCATGTATGTAAATTTGTATAAACAATGTAATCTGTGTTGCGTAACGAAAACATGGCTGAACATTCACAATCGTGATATCTGGTTTCAACACTTACACCTGGATTTTGGACCAATAATCAGGTAAGAACTGCTGCTGTAATCATCAAGACTGTCCTGTGCTCTTCCCAGAATTCCTATTCACAAGGGGCCATATTCAGGGTTACTAGCTTAAGTCCAAAAATGACATCAATATCTAGGGGAAATTTGTGCACATTCAGAGTCGGGTTACACAGGGCAATTTTTCTGGTGGACGTTCAGCACGGCAAAATGATATCTTAAAATATCTTAATAACCTAATCAAATTTATCTCCTATTATAAGACCAAATAGACCAAACATATGGGTATTAAACATATTTCTAGACATTTTGACTTATTTGAAGTTTGAAAGACTCCTCTGTAGTTCTATTTGCCGATCATGTTTTTCCTGATTTGACACATTTATTTCTCGAAAGAAGCTAAATCTGCCGATAGGATGAGAAAATGTTCATCTTGAAATGTGTAAAAGCGTCTAAAAACAGTTTATAATAATCTCATGACAAGAAATATTTGATTAATTTTCATATTCATTTGCTAAAATATCATTTTTAGTCGGTTATGCAAATTACCTGCATGCGATGTAGTTTTCCGCATTTAAATACACGCATTTGCCTTTAATCCCACGAAAAAAGCAATAGGAAATGCAGGATGAAGACGGAAAGAGCATTTCGTTTGCTGCGAATTGAAATACATTGTAACTTAAAAGCAAGAGAACATTTAAAAATGAAAAAAAAAGACTAATATAATGACTAATAGAAAAAAAAAGGCAATTATTGAAAAAATCATCTAATAGGCATCTAGCATGCTGCCAATATATCGCTGCTTTAATAGTCCTAATTGTAATTCTCACATTAATTTGTTTTAGTTCAACAATATGGCGTCCACCCTCATTATTCAGGATTATATGATATTATTCATTATATGTTGCAGTTCATGTTCTTATATCACCGTCTGACAGTTACTTGTGTATATGTGTATGCCGGGTATTTATTTTACCACACTCGTAATCCAGTATTTTAATTTGTCACATTAATGATTTGTTATAAATTTTATATAAAAATATTTTTTTGTTTGTTTTCAATGCAGTCTCCTGTAAAGAAAACATGTTTCATGTTTTGAAAGATAAGCTGACCAAGCACTCATCTGCTTCACTTACGGCTCAATTTAAGTGTTGTTCATAATATTATCTATTTAAAAAATAATTCCTCGGGTGTCTTGTTTAATATGCTGTCTCCTCTGATGTCCCCCCTATATATATATATATATAAAAAAAAACTTTTCTGTTACTTATAAAGGGGCAACTCATAATTACACATTAAATATTGACTCCAAATGGCATTGTTTATTATTTATAATCTGCTGTCACCCAGAAGAAGATGAGTTCCTTTTAGAGTTTGGTTCCTTTCAAGGTTTTTTCCTCATGTTGTTTCAAGGAGTTTTTCTTTGCCAATATCACCTCCGACTTGCACAGTTGGGATCAATTTACATTTAATTTATTTAAGCTGCTTTGTGACAGTCCATGCAAATAAAACTGGAGTTACTTAGCATATGTATGTTAATCTCTTTTTGTATTATTGTTTTCACCTATTTATATGGGAAGGAATAGCTGCATCAGAAGCCCTAAATATTATAGACCTAATTCATCACCACACTCACAACATAACCATTACAGCAACACATTTAGAGTGATGTTAAAGCCAAAGACTGAATAATGAACATCAGAAAAACACTAGAGCAACTAGAGGTATGGGTTTACTTATTGATTCAACCTCTTTCGCTTTTAATACAAAAGGTTACTGTAACTTCAAAGTTAAGGGCACTAACACAACACCTGATCTATTAACACACCTGAGCTTTGGTGATTTCTTATGAATGTGTAAGGTCATACTGAAGAAACTACAGAGGTTGAAGTTTGAAAAATAAATCTCAAAACATAACATGAATAAAAATCAATCAATAAAGAGTAATAAAGGCTGGTTTTGGCCCTTTGGCATCACAAGAATCAATACTACTGATAAAAAAGTAGTTACCTTAGAGATTTGACTATAGCCTCTGATATGTAATGTTCAGCATCGAGATTCTGTCTGGGAAAACCGTTCATTTACAAGGGCTGTAACCCAGGGGAGCCAGATGCAGGCGGATATAACCCTGTCTCTTCATGTTAAACAGCATTTTTAGCCCTGCAGTCTGGCATCTGTATCTGTTTAGAACTCCAAATAAATAGGCTGTTTTGCATCTGGGCCCGGACAGCTTGCTGTCATTGATGGAAGAACGAATTCTGAATGATATCAGTAAATTCTAAAGGAAAATCTCAGGACATCTGTCCATGAACTGAATCTCAAGAGGACGTGGGTCATGTTGCAAGACAATGACCCGAAGCACACAAGTCGTTCTACCAAAGAACGGTTAAAAAAGAATAAAGTTTATGTTTAGGAATGGCCAAGTCAAAGTCCTGACCTTAATCTGATAGAAATGTTGTGGAAGGACCTGAAGCAAGCAGTTCATGTGAGGAAACCCACCAAGAGTTGAAGCTGTTCTGTACTTTACTGAGGAATGAGCTAAGATTCCTCCAAGACGATGTGCAGGACTGATCAACGATTAGTTATTGCTGCACAAGGGGGGGGTCACACCAGATACTGAAAGCAAAGGTTCACGTATTTTTTCCACTCACAGACAGGTAATATTGCGCCATTTTCCTCAATGAATGAATGATCAAGTATAATTTTTTTGTCTCGTTTGTTTAACCGTGTTCTCTTTATCTACTTTCATGACGTGTGAAAATCTGATGTTGTTTTCGGTCATATTTATGCAGAAACTTTCAGTGTAGATCGAACTCGAGAGTACTGGAGACACACTGGGTAATTTATCTGGAATTTATTTTATTCATTCAAAACTTGCAGCCTGTTTAGTATGAAATTCCCTCGTTTTGTTTCCATGGGCTGAAGTTCCTCGTGGATCTGCAGCAAAGTGGGGTCTTATTTTGAAAGTAATTATGGATATAATATGATGTTCTAGTAATATAATGAATATAATATACGATCATGAATTCACGGTTGAAATCTCAACGTTGAGACATCGGGCAAAGTTGTCTTTTCAACGTCTTTTCTATGAGTTTTTTTCTGGGTGGGTTTATAGTGGGGGTGAGATGATACAAGATAGCAGACAGTTTTAACATGTGGTAGATCCATTCTTCTAGGGCTTCAGGACTTACGTCTAGTCTTGAGACATTTTCTGTATTGACTTGGATTTGTCTCAGACTTATTAGCATTTGTACTTGGACTTGTATCGGTCTTAAGTAATGGTCTCACTAAATATGGTCTTGGCCTTGATTGAGAGTTTGTAACAAAAAAATAAAAAATTACGGATGTGTTTCCTTTTTTGCATGCATAAAGGTTTGAAAATAAGTCATCCCTTCTACTAGAAAACAGCCTAATCATTAGCACAGTGCACAAATGAAGCCAAGTAACGCCTTGACCTTGAAAAGGATTCGACGGTTTTCTGACTCAATCTTCACTCAGCTTCGCTTTCATTTGGACTTGACCTTGACTTGGGCTTGATCCTCCTATGACACAGTCTTAATTCTATCTTGATCAGTCCTGGTTTTGGACTTAACAATAGTGGTCCTGACCGTATCCCTAAGAACTACTTCTAGGTAAGAACTAGTAACAAGGCAACACTTGTCGAAAAATTGGGCTAAACAAATGCAAACCACCATAAGTACTAAAAACACTAGAAACACCCGGTTATACATTGTCTTGACAGCTGAATATGGTGTTGCATGCATTGCAATATTTTACCAAATATATAGTTTGGTGGTCTCATGAGGATTTATGTACATATAAGTACATATAAGTAAAGTAAAATGTGACGTACTCGTTTGAGGGCTGGGATTCTCATGAGGACATACCCAGGTAAACATTCAAATTAATTAAAAAGAAAATGGTATGAAAAAAACAATAATATTAATAATAATAATTTTAAAAAATGCTAGGGTGCATGGACAAGTTGGAGCTACAGCAGGAGTTGGAGAAAGCAGGTAGTACAGAAGAAGGAAGCATTTATATTAATAATACTTTTGTGGCTAAATCTGGAAAGGAATGTCAGTTGTGAAACGAAATGATTCATTTAAGCAGTGACTTCATTGTGTATTCCTGATTCTTCAGCATTATATGTAAAGTCATCCATCCTGCTCATTCTCCAGCTTATATTTGTACTGTAATGGTGAAAGAGCAGCACACTATGATAGAACACCTTTCAAATAAATGCATTTTCATAGCAGCTTCAGAGGAAAGCAAGAAAATTACCTGAAGGAATGAATCAGGCTGAGTGTAGCCATGTGTTAGCAAATTGGTGGTAGACGGTGGGTTTTTTCAGTCTCTCCTTTTGTTGCTAAATATTTGTCCTCATTTTCTTCACACTTGTCATTTGATACTTGGATGGCACTGAAGGGAAATATGTCTTTTACAGAATAAAATGCCACCCAAATGAAAACAGATTGGGAGGCCAACCACGCACCACCTTGGGCCTCCATTACCAGGACGGCCAGCTGAAAGCAGAAGATAGATGAGATCATTCATTTTCAATGCTGAACAGCAAACCAGCATAACTGGAGCATGCAGCAAAAACACAGCATGAATAACGACACCAAAATAAGCCTGTTTACATGGAGTTTAGTATGTAGCAGAAATGTGAAAAAAAGAGTGCAATCATTATGGATAGAGTAATTGTTTGGCAGAAAGTGTTATCAAAAATAAAGGCAGAATATAAATTCACAATTCACAACCCATCAGTTAGTTTGAATCTTAGCTGCTGCTTAACTGGTGGGTTGGTTAGTTCATTTATTCTACAATGCTGCATGAAATCATCTCGGACTTGAGATGTGCACTGACTTGTTCCTTTCATTCCCTGAGAGCATTTTTTATTTTTTATTTGTTGTTTTTTTTTATTTTGGAATTTGGACTGGATGACCTAGGACTGACTGACTGACTTGCAAATAGCAGAGGAATCTAGGCCAAATATAGTTGCATTTAGGCAACATAGCACTTATGGGAATAGGGCAAATCTAACAGCCGCAAATCTTTTATGTATTTGGAATCTGTAGCAAAAAAAAAAATAGCCCAAATGCAACCTGTGCAGCTTTTCAATTTTGGATGTAAGCTTTTTTTTTTCCATACCATTTCTGAGGTACAGCTAATCAATGTTGAATTGTATGTGTGTTCTAGCATCCTGGTTTTGACTGACTGAATGTCTGAATGTAGTTTTGACCATAACCTTTGCAACTCACAGACTGAATGAAGGAATCACTAAACAAGTCACAGACAAAGTGATCCAAGAACAGCAGACTAGGGTAAGCTATGTGGATCAGGTGGTAGAGCGGGTCGTCCACTGATCGTAGGGTTGGCGGTTCGATTCCCGGCCCACGTGACTCCACGTGACGAAGCGTCCTTGGGCGAGACACTGAGCCCCAAGTTGCCCCCGATGGCAAGTTAGCGCCTTGCATAGCAGCTCTGCTACCATCGGTGTGTGAGTGAATGGGTGAATGAGACAGTGTAAAGCACTTTAGATAAAAGCGCTATATCAGTGCAGACCATTTGCTACAAATTAGTACTGATTATTATCAGTACATACACATCACTCAAGGTGTGAGTTTTCTGAAAGAATCAGGATACTTATTAAACCATTAGCTGTAGAAATGATCAAGATTCACACCAATTTGGGCAAAATGGAAGTACTGAACAAGTGAATAGACTAGATGTACAGACGCAAATGACTCGGACACTGAAAAAGGTTTTTCCTCTAGTAGATAAGAAGGATGCTGGAAACTTGCAGATCAGGACTCAAAGTTTCCTGAGAAACAGCAGGTTTCAGATGGATGACCTTCATCAGCTGTGCCTTTTTTCCTCGGAAGAGCTTTGCATGCACAGCTAGTGAATCTCCCATCCGAAACCTGATGTTTCTCTCGAAACTTTGTACTATGATTATTTTTGCATGTTTTACACCCTCTATTCATTTATTACCAATGTATCTACTGCAGTAGATCAACTAAAACAGCAATGTAATGGTAATGGATAATATAGCGCATGATTATAATGTGCACTTGGTAAATGACCATCTGTTTCTCAAATATGACCAAAAACCAGCAGATTTAATCATGATAGCAAATGAGGAATGGCCTAGTGATTCCCCACACTTTATCTAGCTCACTTAACACCATGGAATAACAGCAGTGAACTCATCCAAATCTGCCAGAAACAGGCACAGTTCAGCCTTGATGAGACCATATGTTAACACCTGCACCACCTTCAACCTAAAATTGAAATTCCGCACAAGCATTTGTTGCATGTGGGCCATTTTCGGCCAACACCCGTATGCTGTTAAAAAATTAATAAGTGTCTGCTTGCCTTTTTTTTTTTTTTCTTCCATTTTCTCCCCAAATAGGTCAATTGCCAATCTCCTATCATACAACAGCCACCAACCGAGGATGGTGAAGGCTAACACATGCTTCTGCAGAGGCACGTGAAGCCAGGTAATCCCGTCTTTTTTAAACTGCTGCTCATGCTTTGTCACACGGCAGTGTAGCACACACAGAGGAAAGCATTATCTGCCCTCTTCCACATACATGAACTCACGCATACCTACAGTTGGTTACTGTCACGATGCAAGACAAGAGGATACAGACTATGCCAGCCCTAGCAGGGTATTAGTTTGGAGAGTACACTCAGTTTTGCTCCCTTGTCTGCTGTTTTACAGTTATGCCACTTAGGACCCCGGGTAATTATTTTTAAAACAAGAACTATTACAACATCTTCACAAGTTGATTGCATATATTCTTTTTCAAAGTAATATGTTCAACTGAAATGTTTTTCAAACGTTTTCTTTTGAGGTTATCTCTATTTCACTTTGAATACACTCTCAAGAGAAAGATTACAGATAATGCCAAATGTCACACTTTGGTAAGGACACCATTTGGAGAATAATATCAGCGTTATCACTTGTCGAAGTGTATTATTCGAAGTGTATTGTTATACTTTCATTTCTTTTATCACTACAGGCTATCACTCTTAATTTTGTTGAAAGTCACACACAAAAAGGCAAGAAAGAGGGAGAAGACTTTGAAGGGCAGAGAGACAGTCAGTTGGGCAGGATTTTTTATTTATTTATTTTAAACTTTATTAAAATACTTTGGAGCACTTGGTAAAAAAAGCTAGCAGTGAGAGGGCCGGGGGTCGTGATATGGAAGATAAGGATGACTGAACGGTGTTTGTTTGGTGCAACACATAATTCATACATGTTTTTCATTGACCTTTCATGCTCCTTTCTTGATACTCGAGAAAGCACTTTGTTTGGAGGAGACATGAAATGAGTGTAATGTTGTTATATATTATAGAGGTATTTATATGTTTATATGTATATTATGCTTACACCGGTCATCTGAAAGTATGCAGTGATGCCCTTCTGAACAGAACTTTTATTCTTTTTTGAGAATACGTCTGATTTATGATGAAACGGGTGAATTTATATACATCGGGATGGGATATATAATTGTTGAAATTGTATGACGTCATGCATTTTTAGACTGAATTTTATAAGGCACTTATGTTGAGCATTAATCACAGTCATAAGTGCTAACTACTGTTAATGTATATGTTTAAGATTGTTTGTTTATTTTTATGCTTTTATGTACATTTTATCTCCTGGTCATCAAAGACAAAAGTATAAACATGCTGCTTGGCTAAGTCAGAAATTAGTCTGTAATACTTGTTAGAGGAGTAGCAGCATTATCCTCATGGGTTATGGAGGAAACTTTATCTGAACATTAATTTCTCATCAAGGAAACATGTCTTGCCGCTTTGACCACAGCGACTCACTTCAGACGACATAGAGCTCTCATTTAAAATGATGTGAATGCACTGTTTTCAAGTTTTCGTGCGTGATTCATGGCGGATGCATTTTGGAAACAGAATGCTGTCATATTACATTTTTATCGCTTTAAGAAATTTATTATTCTCCCAATTGTCACACCGCAGCTGTTTTTAGATGGTGAATATCCATCTCAAAGGCTTACACATTTTTTATTGATTTTTTTTTTTTCTTCTCCTTCTTCTTCTTCTTCTTCTTCTTCTCTTGAACGGGTCATTTGTGATATACAGATGGGATGTGTACCCAAGTTTCAAATGACTATTATGAAGAAAATGGGCCATATTCAGAGTTGAACTGAGTGCACACAGTGAGGAGGTAATGCCTAAATATTGTGCATGTTGTTATTCAGACTTAACTTTCAGACTTGGGTGCTATCGAGACACACATCCCATCTCTATATCACAAATGACCCGTTCAAGAGAAGAAGAAGAAAGAAAAAAAATCAATAAAAAATGTGTAAGCCTTTGAGATTTGCGGCACTGAGTGTGAGTGTCTCAGCAGGATGTGATTCCGACAATCAGTATTAAGTCCTGCTCTACTCTCTGGCATTTTGTTGTAACCCTGAAATGCAATTCAGGGCAATATTAAATATATAGATATGAGTGGTGTGATGTTTGCCACACACGATTTTATGGAGATACTAGAGATCCTGATCTTCTCTGCTCTCCGGACCTGCCTGATCCGTTTCGGATGTCCTACCTCTGGATGGAGCTCTCATCTACTCCATTTCCAGACTGCTGGGACTACGGCTGCTCCTAACGCCAAACAGACTTCATATAAATCCATAATGAAATTTTTCACACTAAGTGTTGTTACCCAGATGAGGACGGGTTCCTTCTGAGTCGGGTTCCTCTCAAGGTTTCTTCCTCATAACATCTCAGGCAGTTTTTCCTCGCCACCATCACCGCTCAGTGGCTCGCTCAGTTGGGATAAATTCACACCTTTAATATCTGTATACCGTGTTGATATTTCTGTAAAGCTGCATTGAGACAATGTCTATTGTAAAAAGCGCTATACAAATAATATTGAATTGAATTGAGTTGACGTAGCGTGTCCTGATGCAAAGCGGAGTTCGATATATTCCAATAACAGCACACCCCAAAGTGCTCACATAATACAGAAATTTGTCAGTGGTGATCATTGTTATTTGTTAAAGAAGCACAGCATACTATTTCATCCATTTACGGTTAATGTTAGTGTTACTGTTACAGTTAATAGCTGTAAGAAACCACAAAGTTTCCCCATGGCAGAAGACCTAGAGAAGTATTCAAGTCTTGTTGTATAAATGTCAAATAGACATCTCTTTAAAGCTGTTACTATAGAAATTATAACATATTAGAATGATATCATTAATGTCAATTTGTGATTTGCCTTGTAGTTGTAATGACTGTTAGAGCTGCAGTTATTAGTCAATTACTCAACACCTTCTGACAAGTCTTGAATTCGGGAATTCAACAGTGCTGTGGTAAAATATGAATTAATGAATCATATCAATCATCTCTGTTCAGGTGATGATTTTTTTATTTTATTTTTTAAAACATCTTCAGGCACACAGAGGAGATTCAAGGAGTTGGCAACTTAAATCATAAAGGGCCAAATATTACTCCACACATTGATGCTTAACATAATAATCTCAAGTTAAGTACTACAAGAATTTTCCCAGCCTATTTTTTTTTTTCTTCCTCCAATTAATTATTGGCCAGTTCCCACCCACCAGCTAGCTCTCCTCTATCATATGACAGTTACCGAGCCGAGAGGGAGAAGGCTAACATGTGTTTCCTCCTCTTTCAATCCTAATGCCTTGTCATGGGGCGGCAAAACACACCAGAGGAAAGCACTATCCACCCCCTTTCCGTATGTATGGGCTCAAAGAGACACCCATGAATGGCTAGTGTCGCAGTGATTGATAGGGGAGAGAGAGTACGCTACACATCCCACTCCCAGTAAGGGATGTCTGTGGGATCGTCGAGATTCAAATTTGCCATCTACAGATACCGGCATAAAAATGATTTTTAGTTGTGACACTCAGAAGCCCGTCCGATGTGAATATCGATGTAACTTTTGGATTTAATTGCAGAGTTAAGCCGCCGACGCCCAAGGTAGCCCAATGACAATCGATTTTCAACAACAAAAGATTTTACCGAATGCATTTTTTCATCAGAAAACTATGAACAGCAGTTGACTGATTCATGGTTCGTTCATTTCCTCTAATCGTTTATTTGCTTTACACTGGAGCAACCGTACCCGAATTTATTCAGCTGTCACGTCAATCGTGTCGTAGTTTTCTAATCACGTAAACTCATACAGAACTATCTATCTATCTTATGACTTTTCCTTTCCGAACAATTGCGAAACATGCGTCACACTTAAATACATACGAGGAACACGACTACGCAAAATGGTGACGCGATGGCCGAATTAATTTGCTAATGCTTAGCCTTTTGACCGTGTTATAACACTCATCAGGGGCAGTGTTTACAAACACCTCGTTGTGGTCAACAGAGAATCTTCTATGCTCATATCCCAGAAGTTTGCTCATAATGTTATTCCTTCATCCCTTAACAGTAATAAAACCTTAATTTTATGGATGGCAGTTTAAGCTTGTGCACTTCAGCAGCGCCAATCGATGACCACCATCAATAAAAGAACGAGCCGGCAGACTGAAATAGACATGCGTGATTTATTTACACCACTGAGGATCTTCGACGTTTGGTTAGCTAAGAGTAGTTGAAAATGGTTCTTGTATTAGCGAGTAAATCTATGCCGTACGTTCTGCATTCTTGCAATGCGCTTATTGTATCAGTAAAGTGTCAGTGAATCATGCTGTTGGACAAAGTTAAATGAAATTAAGAACTTGCTTGAATATGGATATCTTAACCTAAATATGATAATGTTTGCACGTAATAACAAGGACAACAAGGAACAGCGTGATGATACAGAGCGTAACTGAATTAATAGGGTGTGTGTGTGTGTGTGTGTGTGTGTGTGTGTGTGTGATATTAATAGTCACTCAGACACCTCCTAATAAACTAATGTAAATGTAAACCCCATTGGACCAGTGGGCCTGCTGTGTTTGTGCCGTAGAAACACTTCAATTAAAGGTTTATTAAAATCAGATAAAAACAAACATGATTTAATTTAGAAATGTTATGTGCACCATAATTATGCATCCATAACTGGTAGGTTGACCTTGTTTTTGTCTTGTGTCTGACTTTGGTTTTGAGTTGTTCTAGTACAGCTTTTAACACACGCTTGTCAGTTACTTTCGGTGGAACCTCTGCCGCCAGATTACAAGCTGACATAATAAGTTACTTTGCCATATAGATTGTTACTTCAACATCACTGCAGACTTCAGAAAAAAAGAAACTGTTAAAAAAAAAAATACAATCATAATGTCGTTGAAGCTGTTCATACAATCCAGAATTAGTGGTGAGAGTTTTTATGAAAAGTAAAGTCATTAATTAATTAACAAATAATCAGTTATTTAATGGATATGTGGATATATTTTAGACATGGACAATACAAATGTTGGTGTTGAGCAAAAGTCTTTGGAAAAGCTATTTGAATTCCTGCCGGTTGTGTTGGAAATATTAGAACAGAGGAAGACAGAGCTTGTGACCATGAAACATTAATGAAAGCACTATTTCATCTCAGATCATCACACAAAATGGTGTCTTGAGAGTTTTTAGAAGAGGTCTGACTCCAATCTAAGTGCTGCATCAGTTAATGCAGAAACTGCAATGCGCTTTACCATCCACACACAGTGCCTGTTTTTGAGTAAAGCAAATAATGAGCGTGTTTTTCATTAGATTTTCTCAGGCTCCTGTTTGGCTGCTGATCATCCATGGCTAATGTATCAGCAAAGCACATCTCAAAGGTCACTGATGTAATTCAGGAGCCTAATCAGCCTGTCTTTCTATCCAATTAGCGCCAGCTCGACTGTTTCCGTCAGTCCGGTCAAACCGACTGAGCTCTCACACACCCACTGCATTTCCTCCTCGAGGTTTACTACTTGGCTCTGTCCAGAAATAAAGAACAGCAGCCAGCTGCACTGTTTGAAATCGATCTCCATCGTAAATGTTTGAGTTTTCGATCTACTAAAAAGCGTAATGGTTACATCAAGCAACATATAGTTTCAACATAGCCTTGAGTCTCAACTTAAAATTAACACGTACCCAGCGCAAAATTAGCTGTAACTGAAACTACTCGGCGAAAAATGCTGCCAGGAGTGTTTTCACCTACAATTCCATTTTGTTTTTATTTGTATCTTGCTAGGAAAATTCCTAGCAAGATACAGATTAAAATATTGGTACGGTTGTGTATAGCATGAAGTATTTACAGGGTCTACCATTAACGAGGTTATACTTTGCAATAGTTAGTTACAGTACAGCTTGTTATGTAGGGAATAAAACACAACAGGACATGCTGTTCTACAAAAATAATTCATAATGTGGATCACCACCCTGAAGTGGTTTATTATCCTATCTGAGATTATTATCCTATCCTATCTGAAAAACACTAGAAGAAATGCTCAGAGGAAGAAATTCCATCACTACAGCATCTAGTGATGTGAGTATGACTGCTTATTTAATCCTACTCATGCACGTACTATTTTTGCCTGTAATTGCCCATGATATTTGCTAACAAATTTTGAAAAGAAAAAAAAAAACAAACTCCGACTTATTTATTTATTTATTTATTTATTTATTTATTTATTTATTTATTTGTGGTCTGTCCTTCAGGATCCCCGTCCTGATGCACACTTCTAGCCTCAACCATATGCACTTTTTATTTTACTGACAAGCTTTCTTAAAAAAAAAAATGTTAAAAAGTAAATAAAAAATAATTTATAGTGTACCTTTAATTTGTATCTGTGTCTATATCTGCTTAAAACACATTATCTGTTCATTCCAAAAAATGCGCTCAAATTCGGTTACCAGTACATATTGTATCATAAATCCACAATATTTTTTACTAAGGACTAGATAAACTCGAGAGATTCTTCTATGCTTGGTTAGCAAGAGGGACTGGTTACATATAAAGACTTGTCTATTCTGATTTATACAGGAATCCCCTTGTGTTACATTTCTTCCACTTTTCTTCTAGAAAACCCTATGATATTAGCTTCCCACAGAGCTACATCTCCACCTTTCACAACCTTTCCTGATGCCCCAGTGTGAACCTAAACCCGAGTTAAAAAGAATAATGACAGAGCCAGAGCTTGAAGGTCAAGTGGCTTCCCTACAGTGCAGATCGATTGAGAATACCACAAACATGGGAAACCAGTGCAGAGGTGGAGGATTCGGCCCTCGTGAGCCTCGCCACAGTCTGACTATGACGCTCGGTGTCTTGAACTCCATTTTGCCTCTTTCAAAGTAGAAAACAGTATTTAAAAAAAAAAAAAAAAAAAAAAAAAAAAGCGTGTAGGATGTGCTGAAGAATCTACAATTTATTCCAAATTCTAAATGCTCGAGAGCGACTTTGTCTTTTAAGCACTTGGCACATCCTCCTCAACCATAGATCAATCTCCTCCTCCTCCTCCTCAGCCCACAGATCAATCCACTGCTCAGCCAAGTCAGCTTGAGCTAAAGTGTGCTTTAGAAGAATCCAAAGGGATTTTCTTTAGCCTCCATGTGTGCTGCACATGTCAATAAAACTCATCTCTTGTCCATTAAATACCAATTAGCAGGTTTGATTTTTGCTCCTTAAGTAAGCACAGGCCCTAAGCAGCAGACAGAAGTTGTCTTTATCCAGAATCTTATCCTCAATTCATGCCAGATTTCTAAGAATGGTTTTGATGGATTTCATATCAATGTAGTACTGCCATTCAACATATGAGTGCTAATCCTTTAAATTGGAGACTCTTCAGTGAAACAAAAAATTGCAGCTAAGCTGTAATTTAATTACTTGGTGCTGCTTTATCATTTAAATGTACTCTGTAACTAACATCTCTAAAACCTGCATCTTATGACTTATTCAAACATTTTCAAAATAATAATAATATGCTAATCCGACATGTAACTGAGAAACAAGTACACGCTTTCATAGACTCACCATGTTGCTAACTGGCAACCCGGCTGTCCACAGTAGCTTACTAGTGGTAAGCTAGTAAAATAGTTGACACTTTTTAAAGGAGACAAATTCTCAGATGTAATATTGTTGAACGTTGACATGGCCAAAGTTACCATTATACAAAACTTACTCTTAAAACTAGCATAAACGTCTAACCACTGAAAGACCATAATAGGCCTTAAAACTAGACAAAAACGCCAAAATGTAAGCAAAGTTATGCTTATTACAAACAATGGAAACAATATTTAAGATAGACTTTCTTCAAATGAGCTTTTTGGACTTTTGATTGAGTTGACTTTAAGAATTTATCTCTTAATTTAAGATTAATAATTAGCAAAAAAAAAAAAAAAAAGGTTACAATAAAGACACAATTTGTTCTAACAGCATGGTAAATAAGTGGCATTTTAAGGCACCAGAAGCATTGTTATTTTTAGCATTTTTATAGAAATGGGGAAAAACCGAATGCCATCGTGTCGGGGATTGTAGAAGGTAGCGGATGCAAGTGCGGATATTTATTGAATAAAGTGCAAAACAAACAACCAAAACTGTGAAAACGAGAGCCATAAACGAAACGGTGGACACAAGGAAAAAACACGCAGACTACGAGAGCGGCTGTAACACACATGACGACGCATGAACGTGATAAATGACAAACGACAAACGCTTGACAATTAAGTACTGAAAAACCAGAACTAGCAGTATATAGGGCTGCTTGTTAGGGGTACCACAGGTGTGAGTGATCAGTGGGACACATGAGATGGTCATGTGATGTTCTGGGGCTGATGGGTAATGTAGTTCAGTGTGGCTTTCAGCATAACAATGACACACAGCTGCGTCATTGAAAAATTTAAGTTGTGCAAGTGATCTTACTCTTAAATTAAGGAAAACAATCTTGTTCCTCAGCTGGGATAATACGCAAATCATGGTTATAGCTTGTTACGGGTTAAATCCAGCTCAATATTAGCTGGAACATCTTATTAAGACAAAGTTAGGTACATTTTCTTGAAAAGAGATAACTTTTCAAATGCAAAACATGCTTGACCAGATTGTTTTTCTTTTTAGACAAGAATAAGAGTAATTTCCCAGAAACAAGCTTTTTTACTTTCTTTTTTTTTTTTGCAGTGTATAGGTACAGTTTTTAATCTATCAAATCCTGTATCTGCTCTGCTGGTTGGAAACAAGGCAGATGCTGTGGCTCAGATGGTAGAGCGGGTTGTCCACTAATCGTAGGGTTGGTGGTGCGATTCCTGGCCCACATGCCGAAGTGTCCTCGGGCAAGACTCTGAACCCCAAGTTGCTCCCAGTGGCAAGCTAGCGCCTGGCATGGCAAGTGTGTGTGAGTGTGTGAATGTGTGTGTGTGAATGAGAACCAGTGTAAAGCACTTTGTACAACCGCTAAGGTTAAGCATATACCAGTGCAGACCAGTTACCAGATGACTCAAAGTGCACTGTACACTGCTAAAGAGAGAAACCGTGTGAAGAGCAAAAAGTTAGACCTGACGCTGCTTTTGATAAGCTGTTATATTAACAGTTGACATAAACCATGCATGTAGCCCATTTTGTAGTGAAAGTACAGTACAGTACAGTAGTTAACTGTGCCTAGCTGTCTTTTTTTTTTGCAATTAGCTCATTGGCATTTCAATCAATAGTTTGGAAGACATTTTTTTATCGTTGAAAAGAGGAAAAAAAAGAAAATACCATTAATGATACCACCAATTTCAAATCAAAGTGTGGTGAACGGGGGCGTTAGCTGGACTGTTAATCATCCGGGACCGAGTACAGATTATTCTGCATCAAAAAACTTTAAAAAAAACGTACTTATAAATAAATTGTACGGAAACGGTCTTTTTCTCGCAGGTGAGGGCTAATCGCTTAAAATGTGAAAATTGGACAAAAAGGTGGATTTATCATAAAACTCTAAAAATCTAACACAAGACTACGCTAGTCTGGTGTCGCTAGCCAAGGAGAGGCACAACTAAGCTATCATTGTGTGGGTGTAGCTGCTGCAGTGCCATGCAAAGTACGTTAGCTGTGCTTAGGCTCTGCTCATATCATGTTTACATAGCTTGAATCTCATACAGACATTTACACACATCTTGTTTTCCTGCTCAGCATGAGAGGATGTTTGTGTTTCAGTCTCAATCCCTTTACTGGTGAAAATATAAATTAAATACAAACACACCCACACATACCCGTGCGCACACACACACGTTTGTGTGTTTATGTGTGTGTGTGTGTGCTTTAGATTGCCGTATATTCCATTTTTCCCACACACTGACTGACTGTGAGCTAGAGACATGTCAACCAATAAGACACGAGTATTTCCACATATTTTCATATGTAAACCCTGTCTGTTTGGTCTTGCCTCCATTCACTGAAGACAAAATACAACACTCCATTCACTGAAGGTAGAAAATCACAACACCGCCATCTTCTTTTACTGACAGTCAGTTATGTGGTGACAAACTGCTCCAAGTGGAGAATTATTCGGCTCTAAAGAAAAAATTCAGGGGCTCCAGCCCAAAAAACCCAGACCAGGTTGCGCTCTTGAGTAGGCCTATGAATATTTATTTATTTGTTTGTTTGTTCTATTTTTCTATCATCAGCATGAAATGGAAAAAAAAAACTGTGATCTGTGCACCTTACCACCGTATTACCACCTTGGGATGTGCATTATTTTCTAATAATTCAATAGCCCGTCGTCTGTTATTCCTTACGTGTGTCAGTTCATGAGTTTGAACTGGTACTGAAAATACTAAAAAAAATAAAATAAAAAAAAAAACGATGAAAGAAACTTTTTACGGCGTAGGATGAGGCATTATGTTTTCAGGTTGTCCGTGCATCTGTCTCAGATTCTCGTTAGTGTGATATCTCAAGAACACACGGTTGAAGGATTTATATGGCTGTATCATTGTAACCGGCTGATGAACTGATTAGATTTGGGATTTGATCCGGGGTCAAGGTCACAGCAAGGTCAAATATCTGAAATAGTTTTTCTTCAATAGCTTCCTTCCTGTTTGAAATAGATTTTAATAATATCTTGGACGTATAAAACAAGATGGACTAGAACTGTAGGCAGCTCAGCCATCCCCATTGTCATACGCGTTTCTATTTATTAGTGCCAAAGAGCTTTCTATGAACTTTCCACTGGCAGAACACATTTATAGTCTGCTTCTTGTTGAGTTATTGAGGTTCAGATTAAACCCTTCCAATTCAAGTGACCAGTCAAACAGACTGATAACTATAAGAACTCACTAATATAATAATAATAATAATGGTTGGTTGTGATTTCCAATACAAAAAAAAAAAATCAGTGTTCATGTCTACGCTTCAGTGGGACTCCACTTTGAGAGCCACTGTAGTAACCTGCTTTATTATGAATACTTTGTCATTCCTTTAATAGTCCTTTCACTTTTGATTCAAAATGGAAAAGTACTGTATAAATAAAGATTATTATTAAATTCCTGTCCCTCACCTTAACCTTACCCTGGCAGAACTTTACACTCCAGTTGGGCCATGCAAATTTATAACCTTGCTACTTCTTGCTTCTTTAGATAGAACAATAATTTGACAGAAGGTTGCTCAAGGTCTCTGACAGCCCACGATGTACTCCAAATTAATACTGTGTATGGTCTGTTTGAAGACCTATCCTGCATAAAAAAGTTAACATCATGTCAGCAGGGGTGTTTTTCTTCAGTAATAATGCCTTTGGGAGATCATTTATTTTAGTGTTGTGTACAATATGGCCAAGGTCGATTTTCTAACTTCCCTCTTACTTCAAGAGCTGATTTTATTCCTAAATATATACACTACGCCTTATTCATTAAAGTTGCATATGGTCAGATCTGATTGTAAAATCAGGGTATGCAAATTCCACCGACAGTTTTCTTATTCCGCAGTTTAATATTTGGTATGCCTGTACTATCTGGTCTTAGTGCATATCAATTTGAGCGTAACATTTTAACAACCTGGAAAATGCTTAATAACTGTTAACTAATGAAAATCAACACCATTGATTTAAGGATAATAACAACAATAGAAATTAACATTAATAGTCCTCATTTCACAAGCAGAGCCCAATGGGTTCTGTATGCAGACTAACTTCACGTCTGAATTATCAAATGATGCTTGCGTATTGCGCAATTTTGAGGTTATTACATATTTCCATATCATCACAAAAATGCCAAAGGCTATTTCAGTACCTCTTCAGTCAATAGCATGCAGAATTAATAAAGAATTAATTAAATGCTGAAATAGAAAAGAAAAAAAAATGTATGTGTAAATAGTTCATACGCCACCAAATGTAGTTAAACAGGATTCGCGATTTCTGCCTGTTCAGAAATCTTTTATTAAAAAAAGAAAAGGAAAAAAAAGAAAGAAAGAAAAGAAAACTGCTAGAACAGCTAAGCTAAATAGGCCTGCAAAATATTACCTGGGACCTGGGATCATTCCTTCCTCACTGATTCTCTGTTAAGTGTAGATTTTATTTCAAGATTTCATTTTGTGTGTAGCTTTTATGTCGTTTATTACGACACCAAAAATGTCGTTATTTGTAGCACACATGCACCTCTGCCCTGGCTTCACTGAAATATTGTTTTTTTGAATCTTATTTGATTTCAGTACTAAAATCAGTGTTTGTTTTGATGTCATACAACACTCGAATAGCTGTATTAAAGACACAGATTCATTCATACACCATTCTATGTGCGTAAATCTGTGATTGTTTCTATGAAACTTTGATGAATAAGGGCCATTATGTTGATTTTCTAATGTTTTATGGACTCCAACTGCCTTTCTGTGGATTTGATTACATATTAATGAGCTTTTCCCTTGCGTAATGTCTACTTAACACCAGTGTAATGTCTGTGCATGATTGAAGTGCACTGTAAACTTCAATGGCTTTCCTGACAGCAGTTCTCAGTTTTTGCTTCTTTGTGATTCATAGGTTTGTCAGATTGTTTTATGCATCATACTGTATAGTGTGATGACTATTACCATCTTGCAATCTGGAGCTCATTTGATGATCAGTATGGCTCTAAAATTCTGTAAAGCCTGCATTCCAATCCTTTTAAGTAGTCCTTATTGACTTCCCCTCATCATTTCAACTCCATCACCGATCTTAAGGGGCATTAAGATACTTTAGCAGTTCATAAAATAAGACACTGAGATAAAATCACAGAAGCTTTGCCCATAAAGTAATGCAGTCCCGTACAATTATGTTTTGTAAACTGGAAGCTGTTTATAAATGTATGCAATACATTATTTAATATTTCAAAACACACTCACGGCCACTATTAGGAACACCATATTAATACTGAGTGGGACTTGGCTCCTTTGCTCTCTTGGTCCACATTCCTTTGAGATCTTGGTCCAGTGTTTGCCAGAAACATTCCCCACACAATTATACCACCACCAGTAGCCTGAACTGTTGACACAAAGCTGTTTGGGTTCATGGATTCATGCTGTTGGTGCCAAATACTGATCCTGCTTCCATCTGCATCTCACAGCAGAAATCATGATTCATCAAACTGGGTGGCATTTTTCCAATCTTCAACTGCCCGACTTCAGTGCACCTGTGCCCATTATAGCCTCAAGATTCCTGGGCTTGGCTGAGAGGAGTGGAACCCTGCAGTAGATGGTCTTCTGCTGTTGTAGCCAATCCACCTCAAGGTTTGATGTGTTGTGCATTCTGTGATGCTTTTCTACCCACTGCGGTTGTAATGAGTGGTTATTTGAGTTACCGTAGCTTTCCTGTCAGCTTTTCGAATCAGTCTGGCCATTCCCCTCTGACCTCTTTCATCAACAAGGCATTTCTGGCCACATAACTGCTGCTCACCGGAGGGTTTTTTTTTGTTTTTTCTGTGTAAACTGTTGTTTGTGACAAACCCAAGAGAGCTGTTTTTGAATTACTGAAATCAAGCCTGTCTAGCACGGTCAAATCACTCAGATCACATTTTTCCCCATTCTGATGTTTGATGTACACATTTACTGAAGGTAATGCAGTCACCTTGATTGATTGATTGATGGATTGATTGATTGTATTTATAGATTTACTTTACTGCCTGACCTGGACATCAGACAAAGAAAGACCTCTAGAATCCACAGGGATGTACATAAAAAGTGGGAAAATCTCCACCTCATACTGCTCATTTCAGCACATCAGCATCAAATAATTAACATACAACATAAAACTTTAGAATTACAAGCCACTGAAATGTCGACTTCAATAAACTCTGACTTTCTCCAATAATAACAATAACTTTTTTTTTTTTTAATTGAATCTTAAAGTGCATGAGTGTATGCCAGAAAACAAACAAACAAACAAACAAACAAATAGTAAGGTCAATTAAATTTAAACCCAAAAATACTTTTACATTTATTCAAACTACAGAACAAAAGTCACATGTCTGAACAGCTTTTTAAATTAAACAGTGTTAGAACCGCTTATTAAAAGTAAGTCACAAGTTATTTAGCTTTATTTCGCAGCTCGTCATAGACCAAGCCTGGCATGAAAGACGGTCTGTTCCAAAATTTACGAGCACAAATAAACATAATTTCACGATTAGAAAGATCCATTTTTAATCAAAATGTTTTCTTTGAATTGCATCATTATTTTGAACAAAGTGTAGGAGGAAACGTCCCACAGGCTGGAGTGGTTAATGCGTAATTGCAGACTCGCTGACATGCAGTAAGTTGAAATCTCACCCAAAGTATGAATATCGATGTGTGATAATGTTTTTGCTCGAACTAAATATCCCTTGCAAATTAAGACCAGAGGCAAAGGAGGTGTGAGATAATCACAACATTGATTTGTACAACATTGATTCCAACAGCACAGGATTAAAGTCATGGAAAAGCACCATATGTTCCATGCTGCTGCTTCTGAATAATTAGGATTTTTCCTCACTGTTAAACAAACTCAACAGCTGATGTATTCACGGTACTGGATTCCATATATACCATAGCATGACGTTTTTCCTTCCGTAATGAGATCAGTGACATGAATGCTGAATAATGAGTGATTGCGTAAAATGGTACAGAAAGACATGCTAGGCACTGAAGCATATAATAGTCCCATTTTTTTCAGTATACAGGTTTAAAATTGCTTATTGAGCGAAGGTGACTGTGTTTTATCACTCTCCTGGGTGTCTGTTGTGGTGAATGTCTCGATTTAATAAATCTTGTAATTATCAGACTTAGAAGAGGCCCTTTCTAATATGTGTCTGCAGTGACGAGGTGTTTTAGGAAGACTTTGTCGTGTACCAGTTTTTCCAATACGATGACTTTCAAAGACACGGGGAGGGAAAGTCAGACAGATATAAGTGTAGACATCTGAACTCGGGGAATAATTCATAGATAATAAGCATTTCTACCAGTATGAAGTCGTAGAAATGCACTGTAAGTTAATACGCTCCGTCCTGAAGAATATCGCTCCGCACTCATAAATGAATCCACTTATCCAGGAGAATAGCATTCAAATATGCTAAAATGACAGACTCCAACTCCACATTGTGGTGTTCTAACTTTCCTTGTCTGTTATTTTCTTACATCCGGACACTTCATAGGGTGTCATCTACAATATAAGATCATAATTACACAAACATTGGCTGGTAGAATAAAATGACAACCACTTTGTCACTGATTGATTATTACTGCTGTTTGTATCACTAGCTGCGTTTATTTACACGGACAACAATAATCCACTCTTAACCCGATTAAGACCATACTTTGATTAAGAAACTAGCATGTAAACAGCAATTTTTACTTACCTTAATCTAATTAAGGTCATACTCGAATTAAGCTCTAATCGGATTAAGACGTGTGGAGTACTCCTGTTTTAGTCGCATTATGGACGTGTATTACAGACATGTAAACACCTTAATCACAATATTAACGTCGTGTGAGAGTTTTCACCGCATTTTGCGACAGGACACGATCACACACGGCAGTTCCAAACATTTTACGGTGAACAAGAGAGTTCGGCTGCGTCCCAAACCGCGTACTTGCCTACTATAGGCCTGTAGTGGGGGAAAATACATGTATCTCGGCTACTATATAGACGGTAAGTACGCGGTTTTGGACGCAGCCCACGGTTCCAAGCAGTCGTCTATTAGCACGTACAGCATGACAAATAATTAACTGAACTTAAAGCGTTCGTAAAAAATTTTTTAAATAAAAACACCCAAAACTGTATACGGTACCATAACGAAGACGAACTGTATGTCGATACGTGAAATACGTCGGACGGCGTGGCGCGGTGACGTAATGAAATGGGCCGTTAATCTAATTATGTTCTATAACGTGTAAAACGGGAACACGACAGGAGTATTCTAAAAGCGACTCATGTAAACACCTTAATCAGAATAGTATCTTAATCAGAGTAAGGTCAAGAATTAGATTACTGCCGTCCATGTAAACGTAGTCAATGACATCAATGTACATGTAGATTTTTCAAGGTATTAACAATTTATTGAAAATTATATAGCTGCCTCTGAGCAATTATGTTTCGATTATGAATTAACATTGTTGTACAATACTTGCTCAGTTATTGCAACATTTTCAGAAAAGCGTTCTGACGCCCTTTTGTATAATAATCAGTTTTATACCATAAGCTTTGAAAACATTGCGGTCTTTAATTTGTCAGCACTCATAGCACCTCTAGGCCTCAATGTCTTTATAATTTACTTCCATAATCTAATCAGTCTCGCCCCGCTGTGAGAGAACAAGATGTCTTAATTACATTATCAAAATAACTTAAGTAGATTACCATATACAGCATCTAATTTTGGTTGCCTTCTCCATGAGCCAGAATTGAAAGGAAATGTCATGACCATGCCCTTGACCTCTTCTGGCGCATGTGGAAATGTGATCTTAAAGACCTTAATGATCATTTAGAGTAAAGCTACATTCCTCTTCCTGATTCTACTAAAGATATAATATAATATTTAATATAATAATAAATACAGTGAACAAATATTGGATGAAAGATCACATTATCAAAATGTATTGAGTAGAAGACTTTATTTGTCACATATACACTGATCAGCCACAACATTAAAACCACTGAGAGGTGAGGTGAATTATATATTATCACCTGTCAAGGGGTGGGGTATATTAGGCAGCAAATGAACAGTCAGTTCTCAAAGTTAATGTGTTGAAAGCAGGAAAAATGGGCAAGCACAAGCATGAAGATCCGATCAATCAAATCAACACTTAAATAGAACTTTTTCAACAGCACGAAGTTGGATAAAAAGCCAGTAACACGTCATGCCAAAGTTGAAAGAAATTCCAGAAGTGAGGAAGAAGGTGATTTGAAACACATCAGTCTGGGAAGGGTTACAAAGCTATTTCAAAAGCAAAAACCCATTCAAAAGCCCCATTGACTTCGGGAAGATGGGTGTCGATTATACAGAAACATTAAGTCGAGATCACAAGAAAACAAGAAAGAAAAAATTATTCATGGCCGCTCAGGGCTGCCATAAAAAGCAAACTCTTCAGTTTGGGAACTTCAAATGGGATCGGGTTCTACGGTCAGATGAAACCAAAATAGAGCTTTTTGGTAATAAACTCCAGAGCTGGTTTTGGTACACAGAGAGGTAGCCATATGGAAAAGTACCTCATGCCCACGGTTAAATATGGAGGTGGATCTTTAATGTTCTGGGGCTGTTTTTCTGCAGAGGACCTGGACATTTTGTTAGGATACATGGCATCATGGACTCGATCAAATATCAACAGATATTAAATGAAAACCTGACCACCTCTGCCAGAAAGCTTCAAATGGGCCGTGGTTGGATCTTCCAGCAGGACAGTGTTCCAAAACATACATCAAAATCAACACAAAAATGGCTTATTGACCATAAAATCAAGGTCCTGCCATGACCATCCCAATCCCCTGACCTGAAACCCATAGAAAACCAAGAAAATCTGGAGAGATTATATACGGAGGAATGGTCTCAGATCCCTTGCCATGTATTCTCCAACCTCGTTCGAAGATCTAAAACTATTTAGTATGAGATATACACAAAAACGGAAGCAATCAGGATGGGGCAAATACTTTTTCACGATACAGAGCTCTCGATTCTGATGTCAGACGCTCTGAGGTGTGCAAATAGTTTTCATTAATGCGCAGCTAAAGTAGTTCCAGTCAGGTCTTGACCACATTACAGTATCATATCACTTCGCCAAGTTAACTGAAATAGTGAACAAGTTAGGCTAGTGTCCACCACACATTTACCAACAAACAAAATGACAGACCATTTCGATTTTCCAGAAATAAGTAAGGAATAGTTGACGATGGGCCGTTTAATTATTTAGAGAAATAATGTACAACAGAGGTGGTAATGCAGCCACGAGGTGAAGCAGAGGCTTGAGCCATTGATATGCAGTTATTGGAGAGAGAACGAGAGAGAGAGAGAGAGAGAGAGAGAGAGCGCGGGCACATGTGATTACACTAATGAGACAGAAAAGCCGGTGAACAAATATCAATAATTATTCATTTTTTTAATCATTGTATTTGCTGCAGTAATAAAAAACTCAAAATCTTGTGAACAAATAGGCTTATCGATAATTATTTATCTCTCTCTCTCTCTCTCTCTCTCTCTCTCTCACCCTGTTGTCTTGCATTTCATGAAAGTTAATAAGAGCAACTGTGAGTTTAGTGATGAGGAAAGTTGTGTACAGTCTTTTGTTTCAGGAATATTTTAAATAACTCAGACAGAGACTCTATAAAAGCCTTTTTTTTCCCACACTGAATGTATAAACCTGCAGGCAGAGGGAGGCGTTTGAATGCAAAGTTCACTCCTGTGAATTTAGGTCACTGTCTCCACAAGGGAAAAGAGTACCGAATGAAAATTCATATCATCTCTTAAAATAAAAAGGAAAAAAAAAAAAAAAAAAGCTCTCAATGCATTAATGTGACATTTGTCCTTTTCACAGGCTTCAATATAAAATAGTTTATGAATTCTTGATAGTTCTGTGGTAATATAAATAGAGATATCTCCTTTTTCGCTTTAGTAGGGATCCTTTTGAATGGCCTCTGATGATTTAATTTGACCTCATGCCTGTGTCCTTGCACAAAGTTATGAATACTTCTAGATTGGACTATCCATCTTATTCAGAGTGAACAGTCACCAGTCAGAGGCTGGTCTGAGGTCTATCATTGGCCAAGCAGATACGTTGTCATTGATTATAATCGCTATAAGTGTTTTTTTTTTTTAACCTTGGGCTATTTAAGCATTTCCACACTTCTTCTCCACAAACTTCATGTGCGTATACAGCAGTACAGCATTAAACCTTGGCCTAATGACTAATGAGAGAGAATCTTATACTTAGCAGTGCGGAACAAATATACTAGGAACCAAAGGTAGCAAACTATTGAAAAAAAAATTTTTTTGTTTAGTTTATTTTTTTTTCCCCCTGACATGGAGAAAAGTTCACTGTAGACAAGTAAAAAATTTATTTCAAAAAACAGTCTGAAGTTACAAGCATTAAAAAAAAGAGAGACAAAACAACTAGAAACACAATTAGTGAACACGGCACAGGGAAACTGAAGTTAAAAGTTTTTATTTATAACATTTTTATTTTGATGTGGGAAGGCAAGCACATCATACACTTGTCATTCACATGAGTAAAGACTCATGCGAGGCACGGTGACTTAGTGGTTAGCATGCTTGCCTCGCATCTCCAGGGTTGGTGGTTTGAATCCTGCCTCTGCCCAGTGTGCATGGAGTTTGCATGTTCTCCAGGTGCTTTGGGGGTTTCCTCCAGATACTCTGGTTTCCAGGCTCCCCATGACCCTGTGTAGGATAAGCAGTACAGAAAATGGATGGATGGACGGATGGAAAATGAAAAATATGGACACTGATCCTTCTTCATCAAGGTTGCATACAATCGCACTCCTGTACCGGTCAGTGTGCGGCTGCAGAACAGAGAAAATATCGGCCATGTGGATATTAGACAACCAGTTTATAAAAGGATTATACCTATTGAAAAATTTGACAATTATGTTTTTTTGACCTGTTTCTTGCATATTAGAGCAAAATGACCTAACAATCCATCATCCAGCTGAGTTTTCGCAATTGCCGCTGACAGAAAGCAGCTCCCAACTGCACAGCTGATAATATTATTATGCACTCCCACACCCTCCTTAAACTCCTAAATTTGTTGGAAATGCTCATTTTCCATGTCTTATTTAAAGCTATTGGTTCTGGGTGATTAAATTTTTTTCACAGTGTTATAAAATAGTAAATAACAAGCAAATCTATCTTAAAAAAATCTATTTCACACAAGCCTTCATACTACTGGTTAAAATTTAGGTGCAACTGTACACAGTCGAAATGCATACTTTGCTTTTGAGGTCTCCAGTATATAATATGCATATTTCTGGAAGATGCTTGATACAAAAAGGGATCTCATTTCACGCTAGTACTCACTAACATGTAAACATGTGACCTATTTCTTCATCAGTGGCAACAACTAATTAACTTACTCTCATTAGTCTGTTCCATCTCCACACAAAACCATTATTAAATGTCTCTATGGACACTGCTGTTATTCTCGCTTGCTTATTACCTCTTCAAATAATCAAGGGCACTAGCTGCATATTAAGTGTGTGTTATGAAAAAATGTGTCTGTATAGACCTTATCTTCTGACCTAGAACATATATGATGATGGGTCCTAAACTTGCATACATCGATGTAAAAATGTTTGACAACGAGCAAATACAGTAGATCCATTTCCAGTTTCCATTCCCGATTATCCCTGGCTTCCTTGAAACTGCGCAATTCAATTCCATTTTTCTTCGTACAGCACTTTTAACAGTGAACATTGTCACAAAGCAGCTTTACAGGAATATATAAATTCAGGATATACATTTTCAATTTATAAATGCGAGCCAGAGGCGACGGTAGCAAGGAAAAACTCCCGTAGATGATACAAGGAAGAAACTTGGAAAGGAACAAGAATCAAACAGGAACCCCATCCTCATCTGGGTGACACCGGATAGTGCAATTATAAATGATTCCCTTATATAACCGTGAACTAGATGGTCATATAGTGCAGTTGTGTAAGCAGGAAATTCATTAAAGTTTTCACATGAAGTCTATTTACTTTAATGGGTTTAGTCTAAGACTTGAGTGCAAAACGGTTCGTGCCAGTTGCAATCCTAAATCTATCATAGCGGCTGTAGTCCTGAGCTATCGTAACAAAACTGCTCATATTAATTGCGGTCCAAAGCCATCTTCATGGTTCTTAAGTGGTACCACCCTTAGTAATCTAATTCATTTTGTGCGAATGTTGTCTTTGTTTGGAGCGCGCTAGCTTATATATAATCTTATGGCTAACATATTCATACTAAAAGCCACAAAACTTCCATTTTGACTTCATGGGGACTTTAAGCCTTTACTTTCTTATAAGTGTACCAAAACATACTTGTATCTGCAACTAGAACATTGCAGACTCCAATTTCCATAATGCGCAGCTGGCAACCTTGTCACATTAACAGGATTACCGGTAATAAGATTAGTGGCAATCAGACACTTCCCTTTAAATAACCTGGACATTCAGGCACACCTTGAGTCAGTCAGTCCGACTCCAGCACTGAGTAAGCCTGGTTCATTACCAGTTTGCTTCTTTGGGTCGACTCCATTCTATCCTTTGCCTTATCTAGTTTATGTCCATATGCCAATCACCTGACCCACTGTTTGTTTATAGGTTTTTAATATTGCCTAGTCCTGTTGGTTTTGAGTGTTTTCTAATCAATTAAAAAAAAAACCCATAAACCAAAGTATTTTCTATTCTTTTATTTTATAAAGTTTCTTCCTATACTATGTACTACAATACAATTCAATATCAGTCAGCAATGTGATGCAGTCCTCTCCCTGAAGACTTTCCCATGTTAGAAAACCTAAAGTTACAGCTCGACCTCTGAGTGTTTTAAAGTGCTGACACTGGAGACTCCATCCAAAAATGCTAAATAAACATCTCCGCACAAACAATTTCTCCATATCCACAGTACACATTTCTAAAAGCTTCCATTTTAGATAAGCAACCTGTACTATTCTATATATATATATATATATATATATATATATATATATATATATATATATATATATATATATATATATATATATATATATACCAAAGAGCCATAACATTAAAACCACATGACAAATATTGTGTAGGTCCCCCTTGTGCCGACAAAACAGCTCTGATGCCTCGAGGCACGGACTCCACAAGACCTCTGAAGGTGTGCTGTGGTATCTGGCACCGAGACGTTAGCAGCAGATCCTTTAAGTCCTGTAAGATGTGAGGTGGGGCCTCCATGGATCAGACTTGTTTGTCCTGTACATCCACCCCGATGCTTGATTGACTGGAGATCTGGAGAATTTGGAGGCCAAGTAAACACCTTGAAAACTCTGCCATGTTCCTCAAACCGTTCCCGAAGAGTTTTTGCAGTGTGGCGGTGTTTTCGGGTCGGCATGGGATAGGACCCGACGGGCTAGCCTTTGCTCCCCACAATTTGCTAATTATTTATGGGATGCAGGGTTGAGTAACTTTGTGTGTATCTGTGTGCTGTTCAAAACCTAAAGCACTACAGTACCTCCAGGATCTCATCTGTTCTAGATATTTAGTAGATATTTAGAGCAAGAAAACTTTCTGCAGCACCATTACCTCAGTTCTCATTAAATGGAAAATCAATTAGTTCCATACCAAAGGATTTTTAGTAATTAGGAGCACTTGGGCACACCCGAGACTGTTTATATCCTCCAAGTCAAATTAATCGAGCTCGGCTTTGCCAGAATGCTTAGAGTATACCTTAGCTTGTTTGCAAAATAAAGAGCCATTCCTCATTAAGCAATATGTTTGACAAGTGCCTCCTACACATTATGCATTAGGACCCTTGTGAAGTTTGTGCTGATTCATTGCACATCTAACAGCTGGGTATCTGTAAAATTCGGACTACCTACGTGTTTTATGTCAATGTTTTCTAAGTAATGTTGCCTTTTGTAGGACTTTATGGAAAGTCTTGCAAACATACTTTAGTAATATTTCCCGTGACTGCAGCCCCACAGATGAATAATGTGAAGTCCCTTGTGTTGTAGGTCAGCCTAACAAACTTTCACTAACAAAACCTCTACTTTATCACTAATGTTAGTTACCTTATCACACTTTAAGTGGCAGGAAGATAACCATTTTAGCTAGATAACTAAGGAGTAGACAACTTAATATGGCAGCTGTATTAAGTCCCATCCTTCATTTTAAATATTTGACAATGGTTCCATTTTTACAGGTAATTAGGTAAGAGGTTTGAGTTGTTGGTTTTTTTTTTTTAGCATAGAATTAGCAAATACACAAAATGGGGTTAACTAGCACTCATGCTAATGTGATGAAGACATTAAGGACGTAATGATTTATGTCAGGAATAATTGACGATCAGCCGTTGAATTATTAGAAAATAATACACACCCCGAGGTGGTAATGCCGTTACATCCCGGGTGTGCATTATTTTTCTAATAATTCAACATCCTTACTTATTTCTGGAAAATCTTAGTTTTCTCTCATTTTGTTTGCTGTTAGATCTGGGTGATGTGGTGGATAGTAGACGAACTCTTTCGTTATTTCAATCCACTTGGCGAAGTGATACGGAACACTGTAATGCAGTGAAGACCTGACTGGACCTACTTTTGCTGTGTATTTACTAAAAAAAATAATCGCCCACCTCGAAACGTCTGTCAGCCAATCAGAATAGAGCTTTCAACAGCGCCGTGGTAAAATTAAAGGTCATTGATTTGAATTTAAATTATTTTCAATATACACTCACCAGCCCTTTCATTAGGAATACATGCACATGCGGGTTCATTCCGTTATCCACTATGTCACACGGCTGCAGCACAATGCATAAAATCATGCAGATACAGGGCAAGAGGTTCAGTTAATGCTCTCATCAAACATTAGAAAGGGGAAAATTTTGATTTTAGTCACTTTGACCATGGCATGATTATTGGTGCCAGACATTTGCTTATCTGGCATTTGCACATACAGCAGTCTCTAGAGTGTAAAACAAAAAAAAACATCCAATGAGTGGATGTTTTGCAGGCAGGAAACTTATCGTAGCTACGGACAACAAAATGTTCTCGAATCACATCACTAAATTGACTACCTCTCGGAGGTTTCTCCTCTATAACATTAGTTGGGTCCAGCCGCTCAAGTGCGTGTTCAGTCCGTTGTCATTTCAAGAATGGATTACTGCAGCTCGCTCCCGGCAGGTCTGCTCAGCGTGCCATCCGACTTCGGCAACTGATTCAAAATGCAGCTACACGATTTGTTTCCAGCCTGCCCAAGTTCTCCCACACCACCCTTCTTCTATGCTTCCTCCACAGGCTTCCTGTAACTGCCCATCAGATTTAAAACGTTTGCCTACAAAGCCAAAAAAAAAAAAAAAAAGAGCTCATATCTGTTAAGCAATCTCGTGTCCTCATACACTTAGTGTTGTTTCGGAAAGGGTGCTTGCTGATAGGCCAACTGGGTAACTACTTACCGAATACAAGCTATAACACCACCTTTCTATTTACTCAGTGTACCGACAGTGTGTACAGTTTTTCACGCTAATATTTTTCTCAGTGACTAATTAGTTGTTCATTTCAAATCTAGAATAACTGTTATTTCATACAATTGCCTTTGGCATTCAGCATTCACACACTCTTGGTGAAGCATTTACAGCCTAGATTTTGAGATTGAATATTCTGCTACAGGATATTAATGAAAATCAGGCCAGTAATCAATCCTGTAGAAGAATGAAACTGTCCAATTAAAGTTATAAAGAGACCTTTTCAAATGACTATATTCAGCATTTGGCAAACTTGATGACTTCATCACTGTACCACCCCACAGTGACCATCATGGGCTGGCATATCATTTTTCACAAAGAGAAGCGATTGTTATTGGTCAAGATTTTTTCCAAGATTGTGTCCAGTTTTTAAAAAAAAAAAGTGAAGTAGAGTCAAAGGAGCAGGCTATCCAGGAGTCTCATCTAATGATACTCATTACTTTCTGCATACATCTTTCTGCTTCATTTAAGCCATCTTGTGCAGGAGAATCTATCATTCTAGCAAGTGCCCTGCTGCAAGCTGGTAACCTCTGATTTATTCAGATTACCCTTTTGAGTCCTTGCACCATGGCTCTGAAAGCACCTTGAACCTTTTTAATTAAGACAGTGTAATTTGGAACTTAATTTATCCTTAATGCAGGGCATCCATTAGCAGAATCATTCTGGTGCCTTTGCAGCTGTGAGCGGCGTCAGCCTGAACTGAAATGAACGGTCCGTCTCTGGCAGCGATGCAAACAGCGTACATAAACATGGACCTTTGAGGAACAACACCAACAAACTTGGCCTTGAAAATATAGGCAATGATTTTGTTGTCATCAGCTCGAAAAGAGAGATCAGAGCGGTTAGGTGAATGAAATGTCAGAAATCCCTTGGAGGACTACGTTTCTGGACATATTTGGAAATATGACAACAAATTTTAAAATGTGCAAGATTTCTCTACAAAATAACCCTTAAGCTGCTATTATTAGTATTATTATTATTAGTAGTAGTAGTAGTAGTAGTAGTATTGTCTCAACATTCATATAATAGATCAGGACCAAAAAAGAAAGAAAAGAAAGCAGTAAACATAGTCAGGGGTAGAGGTTAAAGGTTAGCTTTATCTTTATCATAAATAATAATATATATATATATATATAAAAAAAAAAAAACGTAATCAAACCAGTCAGTTGCAGCAGTACAAACCCTGGATTCAGCATAACTTTATTCATCTTCATAACGTTATTATACTTCACTGGATGTGATGGACATGGGTTCATCAACTCTGTAACCTTGGGTTGAGCTGCTGGTTCAGCCATGATTAATAACTCTCATTAGCCTTGTGACATGCTGAGCTGTGGAACAGAGTCATTATTTTGAAGTGTTCATGCTGGATCAGGGGTTTATAGCACACTCACTCTGACTCTTCCACATGCAATAACAGTTCTGTCAAGAGCACCCCGAATTATGTTTGAGGGAAGGCCAGAACAAAAATGAACGCTTCGACTACTGAAGTAAAATGTGCACACATTTTCGATATAGTCCTTCTACAAACGACCGATCTGATGGAAACCTTGTAACGGTTCCACATGACCAATATTTTCACTGTTGACCTGCTGCTGCTGTTCAAACAGTTTGAACGCATCTGCAGTAGGGAAACAAACAGCGTTTTTTAATCACTGTCAAATGATCATAACCATTAAAAGTACAGCAGTTGCAAAGTAAAATGTTTTACCTATATGGTTTTGGTCCAAATTTTAAGTGGATAAAATTTTGGTGCATCCATAGTTGATATACAGTCCTCTCTGAAAGTATTGGAAGGGCAAATACAATTCATGTCCCAAGACATTTGGGGGTGGACGTCAAAAGCTGAATAGAGATGATTTTCAGAATTTCAGCTTTCATTTTCTGATATTTACATCTACATGCATTAAACAACTTAGAACATGGTACCTAAGATGGCATACTACCCAATTTGTTGGTGAAGGAAAGGTTTGGAACCGATAGCCCTAAAGTAAATTAAAGTAAATAACACCTACTACACAATATTTGGTTGCATATCCCTTGCTTGCAATAACTGCCTCAAACCAGAGACCCACTGACATGACCAAACGGTTGCATTCTTCTTTGATGCTTTTCTAGGCTTGTAGAGCAGCTTCTTTCAGCTGTTTGTTTTGTGGGGTTTTTTTCCCTACAGTCTCTTCTTCATGAGGTGAAATGCATGCTCAATTGCTCAATTGTGGGTTAAGTCTTTTGTCGTGCTGGCATCATTGTCTTCCTGCATGATGACGTTCCTCTGAATTAGATTGGATGCATTTCTCTGTAAATTGGCAAACATGTTCCTGTAGACTTCTCAGTTCATTCTGCTGCTACCATCATGAGTTACATCATCAATAAAGATTAGTGACCCTGTTCCAGAAGCAGTCATGCAAGCCCAAGCCATGACACTACCTCCACCATGCTTGAATAATGAGCTTGTATGTTTTGGGTCATGAGCAGGTCCTTTCTTTCTCCACAATTTGGCATTTCCATCAGTTTGGTAGAGATTAATCTCGGTTCCATAACTTTCAAGGCTCATCTCTGTATTTCTTAGCAAATTCCAATCTGGCCTTTTCGATTCTTACTACTAATGAGTAGTTTGCATCTTGTACTATGGCCTTGATATTGCTCCTCTTGAAGTGTTCTTTGAACGGTGGATTGTGATATGTCCATCCTTGCCCTGTGGACATTGTTGATGTCACGGGCATTCGTTTTGGGGTTTTTAAATCACAGCACTCACAATTCTGTCATAAGCTGCTGTTGGTTTCCTTGGCCGACCTATTCGATGCCTGGTTGTTAATAAACCAGTGGGCTATTTCCTTTTCAGGACATTCCAAATTATAGTATTGTATTGTATTGTATTGTATTGTATTATTGTAATTATTGTATTATGCTTGTGCAATGGCTCTGATCAAGTTTCCATCTTTTCTCAGCTGCAAAATGGCTTGCTTTTCTCCCATAGACAGCTCTGTGGTCTTTGTGTTGGTTTATCCTTTTTATCAACAAACGCAGTCTTCACAGGCAAAACCCAGGGCTCAAACCAAGAGTAGACATTCAGAGCTATTAATTACTTAAAGATTCAACCTAACAGGACACATCTGGGCAATTGAGTCGAGAGGCAAATAGCAACTAATATATTACTAATGTGAAATGGGTAAGTGGGTAGAGCTTCCAAACCAGTCAGCTGGTTTGAACATAGTTCAGAACACCTGTCAATCATGCCATTTTCACTAGGGGGAATAAGAAGAGTAGATTTTTAAATGTAACTTATACAACATATATATGGAGCTCCTACACAAAATGTGTGAACATTGGCAGGTCTGATGTTTAATATACACAACAGTCTGGCTTATTTCATGACTACTCTCTGGGGGGGAAGAGAAGGAAGGGGAAAAAAAAAGAAAAAAAAAGGACGACACTTCCGTCACATACAGTATATATTTAATCAGAAGAGAGAATGTGAATTTTGTAATGGATAAAAAGATCACTGCAGCATTGAGAGGCATTTTAAAATAGACTATGTGGCAAAAGAAATCACAAAATATGGATTAAAAAACAACAACAACAACAACAACAACAACAATAAAAAACCCAGATGGGAACCAATGGTATATTCAGAGTCACAGTTGTTCTACACATCTGGAATAAATCTGTCAATATCTTATTCATTATATGCATATATACTATATTTTATGACCTATAAATTCCAAATCAGAAGTTGCCAGTTTCAGTCATTAAAATGCATAAAAGGCACAGACCGGTCTGTCTTGTATACAGTATAATTAGATATTTAAATGACACAATATCACCGGAAGATTTTTTTTGGGACAGCATTCTCTACAACTGAGATGAAGACGCCATCGAATGCGTCTTTCCTGCACTATTTTTAATTCACAATATGACAACACCCTACGCCAATGTGTTGGGTAGTTGCCGTGATAACAAAATTCATTGGCACATGTCTGGTCTGTTGTCGGTGATGGGATTGTGCAGTTAAATCCTTTGAAATGTTAATATATTTAATGTGTATATATATATATATATATATCCACTACAAGCAAACGCAATGAGATTCTTCAAACCCAGAGCCTTGTGAATCTCTCTTCAGCTCCAGATATCCTGCAGGTATCGTTTCTCCTCTCGCAGTTTCGCTACGGTCTTCATAGACTCCAGTTTATCCACCTGAAGCCCCGCCCCTATGATCTCCATCAGAGTATCGTTCACATCTTTCGCCATGTTCTTAGCGTCTCTGTAAAAACAAACAGGCGTACAGGTCAACGTACATGTCGACATATCAATGGAAAACGACAGCGTTCTGATCCGTTCTACGTATTTTACCGCACTGTACTACTTCATGTCTATTTACATGTCTAACAGTACACTATGCCGGGTCCCGTTATGGATTTCTGATTAATAAACAATAAACTTCAATCTAATTTTAACCTTTTAAATCACGGTTTGCAATTTCACCATAGTACGTTCCTCAGTAAGCCTCACTGTGATGTTCCGTGATAGTTCTGCCCACAATGTTTTTCACACTTCCATTAACTCGTTCCACAAAGGACGCATGCAAGGCTCCTTCAAATCTATCCGAAACATCTGTCCTTATGAAACAGACTACATCTATAAAAAAAACAAACACTCCCCAATCATGCTGCCTACTTATTTTTATCCATTGTTACATATCGTTATTGTTGTTTTTTAAATCTATTATTACATTAACAATATTGTGCATGTTGAGTATTGTATTTATATTATCTCCACCATTAAGTGCGCTCAATTCTGACTGGTCAGAAGGTGTTGATTAATTTTCTGCAGCAGCAGTTCTGACAGCAGTGGCAGCTGCAGGGCAAATCACAGGTTTATATCAATGTGCTCGTGCTATACATTGTCGTTTCTATCTTAACAGGTCATACAGAGGGATGTGTATGGCTTACAATCTACATACTCTTAGACTAATAATAAACCACCTACGGGTGCATCTTAAAAAATCAGAATATCACGGGGGGAAAAAAAAATTTGGAATTTAATTCACAAAGTGGAAATTCATTACACAGCAAGTGAAATATTTCAAGCCTTTTTTTAAAATAATTTTAATCTCGATGATGACAGCTCATGGAGATCAAAAATCCAGTATCTCAAAATATTAGAATAAAGAATTTATAATACAGAAATGTCGACCTTCTGAAAAGTATGTTCATTTATGCGCTCAATACTCGGTCGGGGCTCCTTTTGTACAAATTGCTGCATCGGTGCGGCGCGGCGTGGAGGCGATCGGCCTGTGGCACTGCTGAGGTGTTCTGGAAGTCCAGGTCGCTTTGATAGCGGCCTCCGGCTCGTCTGTATCGTCGGGTCCGGCGTCTCTCGTAGATTCTCTATGGGGTTCGGGTCAGGCGAGTCGGCCGGACGATCGAGCGCAGTAATACCGATACCGACACCAGCAGATGACATGGCACACCAAATCATCACTGACCGTGGAAACTTCACACTGGACTTCAAGCAGCTCGGATTCTGTTCCTCTCCGCTCTTCCTCCAGACTCCGGGACCTCGATTTCCAAATGAAACGCAGCATTGACTTCCATCTTCCCCGTGATCGTGCTTGTGTTCTGACCCAGACTGAGAGATTAAAGCCTCAGGAAACCTTCGCAGGTGTTTTGAGTTAATCACCCGATCAGAGTCGTCTCAGGTCGACATTTCTGTATTATAAATTCTTTATTCAGATATTTTGAATTTTTAAATAAACAACTTTTTTTAAACAACTATAAATGAATAAAAAGTATGATGTGTCATTTGTTAATAAGATAAAAACTGCAATCGTTGGCAATAAGAGGAATAACAGACTTTGGGACATGCTGTTTATAGTATACAGTAACCTACCCTTATAGCGCAACGTCAGCCCCCCCGAGTGTTTTATCATTTACATACATAACACATTCCTCTACTAGACAAGATGAAAACTAAAACACGCCTACTGTTCATCATGAATTCACGAATCAAAAAGAATTCAACAGACTCACCCACAGACGTAGAGACGGCCGTTTTCTTTGAGCAGAACGCGGGCGACGTGCTCGGCATGAAGGAGTAGGTTATGCTGGACGTATTTGGGTTCGGCTTCTGAACCGCTCCTGTCCGGCTCGGCTCGAGAGAAACACACTTTCAAACGGCTCAGTGTTTTGTCCTCCGCAAACCTTTCCAACTCCTCTCTACGGACAAAGCGCAGAAAGACGTATTCGTATGACGAGAGATCATGATCAATCATGCAACAGAACTTACTATTATTATTATTATTAGGAAATATTCCATGAGTAAGAGTGCTGCTATACCGAATATCAGCACAGTGTTCGGTACAACACGACTGCGCTTTTACACAACACTTCTATTAATAAGAAATTGATCCCGACATGATGTTTTTTGACATGATATGGCAAAAATATTTTGTATTTTTGCTCCGACGACAGAAATAGTTTCCAAAGAAGAATTTTATGTAGCAAACACAGACAACCGGAGTGATGCAAACAGTTAAACGCACTAGGTCTATTATAGTAAAGATCGGCACGCTTGGAACGCCGCTCGTCCTATCAAATCAGTGGACCAGAGCGAACTGTTGCATAAATTTTTTCAAAAATGATCGAAGTAGTTGATGAAATATGAACAGATCTTGGAATGGAACTCAGGCAATACATTCTCACGCTGTGAGGAAGTACACTAAAACTTCTTATATACTTTGAAAGGTTGTAGGAAAGGTCAGGGTCTGGTGTAATTCTCTCTCAAACTTCAATTTTCAATTCAATTCACTACAAGGGTTTGTGTTGAGTATCCTTCAGATGACGCTTCAGATGCACACACACACACACACACACACACACACACACACACTCAATAGATTGAAAAAAGAAGGTCAGGATCCAGGTTATTATCTTTTTACAGTCGGTTGCTCTGCTTTTCTGTCAGCTGGCTGGCGCTCACCAGAACTCTGATCAGTCTTTGTGTTTGGCTTAAAATACTGACGCACATGAGCCACAGAAAAAAGTTTTCCATAGAGCGCCGTGTTCGAAAATCAGGTGCTCTCCTCTGCCTGCGTACATAATTTTAGCGCCTGCATACATAACAGGGATGCACCGGAATGAAAATTCTCGGCCGAAGCCGAAACCGAACATAATGAAGAACTTTTCAAAAAGACGTTTTTTCCCCGTTTATCTTACCATTTTTTTTCACCATTGAATAAATTAAATAGTCAAAATGGGCTTTCTACTATTTTGTCTTGCTTTTCAAAGAAAAAAAAAATCAATTACAAAATCTGCAATTTCAAAATATTTACTTAACACCGAACATTTTTTTTTTTTTCATTCCAGCAGGAATAGGCTACCAACAAGGCGCAATATAACTTTAAATAAATAAATGAGTAAAATACAAATATTTTGATGTGCTCGTCTTTGAGCCCCTTGAATAGCCGATGTTAGGCCTGTAACTGACTGCTGAAAGAATGGAACACTCTGTAGCCTACAACAAAAAAGTGCATTGACAAGAGTGCAGAAAATGGTTCTATTGGGTTCTATACGGCTGATTATATTGGGGATATACACCGCTCGCGTCCCTGTACACCTTGCGCAGTATTAGAGTGGATATAGTATAGTTAGATACGTTGTTAATGTTATGTTCCCTTAAATAAATACGTCTTTACCAGCTTCCGTACTCTACTCCCTTACGTCTCGCGACGTGACAGAATACTCCGGAACATAAACAAAACAACCGCACGTGTCCACGGTAAACAACGTCACGGTTGTCAACATCCGAAGAGCGTGCGCTAGTGCACGTAGCTCGTACACGCGCGCGCCCCCTCAACGCTCCGAGCGCGCTGCCGGAAGTGGAGGTCGTTAAATTCGCCCGTATCACTCTGGTTGCTAGGTTATTTGGCGCGTCATCAAACACGTCATTGTTCGGTCGAATTTATTCGGCCGTTTCACACCGAAAGTGTTTAGTTTTTTGCTATCTTCAGACGGATAATTTCAGTTGCCGAACATTCGGTGCATCCCGAATACATAATTCCATGTTACATATAATGTGCAGTAACATGGTTGATAACTGTACGCAAAAACCCTACTACCTGCCTATATAAAAGCCTGGAACATTCTCCGACACCTCGTCTTTGAGAAATCGCCGATACGTTTCCTGAAAACAAGTCAAAATGTTTGTCACTGACGTTCTAATCTTGCCACGGCTGTCCTCCGACAAAGGTCAAATTGGGAAAGGAACCAGTTCAACGAATGCAGCGATAATTACAGTCAGTATGCCAAAAGATGTCGAAAACCTTACTAGTTGTGTGTAATTTCCTCACACTTTGATCAGCTTCTTGTATAACTACATGCAATAGCGAAACAGACATAACCCTAATCAATTCAGTCTGTAATCAGATACCGGCTTTTTAAAATATCCAAGACGCTCCTGCGTTGTAATTTTCTCCCGTTTCCCTTCTGGCATAAACCAGATCGTAAAATGCTACAATTTTACTTCTAGTAAATTTAGTTCTACATCAAGTTCAAGTTCAATATCAAATATCAAGTACAAAATTTCACCCTGTCGACTATAGACCTTAAACGGAATTTGACGTGCATGTGACCGTAGTCAAATATCGTACGTGTTGGATTTTGTGCCTGTACATGTACGAGTCTATAATCAGCACACGTCTAATCTATACAAGATATTTCTTCATCGTGCTCGCTACAAACCATGGCAGCAAAGCCGCACACGTCTCAGTGGAAACATGTCATGTGATAGGGGAGAACTAGCCAGTGAGTAGGACCAAATTAGGACAAAACTTGGATGCACTTATTTCTTCACGTTAATAAAAACAAAGAGGTATCGGAACACAGGACTGTCTTGAGTTTGGTCGTTTTGGGTTTGTGTACAGTGTATGCGTTAGTGTGGTTATATTTTCATCTGCTCCGGATTCTCAGCTGATCTAAAATGCTAAGTGTTTACAGAGAAAACCCACTCGAGCAATCAGCAAGCGTGAAAATCTCCTCTCTTTACACGTATATCGTGAGCCTATAAAACCCTGGAGAAAGCACACAAGGTCAAGCTGACTCCTTTTACACCGTAGCCATTACGAATCATTGTGGGTTGCTTTTTTATTTCTCTAAGCTGTAGGGAAAGAATGGAGGTCTGCTTTTAATCCAAGATCAGAGTAGGCATGTGTATATATTCAATTTTCAAATCACAGTAATTTACAGTGGCCATCAGAGGCTGTCTGCTTTTCTTTTCTTTTCTTTTCTTTAAAACAACCGGCGCACTGAGTAAAAGACATATATGTTAATCAGTTCATGCAGATTGTGGTTTTTACGTCGTTTAGAGTGAGGGCCGTATTACATTAAAAATAATGCCATCTGAGTGGGATGTTCGATCAAAAAAAAAAACAGGTCTATTTTTATTATGTTTCCAAGTGCAGAGGAGCGAAAATAATCATGAAACAAAATCGGTTACGTAGAACTGTATTACGAAGCACGAGAACGCTGTATCAGCCATGCGACACTCGATCATGATGTCCAATAGAAAGTAGCGGTGTACACGCTTATAGATCAATCAACAGCGGTTAAGCGCTGATGTTACAACATTAATGATTATCGGAATATCGGAGAAATATTAACCCCTCATTTTCTGCAAAGTTTCCGCTCTCGTGGCGAACACGTCTGCCAGCAACGTGAGAAACGCGAGCTGAATCCGAAGCCGATAACTTTACAACTCGAAAGGTCCGTTTGTTTATAATTGAATTCATATACAATTTTCAAAGCAAGAAGACAGGATAAAATGTAAGGAAAGTTTATGAAATAAAAAAATTTTTAAAAAAAAAAAGGTTTTTAAAAAGTTTACCTTCGATAAAAAAAAAAAATTAATAAATAAAAAAAATATCTAAAACTAAATCTGGCCTCGCCTCGTTAAAAATATTCCCGTCGGAATCAAAGGAATTTTAAAAAAAGAGCAAAAACTTCCGAGTGAGTCTGAAGTGGCCTGTTCGTCGACGGGTGTAGACGATACAGTCCCGGAGGTTATCAGAGTAGAAACGATGCCTTCTACGAACAACAGGACAAATCCGCGAAAGTTTCTCCGAATCAAGCTTACCTGTCTTTCTTTACCGGCTGCTCGTGTCACTTTTCTTACCTTCCTCTCGTTTAAAAATTAAAATTGGCAAGTGATTATTGTCCGTCATGCGAAAAGCCCTTAATGCATACGGAATCTGTTTGTTTTTGTTTTTTTATCATCAAAAGGCCAGTAAAAACATACTCAAGGGACAGATTTGGCCTGCAGGCCACTCCGTGAATAGCCCTGATGCAGAGGCTGTTTCGCAATAGTTTAACGATGTGAGGTACTGCACGGCGGTCGGTCGATTCCTCTGTGTAAAATTTTAGTGTTCTGTTTAAGACGTTACAGCCGGGATAAGAGATATGATATGATAACATTAGACTTTAATCATCCAGGAGATACGTGTCTTGCCAACATTTGATCTAGAGCAGCTACATAAAAAGAAGTAACAGAAGTACCAGTGTGATGACCTGCGATTATCACGCCTATAAACCAGACTCATCGACTCGGCGTGGTCAAGTTTTGTTCTGCAGTGTCTCACAGTGCCACGGTCTCAGACCTGTTCTGCACTCGAGGCAGGGAGAATAAATGTATACTTTTCTGTCCGATCGTCGTTAAACATTCTGCTTTTTAAACATCAACTTTTTATTATTATTATTATTATTATTATTTTAAACAAGCCATGCTGTCACTTCAACAGTCGGATGAGAAGGGGCAAACGAAATTAAAAATCTTTTTAAAAAATAAATAAATAAATAAAATTTGTGAAAGTTCATCCCTGACTGACGTAAAGTGTCTAACCCTGTAGTTAGTCTCTGGTCCGATGCAAGATGCCATCTAATTAATTTACATAAACGCATGTGATTGGATAAACCGCAGAAGATCTGCTACAGAAGCTATGATGGTTCTAACTACACGCAGTTTTTTTTTTTATATACATGTTGACCTGCTCTGTCGTACTGTACTTCAGTACAGTCGGTAAAGAATACTAGAGTACTCTTTCAGTCTGGTCCTCTAAAATACTTTTCGCTGGGTTCACATCCGGACTGCGGTCGGCTAGCTGATGGCCCCTGATATAGAGCACTGGCCTCCCAAGACACGCCTGTCTACCTTGGGAGCCTACTCATGAACAAAATGCATGTGTAGATATGATATTTTACCTGTTGAATATTTGTCAAAAGACTCCAGATGGGAGGGAGATTTCTTACTCAGACTATACACGTTCCTGTTTTCCATTACAACCACACCGTCAGTTTGTTCCCGGTCAGGTGAGAGGAAATCGGACAACTCCGCACGGGCAGTAACCCCAGCTCAGGATCAACCGAGGGTCTTCGGAGCTGTGAGTTTGAGTGTTTATAAAATGTTTCAAAAGAAATGGAGACAACTAACATAATCCTCATGAAGTTCATTAATTCAGCACACCGTACCATGGGGAAAACACGAACGGATTCAGAGTAATTGTATTCTAGGCGGTATGGTGTATGTGTGGTGCATCGCTAATGGGAATTGGACTTGATTAATGCACATTAACTCTGAGAGAAACTCCAAAAAGAACTCTCCTTCTTCATCAAGCTGAGCAGAGGGACGGAAAGCAATGACACTGAACCGTGACACGCAGGCGTTAGGCGTGTGCCTATAACCGGTTCTCCAGCATTTTGATACATTTGATGGATACTATATTGTTAGCGCAGGCACTTTAAAGTAGGGTAACGATTACTTTAAAGTGGGCAGCGTTTTTGGGCAAGGGTGTGTAGGCACGAGTCCTCTTCAATACAGCATAACTACTTATTTTGGACAAACTTGAAGCAGTGCTGCATAGTGCTAGGGCATCTCCTAGTGGAACATACCGTAATGCGGTCGGAATTTTACTGATTATTTCTCGTATATTTGTTCATTAAAGTTCTTGACATAACCTTCAGGGGTAATGAGTGCACCTAAAGAAATTTTTGTGAATCTATCGAACAAACGACATAGTCACACAAGGGGTATTTCTGTGCTCTCGTAGATATCCCATAATAATGTTATTGAATATCTCATTGTAAATCGTGCTAATGTAGGTTAGGTTTTTTGACGGGAACTGAGCTCAGCTAGTACTAGTTTATTCATTCACCTTCGCTAACTGTTTTATCCTGCTCACGCTCGGGCTAAATCCCGAAGCTCTTCCCGGAAACAGCCTGGATGGGACGCCAGTCCATTGCACCGCATTCACACACACACAAAGGCAATTTAGAGTCACCTACTGGCATGTTTTTTTTTTGGGGAGGTGGGAGGAAACTGGAAACCGGAAACATTAAGAAGCTTCGAACGGGAGCCGTGAGGAGACGACGCTACCTGCTGTGCCACCTTGCCGTGTGGAAAGAAGTACTAGTGAAAAGTTCAACTTTCTCCTTCTTGGATTGTTTGTGCAAGACAGAATCAGTAGTGCCTTTTCAGTCTCCGTTTAAAATCAGTATCGCATTAAGCGCGTTCATTTTAAATGTGAACGGCTTTCGCTAAAGTCGCGTTATTGATCTCTAGGACGACGACGCGCGCGGTTCCACCGAGAGCACGGCGATCGGATAGTGAGATCCGGCGCTCTACGAGGAGTTGCTTCGCTCATCTGGCAGACGCTTTTATCCACGATGATCGAAAAGCGTCAGCATCCAAATCCGAACACAGAACTGAGCTGAGAGAGCTGACATTTAAAAGGACCTTTAAAGAAATTGTGGATTTCCCAGAGAAGTCATAGATGCCAGGACCTGTCCTTATCCTATTCATGAACTGGACGTATAAACCATCCCTAACAAAGGAAGATAGAATCCTTTTAGTGCTCGCTTACCAATTACTAAAAAAAACCCTTTAAGATATTAGTGCGACAAAGTGTGCTCCGAGTAATCTCCGACGGACTGTAGCTGTTCAAGATGTGCTACAGACATATTTATTAACGGGGCCACTAAAGCCGAATCCTATTGGATTCAGTGGCTGGATTAATAAATAAAAGCGTAATGGTCCCTAAAGGATCGGAGCTTGACCCCATCACTGCTTATACAAGAAGATATGTGATTAGCAATGCATCAGGAAAACAACAGATGATTGGCCGATCGCTGTCAAGCTCTATACTATAAAAATGAATCATCTCTCCATTCCAGTAGCCACACCCTTCGGTAGTAGTAGAATACCCATTAGTGTTGCTGGTTGTTATAGAAGCAATGAGGTGAGGAAGGAAATCATGTAATCAATAATTAGCACCCCTCCACGTTTCCTGGCACACCTGTTAGTTCCGTGTCCACGCCATATGTTGCCAAATCAAATCCGGCAAACTATCTATCCGCTGACTTTTTGCCGCGTGTCCTAGATTGTCGTGCTTTTGAAAGACAAACCCGCCGTGGAATTCTGGTTTTCGTAGGATAAAAAAAAATTGTAAACTCGAAACACGTTACATTTTTCTTTCATTTTCTCTCAGAATTCATGAGAGATGCAAACGTCTGACCTTAACTACACGTAGACGCATACCCACACTCAACACTTACACACACTTCATGCACACATGCAAACACACAAATGAAGTCGTCTCTGTCTTTAGTGCGTGTGTGTGCGTGTGTGTGTGTGTGTGTGTGTGGGTGGGTGGATGTGTATAAAGCTTATAATTTGTCTGTCTGTCTGACCTTATGGTGTCTTGCTTGTGTGTAAATGCGTGTTTATAAAAAGCACACACCTGAAGATGAAGTCTCGGTCTTTATGCCTGCAGCCGAAGAAGAGCCAGGTCTCACCGAAAGCACCGTCCTGATTTCTCTCTCGCTCCTTTTCCCTGTTAAAGCAACATCGCATCAGCACTAATAAGAATGCTTGCTTTAAAAAAAAAATAAAATAAAATAAAAAAAAAAAGCATGCACAAGCACAACTCCGGTTTAAAAGGAAACACCTTATGGGGTTTTCACTAACTTCACCATCTGCTGTGCACACAGTCATTAACTTTCTGTGATTCATGGGCGTAGGAACCATTATACATGGGGGGACATGTCCCGTCCCCCCCCACACACACACACACACGCACACGCATTTCAACATCGAGGTCAGGAGTAGAAAAGACGGAGGACGACGAGCTTGTAAGTTGTATGGATAGGCCAGTTCACGTCACGTTTGGGACGAGGGTGCCACGTGTGTTTTCATTTTCTGTCGCGATTCTGGAAAATGTCCGCATAGTAGGAACACATCAAGAACTGCCACAGTGGGTCACACCGTCATCCAGCGAGACAACTGCACAATGGAGTGTTTTTTCTATACCGAAATAGCCTCCAACTCATACTCATAGCTTCAACTCACCAACAGAAACGGCAATCCTCACAGGATGGCCGTCACGTCTCAACATGTACCGTGGCTAGCTACGTTAACCGTCAGCTGTTCTTAATGATTACAGTAGCTAGTGTATTAAATGAACAATTGTCTGTTTGGAGTAATATTAATGAACAAATTGAACTCGTATCTCCGTTTTTTTCTCATAAATCAACGCTATTGGTCACCCTTTACGTCTGTCTGTGTGTTCTACAAATATTTAACCAGTGAAAAATCTTTTCAGTGCTCTTCAGGGGCGCATGCCGACGAACCCCTCTAGCATTTCAGCGTCCCCCCAGGTTCGAAAGTCGCTCCTATAACCCCTGCGGTGATTAAAACAGAACGTGAGATTAACATTATAATATTACAGTTAAATCATGTGCAGATCAATTTTTTATACTACATAGTTTCAGACTTTCCTGGAAGTCTCGCTTTCTTGGACAAAGACAAAAGACATTTATTCACAACTGGGACCCTTAGAAAAAAATAAATAAATAAAAAAAATAAACATACTGCCTCCTAAATAGGACGGACTTCATCTCAGGAGCACGAGCGCTGTCCAAAGGTATTACCTTCCTGCTCAGCTTCCCCCGATGAAACATTCTGGAGTGTTATTGAGCGTGTTAAATACTGTGATACTGAATTAAATTGTAATATAATAAGCATCCCATACCGCCTTTCACTTAATGTCTTCCCTGCGTACTCCATCCGCCATACGGTGTTTCATTTCGCTCCTGTCGCTCTACAGTTTAAGGGCATTTAACCGCTGAACAGATCTGGGAATGAAGTAATACCAGAAGGCATCTTCAAGAATGATTCCTCCAGAAGGTCTGGCTCCCTTCCCAGAATGCCTTTCACAGAGGTGGCACAAAAGCAGCAGGCACTATCTGCTCGCACACCTGCTCATACCTGATTGCTTTGAGAAGATAAGAGTACGAGTGTTGGGTCAGGCCATCCAAACACAACACGCAGAACACGACACACCACCATGCAATGATTCTGTGATATTAGAGACTGATGTTAATGATTTTCTGTTAAATACGTGTGTCAAGTTGTGCACTGTACGCGATATGATGTGTATTTGACTGTCTAGTTCCTGGACGTTCGGGGCGGCAATGTCAGAAATCGAGGTATTAGGTAGGAATAACACATCATCATTTGCCGGACCATGCTATCACGCCACGCAATTTAAACCGCAATATAAGACAAGCCTTATATTACGTTCTTAATGTTGCCTGGAACATTATTTCCTAGTTAAGGGGAAATATACAAGAAAACCTTTTTCACTGATCAAGCAGATAACGATCCATTAGATGAGCTATACTGCTCCAGGAGTTCAGCAAGGTAATATAAGACAGCCTTATATTGGTCGTCTTAGAAGGCAGTGGAAGACAGTGTAGCTCGAATTCCCCGTCACGGACTAATTTTGGCGACCGGTGACCACCCGCTCTATCCCCAGCCGATATGTTGGCAAGAATTCACCGCGCGTCATTGTGACGACCGTCCGTGTAATGTGAGCGGCTCCGGGATGCGATTTCCTGTCTGTGAGCTATTGCGAATGCTTTGATATTTACAAGCATGTTTGAAATTCCTGGTGAGGAATTTTGTAGTGCGAGGACCTGTACGACAAGCAGCAAGAACAACAAACGAGCAACAGCCAATGATGTGTAATGGCATGCCATGGCACGTAAAACAAAACGAGGATATCGTTTCTGCAAGAAATGATTTAGCACGTCATATCCGAATGGTTGTTAGGAACTGAAAAATAAAACCAAACACAACATAAGTCCTGGTGACACGGCATAAAAACAGTTGTTGCTTTGCACCAGACATCCATTTCTCTTCGCACAACAGACCATTTTGGGTAGAACAGATTAACGTGATACGGTAACTAGAGCTCACACGCCAGTCATACTGAAACGCCACGTCGATTACGCCAAGCTTCTGTCCACAATGTTTTTCAGGCTTCCATAGGACTCCTGTCTTGAGGAGAGAATTACGCGACTGTCTCCTTCAAACTTGACCAAAATAAGGATGACCTCCAGTTGCCTTCCAAATAGCGACACGATATGAACGTGTCCGCGAAGAAATTACAGATAGATTGTGTAATTGATTAGCAGGCAATGCCTCACAGCAATACTAATGCAGGTTGAATTTAACACATTGTCATGATCCGAGCGTCAGCTGCATGCACAGACGGCTCAGTCTAATTACAATTAGAAAAGTAATGAACCAAATCAGAACAGGGCTGACTGATATGGGGGGGGGGGGGGGGGGGGGATTTGGGTCCTCAAGTAAAAGCAATCTGTGCTGCTTCATTTCATATGCAGCCTTTAGTGACCCGTTACATCCAGGTCTACCTAACCAGGGGATTGCAGAGAAGAGCTAGCAAACTTACAGTAGGGGCCAAAAGTCTGGGTCTACTACCATTACTATTATTTCATCAACGAACGCAAGTAAGATTCCGTTATTGTTCACTATAATAGGTATAAAACGGTGTGCCCTTAGTTGATGACAGCAGGGATGACCATGCACAACAAAATGGACAGGAGTACTGATTTGTTCGTTCGTCTTCAATAATCGCTTTGTCTGGTCATGGTTTCGGCGGATTCGGAGCCTACCCTGGGAACACGAGGCGAGAATACACCTCAGATGGGACAGCTACAGGGCACCATGCAGACATACATTCACAGTCACTCACACCTAGAGGCAACTTAGTCAACAGCATAGTCAATCCACCTACTTAAATGCTTTTGGGATGTAGGAGCAAACCGCACAACCTAAAGGAAACCCATATGGACATGCAGAGAGCATGTGAAACTCTAACATGTTAGTTCATTTTTGCCTCAATACTCCAGTGCAAAATAAAGAAGAGACCAAACATGTATTGGTTTTCTGATTGACGGCATTTGGGGAAAAAAAAAAACGCAAACCACAACCACACGGCTACTAGTCCAGGCTCTTGTGATCTCAAAACTGGACAAAAAAGCACTACTTCCGGGCGTCCCAGCCAGCTCCATGCGAGGATTCAGAGTGTAGCAGCACGCCTCGTTTTCAACCAGCCCAAAAGGACCCCCGTCAGACCCCTCTTCGTCTACCTCCACTGGCTTCCTGTCCCGCTTCAAATTCAAGACCTTGATAATCACTTACAAGACCTTGTCTGGAACAGCCCCCCCCACCTCAACACACTCCTTGAGGTTTCCCGCAACCTGCGATCAGTAAACAACCAACGCCCGGTAGTGCCTACTCAGCGAGGCGTGAGGTCCCTTTCCAGAGCCTTCAAACTGACTATCCCTCAGTGGTGGAATGAACCTCCAACCTCAATCCGGACAGCAGAATCAGTCACGATCTTCAAAAAAATGACTAAAGTCCCAACTCTTCCATGAACACTTACTTAAATAACCCCTAACGTGTCCCCGCTCAAAAAAACAATCCTGCACTTACACCAAACTGCCATCCAAAATTTAAGCAATGCCAATTGTTTTGTTCTTAACACGGCATCACTAATCCGGGGCTCCTGATTCATCGTGTCTTTCTACAGAAAATTAAATCAAGGAAATTAGGCATGACATAAGATTTCTTGCTGGAGAAGGGATAATATTCGCATCTGATCAGGAAACAGCCTTCAATAACCTAGCTGTTATATGGATTTACACTGCCCACTGGGATCCATACCAATATGAAAAACCTGAATTCTGTTTTAACTAAAAAAAATATTTATATAATGCAGACTGGACCAGCTTCAACACTTGAATACAAATCAAGTGTTCTGCAACAGGAGATGGATGCCGTGCACTTCTTAGCAAGAAAATCAGACAAACGATACCACTGGAGGTCACAAACAGGATGAGAGCCATCACACACATGCATTACCTTTTCCTGAGCATCATGATATGTTATCATTCTCCCACTTTACCTCTGTAGAGGGGTTATGTGCCCTGCATGCTAACACTCTTCTAGCACCTAGGAGATAGGAGCACTTGTGGAAGTAGATATTCCAACCTTTATTTATTTATTTATTTATTTTTACAGGCATAGGCTGATGAACACAGCTATAATGGCTGATCACGTGACTCGTCTGACTTGAAAGCAAACGCAGGTTCACCCTAATCACTCCGTGTTGTTTCCTACACCGAAACACCGGCATCATGTAGCACAGAACGAGTCGTTTTCAGTACCGGATTTCATTTAATACATGCTCGATTCGGCATCCTGTCACAAACTCTGAGGACGTGTCCTAAACCAAACCCTATTCACGATCACGGCGATATCCCAAATTACACACCATATTTCCTAGAAATGCCAAATGAATGCCGTCACAAGCGACTGACCGTCATGCAGAGAACAGGACGGCCATTTCAGAAATGGATTTGGATCACTACATGATTTGCTAATCATTTAATCACAAACACTATGGATGGATTCCAAATCGCTCCCTATTCACTATCAGGGGTGGACAAATTCATTAGCTAGCCCACCAGGCAAGTAAAAGCTGCCGAGTCCCATGATCTGGCTGTCCAGAAATCTAATTAACAAGACACTTTGGACATGCCAATCAGCCTGCCGTGCATGTCTTTGGACTGGGGGAGGAAATCGGGAGTGCCCAGAGGAAACTCCCACAGCACGGGGAGAACGTGCACACGCGGGGCCGTGGCGGGACTCGAACCCCCGACCCTGGAGATGTGAGGTCAATGTGCTAACCTCTAAGCCACCGTGCGCGCCGGTAGCTAACATAACGTGGTAATGTATGGCCACCTAGAAAGTCAGTTAAGCGCTTCGGTACGAATTAAGGGAAATTTATATGTATATAAATTCCTGGTGAGGCGATGACTGTGTAATTACAGTCCTTATCTGCTCCTGTTAAAGTATTTGATTTAGCACATTGTGTTTGCAAGCTCAACAAAAAGTCACCAAATTCTTGGCAAACATCTCCGCTGCGGTGTTCTCCGCTCACATTACATGAAAAAATGATGACACAATTAATAAACTAATAGTATGGACATGAGTTCTGCTTCACCCAGGCTAGAGATTTGTCCACCCCTGACTATGTAGGCCATATAAACACCATCACAAAAGTCTCCCCATCATCAGTCCACCGTGGACGTGTCCCAACCTATACATCTTGTACTACGTAGGTCACAAAAAACACCACCGCAAGTGTCTTCCCATCATCAGTCTACAATACATGTGTCCCAAACTATGCACCCTATTTATTATAAAAGGCAATATACTGTAAACACCAATACAGCTTCTTCACATCACCAGCGTGGATGCATCCTAAACGACACATTGTGTTTACTATAACGATGACAAACACCACCACAATCATCTTTCCATAATCAGTCCTCTGTGGACATGTTCCAAACAACACAGACTAATCAATATCCTCGAAACATTTTAAATACCTAATAGACATCACTCCACCGCAGGAGTGTTCCAATCCGGGCACATTAACCGTTTAGGCAGTCTGAATCTTCCAGTGTCACCTTTCTAGGTAGATAGTGTGGACACTACATGCTGTGTTGCATTAGGGCTTTCATGAGTAATTGTATATTTAGGTCAGTTCTTTGCTTTTGTTTCTTGGGTTTTAGCTTCTCGCTGATGAGCTGCACAGATTTGGGTGTTTGTTGACCTTTTTTTACTTTCTTTCTTAGCTCTCTCTCGTCCTGAGCTGCACAACGTGTCTCCAATGCCATGCTTCCAGCCATCGATTCGTGGCAGGGAAGATCGAAGTGTCCCATGCTGTTTTGCTGCTAAAGAGGGAGCTTTGGGCTTCCTTTTGCCCTTCTGACTAAATAGCAACCTTTATAGACAACAAGCCTCAAAAGGTGGCTGCGTTTGGGACAAACCTGAAGCTAATAACCTTTAAACAAAGGCAGAATTCACAGCTTGGAGAGACAATTCAGTGGCACATGAGGATGGATGTACAGCAGGTGCCTGGCTAAATCGTCTTTCCTGGTTCCTGGGTACGGATGATGTTTGTAAATGAGATCTCTAGCACAGTGAGGTGGAACTTGAAATGGCGCTCAGTTGGCTACAACTGGGACAATGACTTGGCGTCGTATTGCAGTGTCATAGCTGTGGAATCAATTTGGAAAACTGTATATAAATTCTACACAGCTCAACTGTGAAGAGATGAACTGTACTGGAAAGATGAACACTGTTCGTCTCTGATGCTGCCTCAATCGGTGTTTTGATGATGATGATGGAGAGTGCTGTCGAATACGCTGCTTCAAAATCTCCCATAAATGTTCAACTTGGTTGAGGTTCAACTTGATGAATGGGAAAACCAGAGAATATGATTTACATCGATTTCATCCTCGTCAAATTATTCATTGAGCCCTCTTGACCTGTGGATGTGGGAAGCTGAAGCTTGGACGTCATCGGAAGTTCCAACAGGACAATGATCACAAGCATACGACAAATTCCACCGAGGCTTGGTTGCAGAAGAAGTCCTGGAAGATTCTACAGGGCCATCACGGTCACCCGACTTGATCCCCATCGGAAATCTCAGGTGGGATTTGAAGGCGTTTGCAGCACGCGAACGCAAGGATATTACTGAACTGGAGGCCGTTGCTCATGACGAATGGGCTAAAATTCCTCAGGAACGCTGCCGGAAGCTGGTGTCTGGCTATGCATCTCGTTAGTAGCAGGTCATAACAGCAAAAGCGTGCTCTACTAAGTAATCAAGATGCTCGCCATGAAGGGGGTGAATAATTTTGAAACTGGAGAAGTCATTACAAGTTGCATTTTTCAGTTGAATTTGAAGCATGCATTGTGTTGAACCATTTCAATTGTTCTTGCTTGATTTGATCAGCGCAAACAGCTGAAAGTCTGTCGATTTTGACAACAAACCTGATTTGCAATGGGGGTCGAATCATTTTGATTGGAACTGTATTACGAATCCTTAACTACTTTTCTTTTTCCGTAAACTCCAGCACGCTACTTCACCGACTCTCACCTCCATATCTCTGTGCTTGTAGCGCAGCTATCCGGCGAGTAGCTTTAACAGAAAGTGTGAAAATGCATCATTCCAGCTGGTTAACCTCGTTTCTCATTATAGAAGCTGGTATCCAATAAAATGCGACTAAACAAAGAAAACTTACTATAATCATTACAATAAATATTATTAACTAATAGTACATACACTTTGATAGTTTATGTTAGCCCTCACTATTTTCCTGTATATATATATATATATATATATATAAATATAAATAAATGTCTAATTGGTGTTAGTTGATAGAGTATGTTAAATAAGTTGTTTTTTTAATTATTATTATTATTATTATTAGATTACGGCCCTTGGCGTCTCACAAAAATGCTGTGGCCCAGGCACAAATTGAGTCTGACACCCGTGCTCTAAGGGAACAAGTAGACCCAACCAATGCCAAAATGCATGACAGAGGCACTAGGGTTTTTTTCTTCCTTCAATTTGTCACGCTGTCATTATTCATACACAGATATAATGTAATTTGGTCTTACAGACACCCTACATTCTCATATGTGCAATTTTCTCTTGCATTTGTGCTTTACTACATTAGTGTGAGTAAGGGGGGGGGGGGGATAAAAAGGAACGTTTGTAGTTTGTTAAATAATAATCTGCCTTGTTTAAATGATAAAAAAAAAAAAAAAAACACATCAGTCAGTCTAAGAAATGTATCTGCAGGTACCGAAGAACTATTGCACGTTCTCATAGAAGATTTCCTTAGAACGCTGCACCCAATTATACCTTTATTAGGAAACGTATTCGAATAAGAACCACAAAGAGAAATTATGATTTGATTAAACGGTGTTTCGCTTTACAGCGTGAATGTAGTAATATAGTCATTTTCGTGATACTCTTTGATATCATTGTAGGGATTTCTTTTTGTTAAGGCGTCGTCAATTTCGAAAATGCGTTTAAGCCTTTTGCATACGACAGCGCATAGTGACAGTCTAAAGTTTTAGCGCACCTAGAGTTTATGTCTTATTCAAGTTTAATCACTATTATCACCTTAAACCAAAGTGATACAAACGTGATACAGAATAGCAATTACGTAAGGAAAGCTAAATCTCTGTGGAACTTATTAACCGATTGCCGTCAGATCCTAATGGGACGCGAAATGGGTGCTTCATGAAAGGCCCTTGCACTTGGAGAGCGAAGCCGTTAATCCGACAGATAAGTGACTTTTAGACTGTGCTAGTATTACCCGTAAAACAACGATACGCCGTGCTAGACGTATCACTTAGCGCGATCGTAATTTTGGACCGTTCCGATTAGATTCGGTCTAAACTGTTAAATAACACGGCTAGCACTTTTAATTTCACTAAACATTAATAAACACTTCTGAATTCACTCAGAACTACTCCCTGGTGAGAGTTCCAGATTGTAGAGTATGTAAAAAGGAGGTAGTACTTTCCCTCCGGTCACGCACATGGATCATTACTGAGGTTTATCTATGTTTTAGTAGCTGCTAAGGGTCGCACAGCTACTGCGCAAAAAAAAAGAAAAAAAAAAAGCATCAGACTATTCCATAGGTAAAGTTAAAGCAAAAACGTGATTTAGGACATTACTGCGGTTCGATGCCGATGAATACGTAACGGCGATACGTTCGAATTCAATTAACGGTCGCACAGGTTATACGACGTTACACTATTAACCAAACTTTTTTTTAAAAAGTTAAATAAATATGCAAAATAATTTATCTGTGCATCGTACTACACGGTTAACACCACGGCTCTCGTTAAATAAGCGCGTATTTGGATGATGTAGCAGCCGAGTTTAAATCACCGACTCTGAAACTGAGAGCGTGCTGCATGGAAGCTCATATCCATCAACAAAGTGCTCCTTATGGCTCGACGACCTGCGTTTCGGCGGATTGACGATGCTATATCTACAGCAGCGAGAGAGGTTTAATAACGTACTACGTTAAACTGCCCTGTACGAATCCGGCTTCAATAGCATCTGAAAATGAGTCTGGATAATAGGCCTCTAGGAGTTGGCGTGCGCTGCTGATCTGACTCGAAACTAACTGTGTGGGAGTGGACAGTGAAGTACAGAACGCGCTCTTTCACACAGAACCGCTCATGACAGAAATCATTATGCCTCAGTGCAAGGATTTTATTTCAGTTGTTTTATTTAGCTTTAAATGACTACAGAAATAACCTACGGGAGTGATAACTAGAAATAACCGGTCGACGTCTCCATAGCAGTGACTAATGCACTGGTCGACAAGTCGACCAGGCTATACAACTTCTAGTAGCTGGGTTCTTTTACTATGAAATATTGGAAAATTATTATTATTTTTTTTAAATCAATACATAAATAAATAAATAAAAAGTTTGATAGATTACATTTTGAAAGTTTAAGTTCTGAGGTCTGAGCCAGTCAAAAAAAAAAAAAAAAAAATTTATTTATTGCACAAACACTGGATTAAAAACACCTCTGTGTGCGTTCCTCGTATTATAAACGTTACGTTCTAACGTTGATTACGGAATTGTAAATATTAAACAGTGTTCCAGTACTGCTTTTCTGAACTGAAATTTTACGGTTGTCCGGCACTTACTGTTTCCAGTGTATTTACGGGTATAGATTATTACTACTACTACTACTATTATTATTAAACAATAACAACAACAATAATAATAATAATAATATGCATCACAAGAACTGTGACCAAATACACTGCTACAAGTCAGAAGCCACCATAGCCTTCGTGCTTTATGTTGTGTGTGTGTTCCAGATACATCACCGTTCCCGATTCGCTAGCCGTTTGTTATTTTCCTCAGAGGTGATATCAACACCTGTCGATCATACACACCTTTTCACGTTCTCTCTCTCTTACTCATGCTCACGTACACACAAAAAAACAACGACACAAAGTGCTTATTTTTAACCCACAAAGGCGCTGACAGTTTTCTGACAGGTAGCACGGTGTGTGTGTGTGTGTGTGTGTGTGTGTGGTTAGGGATTTGCTATGTTGAGCAGCAGTACGTTACATTTGTTTTCATCCGGATGACATGGGCGGCTCAGTTTATATAAAATCATACAATCACTTCTGAAGCATGGGACGTAAAATCGTCCTTCCCGAGGATACGCAGCCACTATGAGCACCATTTCCTTTCAGATTCCGGCCTCTACGGTCACTTTTACAGAGCTTGCTTGCTGCAACACGCAGCAGACTTTGGCTCCTATTAAGTGATAAACAATCCAGTAACAATCTGACAGAGAGTTTAATCCTACCTTTAGAAATCCACGATTTTACTGTGGAATTCAAAACAATAACCAAGTCTGCTAGCAAGCCAGTGTTAGTCTGATTATTTTATTAGGTAGCTAAAACTACCATTTTACTCGAAGGGATATCCCATGGCTAATAATCGTATGATACACCTCTTTAATAATAAGTTTCATAACAATTATGTTTCTTTCTGCCTAGATTAGTCCCATTTGGAAGGACAGCCTTCTGAAAGTTTCAGCTTCGATCTATTTCTCAGCAAAGACATTCCTACATTCCACAAGTTCACCAGTTAAACGTTCCAGAAAACTCTGATAATCACGGCGGACAGAACCGTCACACCGACCGAGCGATGATATTTTGGGATTAATAACGTAAATAACTGCGTCCATCACAATTTCGAAGATAATCGAATACATTTAATTACCAGCACGCATCCACCCCGGCCCTTCTTTCTCCCGTTTTACTCTTTTCTTTCTGCCGCTGTAGAGACAGACATGTCTGAATAACACGAGGAAATGTTCCAAGAAGGCATTTACCAAAGTGCAAACTCGCTCTGCTGATGCGTGGATTAATATTTGCCAATCTACTTCCACCAGTGAACATTTAGAAATGATGTTTTCCCTCATGTCACAGGAGGGACACAGAAGCTCATGAATATAAATTTATTCATTTCTCTTCAGTGACCGCTCTATCCTGTGGACCCCGAGCCTATCCTGAGGATCCCTGGGCAGAAGGCGAGAATACACCCTAGATAGATGAATTCAGAGGGCACTACACACACACACACACACACACACGCACGCACAGACTATCTTGCAAGCAGTAAAATCAATTTGAGATTACTAATGAATGATGAGGAAAGGGATAGTGCTTCCAGGGTGTCAGTTATAATCGGAAAATTCAAAACACCTACACAACTGTCAGTTATTCGAGATTCATGTGTCGAGTGGCTTATCTGATAATCTGCTCATTTGCATATTTGTTATGATTTTATCGTAGCCATGGTCACGATAGTTAGCGTCTGTTAGAACACACAAGATAACACAAGACTGTAACTCCATATAAAACCGTTCAGTGGAACTGTCCTTGCAAACGTTCATTGCCTGAGTTCCTATAATGGGAATGGAGTTCCCATTTCAGAAAGCTGTACCTTTGCTGAAGGAAGCCTACGAAGGGTGCAACACCTGACCCTGGTCCTACCATCACCATAGGAACTGTGGGGTCCGAGGGCAAGCGGAAGGTGTTGTTGAGACGAGGACTAATGTGGACCTGAGAGAAGAAAACATATTAATGACTGCGAGTTCTGCTTCATTTCAAATGAGTGCAAACTGCAACACAAGACGTAACTCAATTATCATCAACGTCGACATTTCTCCACTAGCTACGTGGGCCGGACTCGTTTTTCTTCGAAAGCTTATTCCTAAGGTATTCTGCACTAACAGTGGATTCATACAATACACGGCCACGATCGTATAGTGCGATGAACTACAGGGTGGTGCGACGCAGCCGGCACGAAGCCGAGTTACCGTGAGCACCTTAACGATTATTTTCCTTAAAAAAAATTATAAATAAAATAAAAGGCAGGTCCCGAAGTAGTCCACTTACATCATACGAATTAATCAACGTTCATTTTTAAAAAGGAAAGGACGATACCGCTTACTTTTTTATCCATTAATTGATACATTTAAAATGTTCTTATTCCTTTATCATCTCTCTTTTTTTTTTTGAATTAATAAGACAAAAAAAAAAAAAAAAAAAATGCAGTTTGCCATGTTCCAAGAACCTGGAACGTGCCAAACCTTCTGTCCCAACGACTCCCGTGTTTGAAGATTTACCTCTGACTGTTATAAAAGATTCCTTCTAAAAACACACAATGGTTTTTTTTTTAAATCCGTTTATATCAACCTTCCCCCATACAAGCCCCTGTGTATTATTTGTTACTACAGAACGTCGCATTAATATATTTGGTTCATCAGGTAAGAAAAAGTGGCGAGCTAGCAAAGTTAGGTAGATGACTGTGGTGATGTCAGACGATCAGGTTTATTATCGGCCGATCGGATTTTAACGGTGGATCCAGGGACACCTGTCGCTCAATGAAATCTGTACACGCACGGCGTCACGTAAATACCGTGACGTCCTGAGACCCTTCATTTCGGACGATTCAATCATTATACTTTGAATTTCGCACATCACCCCACTGGAATTTTGCTCAGCCATTCAAGGGTTCATCGCAGCCTCATGAACTATGGAGGTGTGCACTAACCTTGGGTAAGGCCGCATAATCTACACTCTCTCGTGAAGCCTGTTTTGTCCCATAGGGCTCGATGATGGTAGACACACGATCCGCTAGCCATCCTGTACACAATCCCGTCCTCTCTGGATGCTCGGCACACGCTGGAAACCTCACGACGCTGAACACAATATGGACCTTTCCAGGGTGGCGCAGACTCGAGCTGCACAATAACACACAAGATTATAAGCCATTAGACCTCTCTTACTTTGTACATCATTATCTTCCAGTCTACTTGTGTGGAACCCTGCTGACCAGACATTAATATTTCAGTGACCTAATGTTGCTGCTGGACAGGGGAAAAAACCCATAACAGCATCATTACACTCCATCATAAGCATTAGCGTAGACGTGGAGCTCCTCGGAAAAGAAATGAGCACATAAGGCACTTTGGAATGCAGCATCCTGACCCTCTGTTGATAAGAATGGATGGGTTCAGTGCCGGAGTGCAGCCCAAAGAATATCGGTTCTTTAAGAATGATTCACACAGTCGTTAAAGTCTAACGTGAAAACATTTAATATGTGCCTATATGAAAAGAAGGTTTTGGCCATAAATTAAATGTGTGCAACATTCTTCTTGCTCTAAATGGATTCAAATCAGCCTTAAACTGCATATTTTGCATAGTGATTTCTGCCACTATATGATGCTGTTCTTATCTATAAAAATAGATATAAATACATCACAGATCTACAAACATCTTAAAATTGCAAAATGGAAACTTTCTCAGCACATCGTCGGGCATCACACCATGCAAGGCTTGGGTACGAGATGTGGCCTGAAGTCTGAAGGCGGAGTTGCTGGTTAGAAGTGGTATAGGTGGTAGTGTGTGTGGTGGTCTGGAAAAGCTTTGGCTGTGGCCAAAATTGCGTTTTACTGCCTATAACCTACTTTGACACCTGAAATTTCAGAAACTAGGATCATACTGTATTTCATGAAAAGGGCATGGAAGTGTTTTCATTTACCTTCATAGTATCTTTCTGAATAGATCACGTTGGTTAAGGAGCCGGTTATTGTCATGTAACGGGCAAGCAGGCGAGTCGGAAGCAAGTGCAGATTAAAGGTTTAATGAACAAACAAACAAAACGATGAACTATGAACATGAGGCAGAGATACAAGAACTATGGAACTTAACCATAAGACAATAACAAAAAATAAGAAAGCATAGCGCGACACCGAAAGACAAACAAAGCAAGACCCTGAGTGCTGGAGAAACTCAGGTGGTAGAGCGGGTTGTCCACTTGCCGAAGTGTCCTTGGGCGAGACGTTGAACCCCAAATTGCTTCCGATGGCAAGTTAGCACCTTGCATGGCAGCTCTGCTACCACTGGTGTGGGAGTGTGTGTGTGTGTGTGTGTGAATGGGTGAATGAGACACAGTGTAAAGCGCTTTGGATAAAAGCGCTACATAAGTGCATGCCATTTTACCATTTACAAACTGTGACTTAAATACCCGTGCTAATTACCCAAAACGTGAAACAGGTGAAACCAGTCATGTGACATAGCAATGGCTGCCGGGATCGTAGTCTCGAGTTCGTTCCTGCAGATCCACGACAGTTATAAAACTGTCTGAAACCTTGCAAGCTACGTGTCATTTCCTCACACAATAAAAGCTCAGTTTGTAATCAGCTACAGGCTGTCAAAATGTCCACGATACTCCTGCACCGGAGTCAGAATCAACTCAACTTTGAAAGCAATTTTCTCCTTTTTCACTTTCGGGAGAAACCAGACTTTAAAAACGCTATAACTTTTCGTGTGATTGAGATACATGAAAAAGAGAAACCTATTACAGGAAAATCTGCAGTTTTTAGAGCTATACAGTTAGAAAATGTGAAGATTTCACCACGTGACGTATTTTCCCAGGCCACCACACACATATTTCCACTTTCATTTGTATATTTAAACGTACTTTATATAATACAATTAAAGTACGTGGTTGTTGGACACTGTGTACATTCCATATTTGACCAGACTGGTACTTTTAATTCATACATTAGGATATTTGTCCGTCTTTTACTGAAGATTAATAAATACGGAGTCGGAATAATACTATAAGAAATTTTAATCTAAATGAAAAAAATCTGAATCCGAATGGTATTATATTGATTTTGTATTACACGATTTAATATTTCGCATCCAAATTAAAATCTAAAGTCGGAATTTCGACTGCAAGGCCTGTGATTTAATGTTTAAAATTCAAAAATGAAGAACATGTATAATGAATTTCTAAAAAAAAAAAAAAAAAAAAAAATGTGTCTACTAATTCATATTTTATCTTTCCAAATAACTTCTGGGTAACCTGCAGGCAAAAGCAGTCGAACACAGGGATAAGGAACTTTGCTTTCTCTGAGAAGGCCACGTGATCTTTCAGATTTGTCCCAAATAAAGATCCCTTAATTACTCCGCCCTTTAAATAGGACAGACTTTCTCACATGTTTACACGCTGCCAAAACACTCCGTGTATCTAGGCAGCCTTAGGCTGTCGATACTGCAGTAAAATAATATAGTTGATTATGGTCAGGGGCTTCTTACCTGGCGGCTGAGTACGCTCTCGGCTGCAGCTTCGGTAAATGCTCTGTAATACAGCGGAGGACACGGGGTTACAAACGCTGACATATAACGATGGCATTAAGGGCATTTCACATTATTGTAGACATCAGATTCAGGACAGTGCCTTTAAAATCACTTTCAGCACACCATTCTGCTTTCAAACTTTGAGCCAAGCCTTGCACCTTGTTCTGATAAAACACTGCTGATGATAAAAGTGCTTCTTCAGGGAGCTTTTCTCTCACATTCTGCTTGATCGCCCTAAACAAAGGTTTTGCACACCCAATCATGCCCGAGTCCTGAATATTGTAGATTTGTACCCAAGAACTGCTGCTGTAATGAAAATGACTCCTGTGTTCATCCCAACACTCACACACAGTATGCCCATACTGAACATGCTTTCTACACACTTAGCACCGTTTGATTTTATAAGATACCGTCGTAGACGACGATGTGTGATGCAACTATCCGGAGTCACCCAGAACAGGATGGTTTCCCTACAAGTCTGGTCCTTCTTCCTTATATCATCAGACGTTTTTTCCGCTTGCCACTGTAGCCTCTGGCTTGCTCATTAGGGAACGGAATGTACATCCAGATTTCTGTATTTCAACAAATACATTCTGTAGTTAGAGCCTCTTTCTTATCGCACCACCGACTGCTCACGCACAGTAATGTTTTTTTTTTTTTTTTTAGATTTGTCCTCAGATTGGGCCCATACATGAGTGTGTCCAATTTTGGTGAGAATAGCTCATTCCGTTCAAGAGTTATAGCCATTTAAGTAAAAGTGGCCACTCCCACTTCAAACGTTTTGACGTGCCCTTGTGAGGTTAGATCAAAAAGGTATTTGGATAATTATTGATCATGGGATGCCACAGAATCTTTCTGCACTGGTGTGGGCCTTTTTGGAGTTTGGTTTAACATCTTTTCGAAGGTTTTTATGTCAGAACCCACACTATCATGTTTGTTATAGTTTCTAAAAAAAATAATATATATATTTTTTTTTAAATGTACTTTGTAGCTCCGATACCAATACAGACAATTAAAAAAAATAATAAAAAAAACACGTTAGCTGTCTGACTAAAGGCAACTCATTTTTGGATTTAAGGATTAAACATTTCAAGCAGCTGTTACATATCTGCTCTGCTCTGGACTGAGTTGAGCCTCATAAAAATAACATGTTTAGTCTTCATGGCAGCAAGAACTACAGAGACATGCCAACCATTTGCTTGCATTTAATGAGTTGCTAAGGCTCTGGGCTACTGATCCGAAGGCCACGAGTTCAATTCCCAGTGCTGCTGCTACTGTTAGGGCCTTGAGGTCCTTAACTTTCTCTGCTGTAGGGACGCTATATCATGACTGACCCTGAGCTCTGACGCCAGCCTCCTAACGAGTTAGGGAGTGTGAAGGAAAGAATTTCACTGTACTGTACTTGTATAGGTGCAACAGTGATACAGCGGGTAGCATTGCTGCCTCACAGCTTCAGGGTCCACGGTTCCCTACTGAGCATGTTAGAAGAAGAAGAAGAAGAAGAAACTTGGGGACGTATAAGGTACATATGTGCGGAAATATAAAATATCCTTATGAAAGGTTTCGATCAAACTCTTTTCTCTGTGTTGTATATGTACTCTCCAGAGACGTGGATATTTAACCGAAGGCGAGGGAGACAGTTGGATTTCATGTGATTTTACTGCCACCTTGTGAGCAATCGAAACCATTTCCAAAAACATGCAAGAGTGCTACCTTTCTAATAACCACACTGTACGTGCTTTCTGTTGTTACCTTGGCTTGTCTGTGCGGGTGTCCGACTCTCTGCCAGATATGTACGCATGCCGGCACATAATTATACGGTCCCATGCAAAAGTATTGGAACGGCAACGTCCATTTTTTTGTTTGTTTGTTTTTGCTATACACCGATGCTCTTTTCTCAGTTTCAAAATGGCTTGCTTTTCTCCCATAGACAGCTCTCTGGTCTTCATGTTGGTTTATGCTTTTTAACAACAAATGCAGCCTTCACAGGCGAACCCCAGGGCTCAAACCAATAGTAGACATTCAGAGCCATCAATTGTTCAAGCAATCGATCTAACCGGGCACGCCTGGATAACAAGAAACACCACTCAGTCGCATGTTCCGATATTTATGATCACTTGAAAAGTGGGTGGGCTCAAACAGAAGGCGCTACGTTCGAAATTGTTTAACGCGTCTAGATATCTAAATATCCAGAAGCGAAAACCGAAATTCGGATCGGTCGTCTCGTTTTCATCTTCTGCTCTCGAACACAAATGTCTTCCGTGCGTAACAAAAACAATAGAATTAACCGTAAAATTATCCCGGTATTTTTATTTATGTCTCTCATTTCCTTGTTTCCCCTTCAACGCTTCGTAGCTCCACCCTCTGAGGACAGACGGAAAGGATGCAGGGAAAGGAAATAAGGCCAGGGCGAATTGAGGACAAACTTATTGGCTAAACGAGACATCCTTGCTCATTGAAGCATCACTTTAAAGTGGTTTCAGTTACTAAGGACATATTGCAGAGATCTGAACAGACTATACAAAATACATTGTGACCACACACTGAATAAAAAAAAAAAAAAAAAAACGTGAAGAAAGGCATAAGTTCATCACACATTTAAATATTCTAAATCATTTTTTTCATGTTAGGTACATTTTTATTTAACTATATGATCTTTCTGGAAATCTAGAGACTCTAGAGAATTCATACCTATACAGATATATAGGTGCGTCGTGCTGTCGCTTTACTAAAGCAAAAAGCTGTCCAGTACTTGTAAGTTAAAGCAGTGGAACCTACGATATCTCAAGAGTGTTTGTTTTTGTTTTAACACAAGAAGGTTCATCTGCTCTTAAGAACGTAATGGCAATGTAATGTAATGATAGACATCCCTCGATTAAACCTATTCAATATCACATAACATTAGACAACTGGAAAATGACCTCTATGACGAAAACACTTAGATAATCAGCGATGATGGTTTAACTGACCAATGAGGAGGCTGAGAGGAGGCGTGCAGGAGGGAAAAGCACGCAAAAGGTCCAGTATACACACGCTGGGTTTTCTCACAAATCGGTCATAATCCGCAGCCCCCTCGCGGCTACACAACTCCTGGAGTCGTCTCTTCTCCTGAGCTTGCTGCGTGCAGTCCACCAGAGATCGCAGAAAAGCCTGGAACACACCCACACACACACACACACACACACACAGTAAGCCCTGATCTGCCATCAGTCCAAATCCTTAAAGCAAGTAAGTATCCATTTGTGACAGTTTACCGTGTATAACTATAATACAACTTTTAAATAAGTAAAACAATCAGTCCCACTAATGGAGGCATAGCATCTGCACCTGTCATTCACAATAAAGGGGGTGTGGCCTCCCATTCCTCAACGCTAACATTTTTAAAAATGTAAGTAAAATGCCATATTTCTTTTAAATATTGAACCATATTGAATGATATATTACTGTACTGAAATGGCTCATGAGTCAGCAGAATTTTAATGCGTCACTGGCTGTTTTGAATGAGTTTTTTATTCTTTGTCCTAGCGAAGGAGGCGTGGCCACCGTCTGTCAGCCCCAGTCAAGGGTGTGTGGCCTCCGACTCCTGAATGCTAATGTTTAAAAAAAAACATACATCAAACCGTTTGCACAATATCGAGTCATATTGAGTATTGGCTCTGAATCAACTGAAATTTCTGAAATCATAAACTGTTTTAAAAATCTATTGTACTTGTATCCAAGTGAAAAAGGAGTGGCCTCGGCGTCTGTCGGTCCTAGTCGAGGGGACGTGGCCGCCTACTTCGCAAGTCCAACGACTTTTATTAAACTCAAACCGCTATTACTAAACTATAGTGAGTCATAGTGTATCATACCGAAGCGAGTCTGCACTGCTGAATCATTCATTATATTTTTATTCATTGAATCACTGCATCAATGTACAGTGTGTTGTTTTGTGTCAGACACCATTTTACACAGTGTGTACATTACCTTTTTGGGTATACTCCTTATCTCCAAGCACCAGGTCAAAAGATACTGTAGAGTACACTTTTCTGTGATGTAGGGAGGAACTCGTGCTCCTGTGGATGCACATAATTCAAACGCTTCAAACAAAACTGTATTCTCTTGTATAAAATGACTGGCACAATACGCACACACACACACACCTCAAAACACTTGAATATTGATGGAAAAGTTTATTTTTTTCCCTGTAATTTAATTAAAAGTGGAATTTTCATATATTCTAGATTCATTACACAAAGTGAAATATTTCAAGCCTTTTTTTGTTTTGTTTTGTTTTAATCTCGATGATTACAGCTCATAGAAATCAAAAATCCAGTATCTCAAAATATTAGGAAAAAAAGAATTTATAATACAGAAATGTCGACCTTGTGAAAAGTGTGTTAGTTTATGCGCTGATACTCGGTCGGGGTTTTAATCCTTCTGCAGGAATTACTGCGTCGGTGCGGCGCGGCGTGGAGGCGATCGGTGTGTGGCACTGCCGAGGTGTTCTGGAAGTCCAGGTTGCTTTGATAGCGGCCTTCGGCTCGTCTGTATCGTCGGGTCTGGTGTCTCTCGTAGATTCTCTATGGGGTTCGGGTCCGGCGAGTCGGCTGGACGATCGAGCACGGTAACACCACGGTCAGTAAACCAGTTACTACTAGTTTCGTCACTGTGGGCAGGGGCCGAGTCCTGCTGGAAAAGGAAATCAGCATCTCCATAAAGCTCGTCAGCAGATGAAGCATGAAGTTCTCTAAAATCTCCTGGTAGACGCTGCATCGACTCTCGACTTGAGAAAACACACTGGACCGACACCAGCAGATGACATGGCAACCCAAATCATCACCGACTGTGGAAACGTCACACTGGACTTCAAGCAGCTTGGATTCTGTTCCTCTCCACTCTTCCTCCAGACTCCGGGACCTTGATTTCCATCCATCCATCTTCTATACCGCTTATCCTTCCTTCAGGGTCACGGGGAAACCTGGAGCCTATCCTAGGGAGCATCGGGCACGAGGCGGGGTTCACCCTGGACAGGGTGCCAGTCCATCGCATTGCACAATCACACAACCATTTATACACCACAGACACTTTAGACACGCCAATCCGCCTACCGTGCATGTCTTTGGACTGGGGGAGGAAACCGGAGTACCCGGAGGAAACCCCCCTTCATTTCCAAATGAAATGCAAACTTTACTTTCATCTTCCCTGTGATTTTGCTTGTGTTGAAACCTTTTTTGAGTTAATTCGCTGATTAGATCTCTTCTCAGGTCAACGTTTCTGTATTGTAAACTCTTTATTCTAATATTTTGAGATGATCCTGTATGTGTATACATATACATATACGTATATAGGTGTGTGTGTGTGTGTGTGTGTGTGTGTGTAACAAATCGGGACACGCCATCATGACACGCTACCCTTCTTTTTGGTGGTTTTGAGCAGCTGCAGGTGAACAGAATGATTCTTTTTGTCACGTAGACTCAGTCTGTGAAGCAAGTCCTCCACTTCCGTCTCTCTGTTTGGACAGAGGAGGTCAAACGCATCGCCCGGCTGGTAAGAAACATTCTCATTCTGCAGTGATGATCACAAATCAGAGCACGTTAATTTGCATGCTCAAGAAGCTGGCGATATAACAAACAATGTGGCGATGTTAAACACCGCATCATCATCATCATGCTAACCGCTTAACCTTTTGGCTCAGTTACAACATTGTCATAATTTCATTTACAAACACGTCTATGTGTAACTGCACCTGGCATCACTTTCAACTATCGGATGTTGCTGCGGCTGAATTTTGGCAAAAATGAAACGGAATAAATAAATAAATAAATAAATAAATAAATAAATAAATAAAAACAGGGTTTTGAACAAAAAATGGGTTTTCCTGCCATATATACTTTTTTTTTTTTTTTTTTTTAAGGGAATCTCCATAAAGAAAGAATAAAGTCAGGGCTATAATCAGGAGAGCAGGATGGAATTGGCAGGAAAATCTGTTGGGTACGTTTTAAGTTTCATTTGAGAGCAAGGACGGCAAGCATACCTTTATATCGAGCTCCAGCAGGATGGCAGGTTTCACCGCATCATCCCGAGTTAAACGGACTGCTCTTGAAATCGGCACTGCGTGAAAGCCTCGTGCGACAACATGAGCTTCCTCCTACAAGAGAAATTCCTTTTAGCACAGATACAAAATAAGACTCCGGGGCAGGTTTTGTCTCGATTGTGGTGTTTCAGCTGTACTTTCTTTGGCCGTGTTACACTGTTATAATAATTTGAACACACTTTCCGTTATCGTAGCATCTGTGATACTGTTTATTTATATCAAATGTATTTCTTCTTTGGATGATAAACCCAACCCCATATGCATTTCCTGTATTAAGTCAGTTAGGGTATCAACTATTTTTTTTTTTTTCTCCGTAAGAGGTTATTTCGCAATAGCTAAGACAGTGGTTTATTTGTGCTTTCGATTACTACATTCGATTTTGAGCGGGTCAGAGGTTTACGTACACGTTGGCAGTATTTAGAGGCATTGCATATTCATTGTTTAAACTTGAATCAAACCCTCGGGAAAGCCTTGCGAGACCCCCGCAACATGCTGCTTCCACCCCCATGCTTCATGGCTGCTTCGGATTAAAAGCCCCACACTTTTTCCTCCATATTATGTACAAAGAGGGACATTTTTGTTTCGACTGACCAGACAACACACCTACAAAAAGAAGGTTGGTGCTCACCTGCACACTTTTTTTAATTTTATGCTGGTCTTAGAATATGGGCTTCTTCCTTATGTGACAACCTTTCAAACCATGGCGATGTAGGTCTCTCTTAATGGTTGTTATACCGTACATACTCTCGTACCCTCGCCCTCACCAGTTCCTTCGTTGTCGTCTTAGGGTGCAGGTAAACCTTTCAAACCACACTTTATACACCCCCGAGAGTTCATTTGTGCCTCTTTCCTGAATGACGCCGTGTCTGTGTGGCTCCAGAACGGTTATATTTGCATCCAGTTGATCGTATAGATGCTTATGGTACCTTGAGTTGTTTAGAAATTTTCACATATCAGCAATGGGATTTTCATATAGTATCAAGAGCACCGTCTCTAACATTTACAGCATCTCTACAGCCATAGGTACACTCCCGATTAACTCCTAATTATGACCGTTGGCCAATCGGAAGTTTTAAAAAAAAAAAAAAAAAAAACAACGTCGATTTCTTGAATATGCCATGATAGGGCGAGCACTTTTCCGCTCTCTGGTGTTTTCTGATGCATGCTTTTACGGGCTAGCTGATGCACAGGATTATGGGATATGTGGGACGGTGTCATTATTTCTTGATAACGTGTTGAGTGCACAGCAAGAATTCTGCCGATTAACCAATTACCCATCAGGCTATAGGCTAGCTAGTGATCAGGCCTAGTGGTTCCTAAAAACTCTTATCAAAGACATAAAAATTTCACCGTATTGAACAATACTCTACAGCCACCATGTCCGACTTTTGCTCCTCGTCTGTCTTTCCTGTAACCGACCGGGGGGGGGGAATAAATCAATAAATAAAATCTCACCTCTCCAGTAGGCACATCCCCAAAACACACCTCTAGGTAAGATGGGGGAAGTGCAGGGATGCTGAGTGAGGACTGAGAGAGCGGAGCTATGGATCGATTCAAAGACGCCTCCAAAGGAGTTTCCGCGTCCAGGCTCTCAGTTTCAGATTCCGGTTTGAATTTCCCTGCATCGACGTCACTGATATCCAGCAGCTTAAGGCTTCGCGCGGTCGACTCGAGTTTCTCCTGTGCGGCCACCAATTGATGACCGTCGCTCAGAGAAATGCTTCTAATGAGATCGGAGGCAGGCATTTTGGCAAATATCTTCTTTAGTGCGTCCCAAAGTCCGTCGATCCACGGGTCCAACACGACTTCCAGCCTGAAAAGGAACCAACGACTGATTTGGAATTTTGACTAAAAGTCTAACAGGAATGAAAACTTACACGCTAAGTAGTTCTGCACATCACGACGTTTCTATTAAGTTCTATTTTCATCTTCTATGTAATACGACACATAGTTTAGCCCTGCCGCCGAAGTTCATTCGGCCTGATGCGGCATGATATTACAGTCTATGTTAAGTAATTTGACGGCCTCGGTCCTTACCCTGTTCCGTCGTCAGCGAGACCAGTTTCGTAGAAATGATTTGCGCCGAGTTCCTGTAGACGTCTGTCAATGGTTTTTCCACAGTTGCAGAAATCTGTATAATTGGTGTCCCCCAAAGCTGGATGACACGAAAAAGATGGTTATTCTCGCACTCTGAGAACTGGTGGTGTCCATTATAATTAGTCTCGATAATCATTTACCCAACAGTCCGTAGTGCAGATGAGAGAAGTGATCACGGGGCAGAGATTTCTTCTTGATGCTCCTGACAAATTTCAGGGCAGTGTCTGGAGGTTCACCATCTCCCGTCGTGGAAACGACAAAAACCACAGGGTTGTGTTCTTTCTCCAAGTTGTACTGCAAATGTGAACGGAATCGTTGAGATAAATCAATCGCCTCCGAGCGTGAGAGAAAACCGCCAACGTGATTACGGCTATGCGAGTTCACACGGTGACCTGGCGCCGATATTACATTTTCAGATCGTGATAACTGGCTATTATTTTATTACAGGATCGCCGTAAATAATGCAAAATCCAGCAAACTTTGCAACGTTTTGGGTAGCTTGCGAAATTTTCCAAATTACGGCAGATTTTCGGCACATTTGGGCCAAGACGCGTCACGTGACCTCATCGCGACGTGCATTCGGCCAGAGCCTTCTTCGACTCACGTGCGGTGAACGCGAGTACAGCTGAAAGGACTCATTTACCGACAAACATCGCGGCGAAAGACCGTGCGAGACATTTTCGAGCGACCGCAGTTCCGCCAGTTCGGGTAGTTTTCCGCAAAAAAACAGGACAAAAAAAAAATAAATAAATAAAAAAAATCAAAAACAAAATCCGTGAAATCCTATACGGACTGGTTTATATATTATCGCGATAATGTTTTTAAAAATGTCTAATGTGGTTTTCAAACTTTCTTGAAGAAAGTCCTGACAAGGTAACAGAATTATGGAATTGTTCTCCTGTGATACTTACACATCGTGACTGACAGGCACAGAGGACACGCCTTCTGCACTGGGATTAATCCTGAGGTTTTTAAAAAGGTGCTATACAGTATATTGAAACTTGCAGCATGTCCTACCTTGTCCGCTTGGCTCAGGCAGCTGACGTCTGCCTCAAAGCCATGCTCGGCGGCCTGATCGGCGAGCTGCTCGGCTATGGACTGAGCTTGACCTTTCTGCGACCCGTACAGTATCAGGAAGCGAGATGGTAAAACCCCACGGGGCATGATAACGTGGACACTGTGGACTGAAAATCAAATGCAGGATACATCTCATGAATCTTGCCAGTTTCACACATAGGTTATACCTCTAGGATGACCCCCTACCTCCGGTAAGTGGCCAATTATTTTCCGTACGAATACCTAGAAAATAGCACCACGGACATTTTAACATCTCTCTCGGTTGCCGCTCTGACTAACGCCCCTCTAACCCGGTCACGGACTTACAGGTAGACGACTTCCTCTGGTCATAGCTGTGCCGTATTCTTAACATTTTTTTTTTTTACTAACAGATTTAACGCTGGTCTGCAGGAAGTCTGCAGCCCGGATGGGCTGATCTGAACACAAAATGTCGCCTGAACTTTTTCCAATCTTCAACTGTCAAGCCTGGGCACCACTGTGGCCTCAGATACATGGCCTGTTCTCAGAGAAGAATTCGCTCGACGTGCTCTTCTTCCGTCGTCGACATCCGCCTCAAGATTTGATGCGTTTTATGTCCGGAGATGCTTTTCTGCTCATAACGTTCGTAAAGAGTCGAGCAACCGTAGCCTTACTATTAGCTCGATCTCTGTCTGGTCATCCTCCTCGGACCGCGCTCATCAACAAGGCATTTACATCCACAGAACTGCCCCTCGCTGAATGTTTTACGGTTCTCTAAAGAGACTGTTCTGTGAAGATGTGTTCACACATCGAAAGAAGGCGATCCTCCCTCGACCTTCTGCACTAATTTAAACTGGAATGCAGCTGTGTAGCAGGTTATCGTGTCCCATCTGGCTTCGGGAACATCGTATCATCATGGAGAAGATGAGCCATTACTGTTCATTTCTGTGACGCACTGCTGCAACTAATCCAATTTTGTGATTATCAGGTCATGTAAACACCCGATTTCATTAATCCTAGACATTTGCTCAATTTCAGATCAAGCCTGATGCGTCGGTGATTTGTACGGTAGTAGAGGAAATTCCGTCTCTTTTCGGAGAGCCGGTGTAGACGGCCCAGCTCACCGAGAAGCGCTGATTCTTTCAGCTCTCAAACGACTCATTCCGAGGTTTTAGTGTTGGCCTATTAAATGATTGAAACGGTTCGATTAAGTCTCCTTGTGATTCTTGTTATACACCCATTCTGAAACGATGTGTCGCCAATTACCAAGAACATTTAGAAAAAGGCATATTATATGTATATGTAATATATATATATGTACATATATATATATATATATATATTAGTTCTTGCATTACTCTTCATCTTGGACTTCTTTCAGAATCAGTCCTGGCTGGAGATCATTACAGATACAATTGGCAGTGAGCAGAAAAGCTATTACTCAAAAATGGCTGCAGCGGAGTCCTTCAGCGACAGCCCAACGGATTGAAATTGTACGTGACGTATGGAAAGGCTTACTTACAGACTCACTGGACACTTTAATAGGGACACCCGTACCTCTGCTCATTCGTGCGATAATTCGATCGTGTGGCAGCGGAGCAGTGCAGAACGTTCTGCAGATACAGGTTAAGAGCGTCTGTAAATGTTCTCATCAAATATCAGAACAACGTCCGTCAGCCATGAACAGGAACTTAAGGCGACCGTACGCACAGGCTTCTCGAAAAACCGAAACGGTTTTGGTGAGCCTGTGCCTACCGTGACCTCAGATTCATATTCTGGGCTGACAGGAACGGATGTGGTCTTCCGCTGTTGGAGGCCATCTACCTCAAGATTTGATGTGTTTTGCATTCTGAGATGCTTTTCTGCTCACCACGGTGGTAAAGAGTCTCTATTCAAGTTACTGTAGACTTCCTGAATCAGTCTGGCCTCTGAGCTCTCTCATCAACAAGCTGTTTCCGCCCACAGACCTGCCGCTCGCCGGGTTATTATTTTTCTCCGCACCGTCGAGATCCCAGGAGATCGACGGTTTCTGAAAGTCAGTGAGATCACATTTTTCCCATTCTGATACTCAAACATTAACTGAAGCTGTTGAGCTGGATCTGCGTGATTTTATGCCGTGTGCTGCTGCCACACTGACTGAATGAATAGTTACATGAATTAGCAAGTGCATGGGTGTTCCAGTATTTAGCAGATGCCCTTTTACAAAGAGACTTACAGAAGTGCTGATATCTTTTTTATAAAAAAATCCTCATGCTAGTTCTCTAGGTCACAGACTAAGAGTACCTTCAACAAAAGTTTGTGAAAACTTTGTGGTTTTATATTGTTGGCATTAATTAAAGAATATGAAAAATAAAGAAATTGAGCCAACACAAACCCATAAATTAAGTCAAATACGAGTAATTCAATTATGACTAAAGATATACCACTGTATAAATAGAAAACCTTTTCTGTAGTTTGTTTCTAGATTTTGACCTTTTCAGGTGCTGTTACACTGCTATATATTCAATGCAAATTTTTTTACTGGCATAGAAGTGGGTCAAAATTACTTCCACTTCTGCTATTACAGTAGGAGGAAACCAGAGAACACGATGGAAACCCACATGAACATGAGAAGAACATGTGAAGCTCCGCACACAGACACCGGAACTCAGTATAGAACTTAGGTATCCCAATATTTGCCTAAAAAGAGTCGACTCCGAATATTCGCCTAAAAGATTCGGCTCCGAATATGCGTCTAAAAGTGTCGGCGCTCAAGATTCACCTAAAAGCGTCGGCGCTCAATATTCACCGTAAAGAGTCGGCTCTTAATATTCACTAAAAAGAGTCGGCTGTTAATGTTCACCTAAAAGAGTCGGCTCTTAATATTCACCTAAAGGATTCGACTCCTAATATTCACCTGAAAGAGTCGACTCCGCATATTTCACCTAAAAGAGTCGGCACTTAAACGTCACCTAAAGGAGTCGACCCTTAAGATTCACCTAAGAGTCGACTCCAAATATTCACCTAAAAGAGTCCACTACGCATATTCACCTAAAAGAGTCGAATACGCATGTTCACCTAAAAGAGTCGACTACGCATATTCACCTGAGAGTCGATTCGTTGGCAAAGGAAACAACGTTCTCGTCCAGCCTCGTCAATAACAAAAGATTAAAACTCACACTACGTGTTCATGTGAACATTAAACACCTGTATCGTATGATGATAATACAACAATAACTGAACGTGTTCAGCAACACGTTCCGAAAAATTTAACTCCTTTCAGTTGACCTCAGACACATCTGATGTAATCGAAGCCTGGATTAACTAAAGCGGGTATTAAATGCGGGTTGAAAAGCAGAACCGCAGATATTTCTGTATAAAACGCAGAGACAGTTGATACACAAACTTACCTTTATATTACTAACAACAGACACATAGCCTCCGACAGAGTTTACGTTTTACATATGACAGCACCACACGAGGTTCTCTTAAACAACGGAAATACAACATAAAAGCGATACGGAAAATCAGCCCTTTTTAAATAATAAGAACGCCCTTCGCGCCATAGATAACTTAACATTGCGGTCGATCCAGATGCTATAGAAAGGTGCTGTTGTTGGTGCGAGAATAAGTAAGATCTCGCGATAGTGGAACAAACCATCTGCATTAAACTTTTTATTTTTTGAAAAGTGTGTATAATGCGTTGTTGAATGCCTTTAGTTCGAGCGCTTGTTGTAATATTTCAAAAGTTTATTGTCGCTTCGTGGGTCAAAACTAAAGAAAACATAATAATACGTGTGGCCTCTCTGTCTAAAGGGATTTGGTTTCGTCCGCCTCGCCCCGCCCCGAGATTCTTCTAGAAGGCGCCGGCGAGGTGCACACAGCCTCGGTTGGATATAGTCCTCTGAAAATAACAATAAAAAGAGTTTCTTTTGAGCTGTGTGTGTTTCGCCGTTCACAATGTCCACTTTGGGAACCCTCGCGTTCGATGAATATGGACGGCCTTTCATAATTATTAAAGACCAGGATAAGAAATCTCGTCTGACCGGCCTTGATGCGCTTAAGGTATTTTCACTGAACCCAACGGGCTCATACCAAATGCCCACATAGGGGCCTAGATTAGTGCACTCTCTTTGGTGTGAAATAATGGCGAGTGCGCCATATGCAGTGCACTCTTTATCTAATCGGTTACTCATTTGGGATTCGGCCATTTGAGCTAACTAGCCGGCTAGCTAATTTAGCCGGACTTCTTTCTTTTTGAGTTTTACTAGTTTCATAGTCTGTGTAGACGTTTAGTATTAAAACTTGATAGATTTCAGGGGTTAATGTCTAGTCATGTCTGAGACCAGTGTAATATTTATTAATATGTTATTGTTGGGGCTTAGTTTAGCTTAGCTTAGCTTAGCTAGCGGCGTGCTGCTCTGCACATGTGCTGCCTTTTATTTCCCGTTTAGCTAGCGGATTATCGCAGTACTGAGAACCTGATTATTATCAGACGTTATATTTATTAATCTTTTTTTTCTAAATAGTGTGTGGCCATGCACGTTGGATATTTTTTATTATGTTTTTAATTAATAAATAAAAACAATCATGTTTTTGGTCAGACTGCACTTGTGCAGGGAAATGTGGTGTTTTAAGGTTATATCACGTGTTTAACTGCATCTCTGTTTTTCAGTCCCACATCATGGCTGCAAAAGCTGTTGCCAACACCCTGAAGACCTCACTGGGTCCAAATGGTAGGACACATCATTAATTATCCAAATCTCTAGTGGGTTCTGTCCCAAATCTGCTACATCACTGATGAGAGTTAAAATCATGGCATTGGGGGGTTAAACACAACAATAAAATCATAATTTGAATATTATTTGTCTGAGCTGGTGTCATACCCTCTGAAATTGAACTTCTCGGTTTGCAAGAGAGCACGCTAAGATCTGAAATGTAAATTTGCACTTTAAAGTCCATGTGAAATCAAAATGGAAGTTTTGTGGCGTTTAGTATGGATATGTTAGCCTTAAGGTTATCTCTGACACAATTTGCATTTAGAAGGCACGGTCGAGGTCGTACGTTTAGGTACGCCTTGCAGAATCTGTAAAATGTTCATTATAAATTTGAGAGAGAGAGAGGTATGGTAATTGCATTTTGTTGCTGTTTTAGTTCTGCCCTGAATAAGCTGTTTCACACAACAGCTTTTTACACCCTGTGTAATCCACAAGACACAGTAATAACTGAATTTACACCCGCGAACCAGTTCAAAAGTTTACATATGCTTGATTCTTAATACTGTGTCGTTACATCGATGTTTTGCGAGAGTTCTTCACGAGTCCCTTGTTTGTCCTGAACAGTCAAACTGCCCACTGTTCTTCAGGAAAAATCCTCCAGGTCCTGCACATTCTTTTCTCTTCCTGCATGTTTGACCCCTTTCCAACAGCGACTGTATGATGTAGAGATCTATCTTTTCACACTGAGCATCAGTGAACGTTCGCAGCTCTTTGTAGTAGTCGTGTACGAGTCCGTCAGTTGTCCTCCGTGTGAAAAGATGGATCTCAACATCGTATAGCCGCTGATGGAAAAGATTCAAATATGTATAAAATGCTAGAAAAGCAAACAATGTGCAGGACCTGGAGGATTTTTCTGAACGGTGGGCGGTTTAACTGCTCAGGACAAACAAGGGACTCTGTTTTTATATACACACACGTCATTGATAATCAGCATTTTATACAGTTTCCCAACTGTACATTGGTTAAGAAGGAAATTGCTTGAATTCGTGTGCTTTTTTTTTCTAATGTCAGGTTAACATTAACCCGGGCTGTGTGGTAAGCTAAAAGCTATAGATATAAAAAGGGGGATGAGCCACTCAATAGGTCGCGTGCTGACTTCCTGTTTCAGTGGAAATTACTTGTGCGTCTCATCAGCTCCCTCGGTTGTGTATCAGTATAATCTGCATGAGTTCGGGCACCGGTAAGGTAACCGGCTCGCTACAAATTGGGACACCGCTGACTCAATTTTCCGGCAACATGACTATGTACTCGCGTTGTAAAACATCAAAAAAAATTAACAAATGAAAAACATTTGTTTTATATGTCGTACGTTTGTTAGCTTAATTACACTACTTTCTGTCATGGTACGTCAAGCAGGATCATGGACTAACTAGTGGATTTTATGAAACGCTTCAGTCATTAGACTGAATCAAACCCTATATAGAAGGTAAAATAAAGTTAAAAATCGCTACCGTAAGTAATCATTTGAGAGGTACAACAGTAACAAGCTACTTATAGTCGTAGAAAGAAGTTGTCAGAGTTAGGCTGCCGTATTTTTCAAGCTTAGCGGCTTTGCAAAATATGACCTCTTTTCCAGTGAAGGAGCATGGTGAGCATCGATGGTCCCAAGTTTTTGTAGTGAATTGTGGGATTTTTTAAAAAAAAATTTAGGTAGAGAACGTTCCAGTGCACTGGAAGGATTTTGCGATTGAGACGGCCCTTAAAATGGCCGACTCCCCGATCAGGGCCCTAGGGAGCCGATTGAGATGCAGCATACGCTAACGCATTGAATAATGCTGCACATTTCAAGGCACTTCACAGGAGCTCTTAAGGGTGTACAATTGTATGGTTGGGAAAATGTAGGGGGAGATTTGTCTCCTGAATTAATTTGGTTCACATTTTGCAGGACTTGATAAGATGATGGTGGATAAGGACGGAGAAGTGACGGTCACCAACGATGGCGCTACCATTCTCAGCATGATGGACGTGGATCACCAGATCGCCAAACTCATGGTTGAGCTCTCAAAGTCTCAGGATGATGAGATTGGAGATGGCACCACTGGTGTTGTAGGTGAGAAGCATCACAACCTCAAAACATACATAGGGGATTTGAATTGGAGCCCCCCCCCCCCCCCCCCCCCCCTCTGTTCCGAAAAAAAGGCGTATCGGATAGAACAGATCAAAGTTGTGTCCCAAATGACGTACTATAGACTTACACTATGCAGTATGTACTCTTCCGTCACAGTGGCACGTGATGTGAAACGCTGATCGCTTTAGCAGGACACCCAGAATCAACATTACCTTTTATGACCTGTCTCCATCAGACGGAGGCGTAATCGTAGAGTGACAGCGGAAAAAAGTGTGTCCTCCAAGGCAGGGAGGCATTTTATATTAAATGTAGCATAGAAGACTGTAACCTGCAAACTTTACAAAGTGGAGCTTGTGTAGCACAGAAGCGCAGCAGTGATGTACGAGCACAAACTTGTTTATATCCAAAATGCTCCACTGTGTGCAAGGGGTTGGGGAAACCGGTGGCAGTTGCTTAAGAGGTTCAGGTTAATTCAAGTTTGTCATTATATGCTGTATTTGTGCGATGCAGTGTAAATTCTGTCGTTTATTATAACGGCCGCGACGTATTCGTAACGAGGCCGCGTTGCTCCTCACTCGCAGTTTAGACGGGATGATGCGCAACGGGAACACAAGTAAGACCTGTAACGTGTAATTAAAACACTACAGTCAAAGTAAACAAGTAAAACACAGTCTAAAGGCAGTGAGTAACATGAACCACAAGGTACAGTGAAAGTGAGATTTTATTATTAATTTAGGGCTGTAGTTCGATCCGTTAGTTGGGGTTTTTTGTGCATCCATGAAAAATACTGCGTATATAAATATAGTTGGACAAACAGTTGTGTTAATATAAAGTTTAGTTTGAAGTTTATATTTGTAACACTCAGCTTGTGGATTTTATTTTAGTTCTTGCCGGAGCTCTCCTCGAGGAGGCCGAGCACCTCTTGGACCGAGGGATCCACCCCATCCGAATCGCTGATGGCTACGACCAAGCCGCGCGCATCGCCATTGAACACCTGGATAAGATCAGTGACAGTTTCCCCATCGACATCAACAACACCGAGCCGCTCATCCAGACAGCCATGACCACACTCGGCTCTAAAGTGTGAGTTCAGGTTTACTTCTATTTTATATACGCCTGTCAAACTCTTACCTTCACATTTCAACAGCAGCCTGTTTGGCAAATGAGTAAAAGAGCAAGCTGTAGAACAGATAGTCAATACCAATAAGTAGTGCACAGTCACCGGGGATTGTAATTATACACTTACTGCCCTCTTTATTAGGAACACCTGCATATTTCATGCAGTTGTCTAATCAGCCAATCATGTAGCAGCAGCGCAAAAAGTCACACAGATACAGGTGAAGAGCTTCAGGTGACGTTCACCTCGAACATCAGAATGAAGAAAAAGTGTGATTATCTGTGATTTTGATGGTTGTTGGTACCAGATAGGCTGGTTTGAGTATGACAGAAACTGCTGATCTCCTGGGAATTTCACACACAATCTCTAGAGTTTACACAGAATGGTGTGAAAAACATTGCGTGAGCGACAGTTCTGTGAGTGGTAAAGCCTTGTTGATGGGCGAGGTCAGAGGAAAATGGCCTGATTGATTCGTGCTGCCAGGAAGGATATGGTAACTCGGATAATCACTCTTGTCAGCCAAGAACAAGAATCTGAGGCTATCATGGGCATAGACTCATCGCAACTGGACCGGTCCTTTTTCAGATGATCATTCTGCGCTCTCTCTCTCTCTCTCTCTCTCTCTCTCTCTCTCTCTCTCTCTCTCTCTCTCTTTTCAGGATTAACCGATGCCACAGACAGATGGCAGAGATTGCAGTGAATGCCATTCTTACCGTGGCAGATATGGAGAGGAAGGATGTGGATTTTGAGCTCATCAAGGTGGAAGGGAAGGTTGGAGGTAAACTGGAGGACACTCAGCTTATCAAAGGGGTCGTCGTGGACAAAGAGTTTAGCCATCCTCAGATGCCCAAGGTACCGTGTGTGTGTGAGAGAAAATATAAAACAAAGACTTGCCGTATTTTTTTTTTTATTTTTACGTTTTTAAATAGATCATTTAAATTAGACAGCCATCTTTCTACATCTTACCAAGCTTCTTTGAGCTGTCTCTATTTTGGTTCCACACCGGATCAGGTTATGGTGCACAGACACTAAATAACAAAATTATGACCATATTGGGCTGGCATTTTAAATGAATGGATTAACTTGACCTAATATACACTATGGCTAAAGGTTTGTGGACACCTGGCTATCATACCATTTCCCCAACCGTTGCTTCAAAGTTAGAAGCACACAGTTGTATTGAATGTATTTGTATGCACATTCTAACAGATTCTCTCGACTTTGTACGGGTGCTGTAGCGTTTGAGCTCTTAAGAACATACTGCACTGCATGTTCCTCACATAGTTCCTGCCCTAGGCTGCACCTGATATTTGACTAAGGCTTTTATGTAACACTCAATTCATTTGCAGGTCTTAAAGGACACAAAAATCGCCATCCTGACATGCCCGTTCGAGCCACCCAAGCCTAAAACCAAGCACAAGCTAGACGTGACCTCAGTGGAAGACTATAAAGCTCTACAGAAATATGAGAAGGATAAATTCCTGGAAATGATTCAGCAGGTCAGTGTGTGATCTCTTGTATAGGAACCGATGATGGTATATATTTGATCGCTAAACAGTCTAATCAAGCAAACACTTCTACATGCATTGTGCATCTAAATGTGTTAATTGTGAGTTGTATATCAAGTAGTGGGTGTGTGCTGATCACTGAAATGGAGACGTTTTCTGTTAGGGGCTGTTTGCGTAACTTTTTTTTCTTTTTCTTTTTTTAAATGGAACGAGACTCCAGTGTTACTGCATTGTAACATGGGTAAATCCGTAACTTGGTTTACCCCTATGGCAGAGTCTTCAGAATGGAGGACACTGTTTTGTGTAACAGCTACACCGTTTATTTTGCTCATCAACTTGGAGAAAAATCTGAGGTCATGATTACAGCTGCTATAACTTGAATAATAACAGGAACTAACTTGTTTCATAGACATTGAATGACATTAAATGTAACTACAAACTGCTAAAAAAAAAATTTAATTTGAAAAATATTAAATAATACTTGGTAAATTGCTAGAGAGTAAACGGTGATCGCATCACAGCACTTTGTCGTTGATTTGCCTTTAACATAACAGAAACGTGAGTTAATTCACAAGCACATAGGCCTCTATTTCTGGGTAGAAGTAGAATGGAGCGCAATAGTGAATCTGTTGGGGCAACAATACAGCTACTACTGTACCATGTAGCACGTGTGTGCAAAACTGTTATCAAGCCCACCAGTTTTATTGCAGTTTAAAGAAAAGGGGGGGGGGGGGGGGACAGGCCGACCGATTTCACGTGCAATATGTAGGCTTCTTGCTTAGATAACAAGAATGGCATAGGAGAGAGAGAAGGATATTCTACTTTAGTATGAACAATAAGCGGTACATGAATCGATCTATTTGTCGATGTCACTGTGACCAGGTGAAGGAGAACGGCGCTAATCTTGCCATTTGCCAGTGGGGCTTTGATGATGAGGCAAATCACCTGCTGCTGCAGAATGAGCTGCCTGCCGTGCGCTGGGTCGGCGGGCCCGAGATTGAGGTAAGTCCAATTCTGACACTGTATTTATAATGTAATTATACTGATTAAGTTGTGGTGTGTCTTGTTGTTTAGTTATTGGAAGTCCTTGTTCTTCTTGTTTCTAATCTCATTTCTCTGATTTAGCTGATTGCCATCGCTACCGGCGGCCGCATCGTGCCCCGATTCTCCGAGCTGACTCCAGCGAAATTGGGCTATGCTGGCCTGGTACGGGAAGTCTGCTTTGGCACAACTAAAGATCACATGCTCGTGATCGAGGAGTGCAAGAATTCCAGAGCTGTTACCATCTTCATCCGCGGAGGAAACAAAATGGTAATCGTTAGGACTTTATCGAAACACTCTGACTCTTCCCAGTAGGGTCTAATAGTAAAGAATAAGAAGTTGTGAAGTCATCAGAACACACCTTTTTAAAAAAAAAAAAAAAATGTAAAAAAAACTCACTTATGTTTGTGGTATAATGTCCTCAGATTATCGAGGAGGCTAAGAGAGCGCTCCACGATGCACTGTGTGTTATTCGTAACCTGGTTAAAGATAACCGCATGGTTTATGGCGGCGGTGCATCTGAGATTTCCTGCGCGCTTGCCGTTAATGAAGCTGCTGATAAGGTACATTTTAATCACGCTGTCTCAATTGTACCCTGTTATTACTACCACCATGCCTATAATAATGGGAATGTTTTAATTGAACGATTTCTTCCCCCCTCAATAGTGCCCCTCTCTGGAGCAGTACGCCATGCGGGCATTTGCTGATGCTCTCGAAGTCGTTCCCATGGCATTAGCAGAGAACAGCGGGTTGAACCCCATCCAGACAATGACCGAGGTCAGAGCTCAGCAAGTCAAAGAAAACAACCCTGCACTGGGAATCGACTGTCTGCGCCTGTCCACTAACGGTACGTAGAAGTGCTCGGCCAGAGGATCGCTTCTCTGATTAGATAAAGATGGTTAGGGGGAGAAAAACGTATAGTATTAATATATTCGATGACACTGCTGCCAGATCACTGTGCACAAAGCTGATGAAGATTAGGGGTCTAAGTCCCAGCACTAGAATTTTTTATTTATTTTAAAATAGTGTTTAGAACTGAAAATCCATTCAGAAGTAAAACTTATCTCCTGCTTAAACATTGTTCACTTTATAATTTTTGTTGGTTTCATTCCATATATTCCATTCAAATGATGACATGCACTCCTAACTGGGTTAACGGTAAGTAAGTGTTATGGTCGTGTCCACAAACTTTTGGCCATATAGCGTGCAAGTCGTCTGACGCTTTCAGTACATTGGATCCCAAATATGATCCCCCTTCGAGCCAGCTGTGTCGGTTCTTGGAGTGCATGCTTGTATTGTCTGTGTCTATGTAATTAACCATTCCAACCCTTTTTTTTTTTTTTTTTTTTTTTGTAGGCTCAATCACTGACAACCAGATACTGATGCTCATTAACTAATCACTTTTTTTTATTATTATTATTATTATTTATTCTTTACAGACATGAAGCAGCAACATGTGATTGAGACCCTCATTGGAAAGAAACAGCAGATTTCTCTAGCAACCCAAGTGGTGAAGATGATCCTGAAGATCGACGACATCAGAAACCATGGCGAACCAGAAGACTGATCGCGTCTCCAGCACTCTGACGTCGTTAAGCGTTATTTATCATTGCATACAGCACTCGTATACCGTGTAGATCAGAAGCAACCATTAAAATGTTCAAACTTAACGTTTCTTTTCTTGTCGGTTTTAATAGAAAGTACAGCATTTAAGTACTCGGTTGTCCCTCTTCCTAACAATGTGCACCTCAATACTGCGATCAGATGTAAGCATCGGTAGATGAGTTCATCCGTCCATCCAGCCAAGATGCTCGTTAGAGTGATGCCGCTAGCCGTTTAACGTTTGTAGGATTTATATGGAATCGTCACTGTAACCATCGAGACGAACCGATTTGGAATCGATTCAGACGGTCACGCTCAGAGCACCGTCAAACGTCGGGGGGGAAAATGGTTTTCTTCAAAAGCTTCCTTTTTGCCCGAAGGGTGTTTCTAGCATAGAGATTACTAACGAGAAGGACGAGACTTCTTAGTGGAGGCCTCTCCATCAACGCAGAGTCGTATTTATTTGTTCTAGATTTAAAAAAAAAAAAGACTAGGTGAACGTTTTGCATATGACCTCTTCACTTGGTTCCACACTGATTACTTTTTCAAGTCGTTTTTAAGATTTGTACTCAAAAGGTAGTGGTTAATAATAGCACTTAGGAAATGTCCTAATTTGTTTGCCAGATCTCAGACCCTGGTCCTGTGTTAATGATTGCCAATACACACAGACTCTGATTATTACAATACATGCACACTTAAGATCTAGGTGTGGAAATGCTAAATATCTCACAGTAAAATCTAATACTCCTGTAACTTAGGCACAGTGAACCAGATATTGTGGTAATAAAACTAAGATTTATTTCAAAATGAATGACAATTATTAAACGACCCAGGATTAGTTAAAAGTCAACAAAAGCACTGCTTATTTCATTCCATTAACAAGATTTGAGCTTTCTGATGGACACGTTTCTGCCGTCTGGAAGCGAATAATAGTATAGTAAAGTAAAATAATGAAAAATACCTTACAAAGCACTCGTAGTACTTGCTTGACAACAGAAAGCCCACAACGGCTAAGAAAACAATTCAGTCTTGGTACTAACTAGGTTCCTTAATACAACCACAAAGTGGATCATTACATATCTACCAAGCCTATGCGTTATAATATGACTAATCTCACAAGCATATGGCCAAATGTCTGTGGACAACTGACGATCATACACCTAGATTTAGTTCCTCTAGTGCCGATCCAATAACCGCCCCTCTTCTGGAAGGCTTTCCAGTTCATCCCAAAGATGTTCAGTGGGACAGAGTGCAGGGCTCCGTGCAGGCCTTCTTCCACGCCATCCGTGAGAAACCATTTCTTAATGTATCTCGTTCGTGTTCCGGTGAAAGGAAATTGTAATCCTACAGCATACAAAGACATCCCATACAAGTGCGCGCTTCCAACTTAATGGCAACTGTTTGACGAAGGCCCAAATTTTGCTCAGGTGTCCAAATATTTTGCCATATACATATATATATACATATATATATACACACATATATATACATATATATATACACACACATATATATATATATATATATATATATATATATATATATATATATATATATATATATATATATATATATATATATATATATATATATATATAAAAACAAACTATTATCTCCATGTATGGGTAGAACGCGTACTATGGTTTCTCAATCCAAGTTGAAGCGTCGCACTATTTCTAAAAGTAAAATATGATCTCCATAAACATACAATTGTAGATCTTGAGTCGTCGATTAGTAAAGCCTTTCCACGACCAGTTCTGCCTCTCTCTGTGAGAGAAGTTACCCCTCTCCCCTCCCTCACCCCTTCCTGCTCAGCTCACCCCCTTTAAGATGAAAACCCTCCTCGTTTTTAATACCCAGTACTTCCACTCAGCTCAGGGCCATATTTGAAGTGGGTCTGTACAACTTCATAAATTTTACATCTCACGTTGTATATAAAAAAAAAATAAACGGACAGAAGGATGTCGGAGAGCAAAGGCTAATAATAAACCGATTTTAAAAACCGTGTTATTTAACAAGAGAAAAACCCATGTAATCATTTACTTGGTGAATCTGTCTATATGGGGATAATTTATTTAACATTTAAGGAAGGAATCTCCAGTGTCAGTTTGTAACAGTAAATTTTCTACCACGGGAAAGTCTTCACCTCAGAACCTCAGGGGTTTCTCAGAAACATGACAAACTGCAGTTCTTTTGTCTTAACATCGAGAGAAAAAAAAAAAAAAAGTCTGGTAAAGGAAGACTGCTTTTAAACTGTTATAATGCAAAGGATTTCAGAAAAAAAAACAAAAAAAACTGATATTCCACAGCATTATATATAACGATAAACAATTAAACATCACAATGCGTTGTTCATTCATATACTTTTTCGTGTTAATCTTTGGCGAATCGCTGTGATGTAAAAGGAAAGAAACCCTTTGGGACATGCTGCTATTGGAGAATAAACTTCAGTATGATAATCTCATATTAATGTTCATTTTGCACTGCCTTAAAAAAAAAAAAAGGTGGGGCTGCTTTCGAAGTATGTTTTGGGTTAATGTCCATCTGCACCGTGAAGCACTGTCCGGTGAGTTTAGAACCATTTGACGGAAACTGATAACATAGCCCTATACACTTTAGAACTCATCCTGCTGCCACATCAATGAATAGAAGGAAACCATCTCCACTGGCAGCCAGACATGCCCACACCCTAACACTACCACCACCACCACCACCACCAGGTTTCACAGATAAGGTAGTATAATTCAGATCATGAGCTCTTTTCCTCCTCTTCCCTTTTACTCGTCTCGTCCCCCAATCCTGGTGAAGCAGATCCTTGTTCCGTCTGTGCATCAGATGCTTCCTGTTTTTCCTCCTTCACGTGTTTTTTGCCATTTTTAACTCTTCTTTTGTTCTTCCTCTCTTTGATGTTTACGGTAGACCAACTGTATTTACTCTGGTGAAGTCTTCTCTTGATCGTCGACTCGGACACGGACACGCCTACCTCCTGGAGGGTGGTCTTGATCTGGCCAACTGTTGTGAAGGGGTTTTTCTTCACCAGGGAAAGAATTCGTCTGTCTTCCCCCTCGGTTGTTTTCCGTGGTCTTCCGGACCTGTGGTTGTTCATGAGGTCCCCGGTGTGTTCTATCCTTTTAAGGACAGCCCAAATAGTTGATTTGGCCACACCTAATGTTTTTGCTATCTCTCTGATGGATTTGTTTTCGTTTTTCAGCTTAATGATGGTTTGCTTCACTGGCAGCGACAGCTCTTTGGACTTCATATCAAAGGTTAAAAGTTTCCAAACGCAAAATGACAATTTAAGTCAATTTTTTTGCCTTTTATCTCCTTATTTCTAGGGGAAATAAACGTATCCTGGTATTTTAAGAAACCTTTATGTACAACTGCTAGTACAAAGCCAGGTAATTTCTTTTAAGGAGAGTGTGATGATTTAAATCATGTATTACACCACAGCAGCCTCACCTTTAGACACCAATCAGGTCTTGGATCATCATCAACATTGGGGGTAAGATTGTCCCTTTTGGAAGCATTTAAGTGAAACCTAATAATTTGCACCGGATTAATTTTACATGTACTTATTTAACCAGTTAATCATGTCCTCCCTGGCCTCCTGAATGTACGGTTTGTCCGACGGATTGACGTCTTCTCGTTTACGGTGCACAAATCCGTGACTTTGATTGGGGAAAACCTTCACCTTGAAGTCGACAGTGCACTCGTCCTTCAGTTTTTCCTCAAGTGTTGTCACCTTGGGGAAAAAAAAAAAAAAAGTCAAATATAATTAACATACATTATAATTACCAGTTCAGAATTCCCGTTGTACATCTTACCTGGTCAAGTGGTATCACGGTGTCGTTTTCACCAAAGATGAAGAGCGTCGGACTTTTGAGTTCATAACAATCCTCTCTCGCACGAATGATCCCTGCAAAGATCATATTACATGGGTAAGTGTGTTAATAAGCATCGGAGTTAGTTACTTAAAGTAAGGCAAGTCCTTACATACTGTACTCAAGCATGGTTTGCAATTGTCCACCCTACCGCCATATTACTTCTCTTTGCTTGAACTGGGGAGCGTTTCTATGGGTTTGGTGATGGGTGGGGTTTTTCTTCGGAATCACCCCTTTCACTTTGTGGCGCAAACGGCGACCACTGAACGCAAATAAATGTTCAGCGTTTTTAAATTTCATTTCAGTGACTAAATTTATTCAAGTTGTTCTCTTATAAAACACTATTATGACTGTACTAGCAACGTGTGACGTTGACATCAATGAGGCAGGCAATCATTAAAGATGCAAATATACCTCACGTACATGTTCATACAGAGCTTGTGTGTGTGTGTGTGTGTGTGTGTGTGTGTGTGTGAGAGAGAGAGAGATTGTTCATGTACTCGCTTGGGTATCTTAAGACAGATGTACGTCTGGAGAATTAAAAGCGCCATCCACTAGATGGCGCACAAGAGCCAAAATATCCCTGTCCACCTGGTTTCCAAATCAAACTGTAATGTTTAGTGAATTCGTGTGCAGCAATGTTAAACAGACTGATGAGCTCCATTTCTCTTGAAAACTTTTCTGCTGTCAGCGTGACTTATGATCCGCGTCTCAAATCATAAACCGTCACTGTGCATTCAAAAGTATTTACTAATGTAGAAAATCTGGAAGACTGGTGCTCAGAATGGACCATTCCGTAAGCTCAAAGAGGTTTAAGATTCAAACTATTACAGTTAGTTCCAGTGCAAAATAAAATAAAAAGCAAGCAAACATTTCAGAACTTTGTACTGGGGAAATTGTGTACATCCTTTATCAAAATGTATAACTATCATTTTTTTATTTATTTTTTTTTCGAGTGAGTTACCGTAGACTGACACTCCAGCCTTGACTTCAGGATATTGGAGAGCTATGTAGTGTGTGGCCACGCCACCCCAACAGAAACCCACAACTCCGATCCTTTTAGCTCCACGTTGTTCCTTGAGGTATTTCAAAACCACATCCACCTCCCTGGGTAAATAAAAAAAATACTTCATTAATAAGTTCATAATAAAAATGGAGCTCAATTTGGATTAGGGTTTGGACTACTGATTGAAAGGGAGCGGGATTAAGACGGTCTTTGAGCAAAGCTGTTGAAACCTGTCTCAACCGTAATAAAGACGTCAGTCAAATGTGTACACTATATGGCCAAAAGGTATCTAGCCGTACGTGGGTCTTCCCCAAACTGTTCCCACCAAGTTGGAAGCACAGAATTGTCTAGCATATGCTACAGCGCATGCTGTAGCACCATGATTTCCTGTACCAGGCTCATCATCATCAGCGCCTGACCTCACTAATATTTTCTAGTGATTGAATGGGCAAATCCCCACAGCCACAGCTGGAAAGCCTCCTCAGAAGAGTGAAGGTTATTATAACGGCAAAGAGAGGACTAAATCTGGCATGGGATGTTCAACAAGCACATATGGATACGACTGTTCATGCCACATACCTTCAGCCATACAGCGTATAATACAAGACATGCCAATGATTAAACATTATGATTAATGATTTACTTGTTGATATTGGTGGGTTTTTTGTCCTCAAGCCAATCCTGAAACGTTGACCAGTCACTTGAAGGACACCATGGCTCCTTTCCAAGAAAGAAGTCAGGGCAAACAGCACTGTAATCAGAAGGGAAGGGAGGAAGGAAGAAAAAAGAAAAACAACAGGTAAACTCATACAGTTCATTCTGTAGTTGCAGAAGATACAATTTGTGGCTGGATTTAATAAAGGCTATTTGTGCACATATTTTGATTCTTCTTTCAAAAAGAGCCCATTTTGCCACATACGTGGCAAGAATTTGAATTGGAATATTTGAAATAAAGAATGAATAAATATATTACACATATCCATTTGAAGCGAGCATGTCAGCCATGTATCGCGTATTGGGGAGCTGCCATCCAAAAATGTCCTGAATTACAATGACCGCTTTGTCTGTTGGTGCTTTAGGTTTTACCACATAAGCTTTAACATGCTCAATCTGAACCTCTTCACCGAGACTGCCATATTCCATCCTGTCCCCAATGTCACAAGGGCAGGGCCTGGCTTCATTTGCCATCTAAAAATTGAAAGGATGTTTTTATGTGTTTGTTTTTTGTTAAAAAAAAACAAAACAAAAAAACAACAAAAAAAAAAAAAAAAAACACCTGCTGTGCTGTAGCATTTACAGAAGTACATGCTACGTCTAAATACATTTCAATGCAAACACAATAAATACATTTCACTGTCATGCAATGATTAGAGAATATGAATAGCTGAGTCACTGCTGACTTCCACTCACGACTTCTACTTTACCTTCACAGTAATAACGTGCACTATAATAACCAAGTTCGTGGACACCTGACCATCACAGCCAGCCTTTCTCAAAGATGGAAGCACAGAATTGTATACAATGCCTTTGTATGCTGTAGCATTAGGATTTGCTTTCACTGGAACTAAGGGACCCAAACCTGTTCCAGCAGGACAATGCCCTGTGCACAAAGCGAGTGCAAGAAAGATGGAATGCCAACTGTGCGACTGGCCTCCTCGTCCAACATCGGCACATGAATGCACTTATACCCTCGTGGCTGAATGAGCACAAATCCCCACAGCCATTCTCCAAAATCCAGTACAAAGCCTTCCCAGAAAGAGAGTGGAGGTTAAAACAGCAATGGAGGCACTATATCTGGAATGGTATGTTCATCATGTATATATGGGTGCAAATGGTCAGGTGTTCGGATGAATGGAATCGTAAAGCTTGGATGATTACATTTTTTAAATAAACATACGCAATTTTTTTTAATTATTTCTATTAACAAAAATCAATGCAGCAAAACACATGGTATCGCTAATGATCTCAATTGTAGCATGTAGACTACGTTTTAAAAAAACATGCAAAGACCAAGAATAGGATTTAACACTAAAAGGAAAGCTCACGTCACATTATCTTGGTTAGCGACATTAATGTCACACCTGGCGTAAACCCTACTGTTAGTCATTTTTGCATATTTGATGAGCGTTTCCGCAGAGTGAGGTTTTTGTGCATACGAACGATGAACGGTTTTTTCTTGACTGCCATAAGACCAGCTAGGACAAATCATGACCGGTATGGTTGTAGGCACTGAATTACAAAACAGATCAGATAACTTGGATTCTACATTTCACCAAAATTGAGGGACGGGAGGGCAGTCACAAATCATGAAGAAAGGTACATGGTACCTTTGACACACTCTGAATAAGGGATCGCTCATGACGTTCATGTGGTGGAGTTTAACAAACCACGTCTCCAAAGCTTGCCCAATGGAAGTGTAATATATGCGGCCTCCACCAAAATGTAATAAAATCTGGACACTATACCCTTAAATTGTTTCTGCGAAGTAAAAAAAAAAAAAAAAAAACATTTCTACTTGGGTGAGCAACCACAGGACCATGGGACAACATGCACTTTCAGTTTTGACCTATAAGCTGCAAGTAAAAGAACAAGGAGGAACCTGGAAAGCCAAACGTATTCTTGATTTCACTGAACAAACATTATAACCATTTCATTTTTATTTCACCACACCGGGCAACCTGGTCTGAGAAATTCTGAGTGTAATCTCTGCCTCAAGATTGTGTCATTTGAGAGATCTTGCATTGGATTAAAGCGAAATCATATATAGTATTACTCCTTATTAATCGAATAAAGGCATTCCTTAATACGCTGGGGTCTTTCAGCATTAAACGTAATGAATTCACCAAGGTCTGTTATGTATGAGACTTAAAGTCACTGTTTTTCTTCTGTCTTCCAATAGATCACACTGGGTTTTATGTTGCCTGTATGCCAGGTGAACTTTGCTACTCTGCTGTTTAATCAGTAAGTGTACAAGTTGATGGGAAACTACTCAACCCATTTCCGAGGACGTGCACAAGCGGCACGCCAGACAAGGATAGGTGCGGCAGCCATCTTGTGAACATGTGGTTTATAGAAAGTATAATCCAGTCTTTATAACCTGTACTACATCCGGACTCGATAATGTAACAGGTTACATTACTAATGCAGCAAACTACTTATCCAGCTGACCCTCAAAGCTAGATGAACTACCCGATAGCTGTTTATGTCGAACCCAAAATCTGCTACTTCAGTTCTTTGCGAACACACATGCTTCTTACTCACATGATTACTTTCGTGAGGACATTTACGTAAAACTACAATTAAGCACATGCATTAGATGTATGCTCTTTAGTTACAACTGTCTGACTGAAACACCCACAGAGCAAGTATATCCATCTGCATCCTGCAGGATTATAAAACCACGCCCCCTACAAGGCACACCCACTATTTTAAGTTATGCACACAACAAATACAATTAGGGTAAGGGTTAAGCGGCGGTCACAAGACTTTCAGCATGCAAACCTTCCAGTGACTTCCATTTATACGCATGTGAATGCTGGAGACCGGAAGCGAAGAAGTTCAGCATTTCGCTGCGTTCCAAAGTTCAAGTCATGGTGTGACCTCTTCTGAAAATCCAAGATGGAGGAAGCACCAATTATAGTGGTGTCATAGCATCCTGTTTTATACAACACAGCTTAAAATAATATCAAATCAACATCTAAAGAGAAGTTGCCAGGATTGTGTGCAGGTACATTTTAACGTCGGAGTGTGAGGTCAGATCCAGTCTCCGCCCACATTCGCAGCGGTCTCCATAGAAACTTTGCATGCTGAAAGTCTAGCGTAACCGTCGCCAGGGAAAAGCGATATGGACTTAAAACTATATCATGATATTTTCTGAACCTCCAAGCAGTTAAACACCCCCAACAACGCCCCAACCAGTTAAACACCTCCAACAACGCCCCAACCAGTTAAACACCTCCAACAACGCCCCAACCAGTTAAACACCTCCAACAACACCCCAACCAGTTAAACACCCCCCTCAACGCCCCAACCAGTTAAATACCTCCTCAACCTCCCACCAGTTTAACGTTAAACACCCTACCCCGACCAGTTAAACCTCAACTTGAAATTCCCACTCGTCAGCTTGGAATACTCTTCCCAGCTGACAGTTCCATCCCTGAGTGACGTCATATCAACATGGCCGCTCACAGCCTCAGAAACCAACAAAGCAGCGCTCAATACCTTTAGATTAAGCATGCTTTAAACCCAAGTACTTACTTTGGACGAAATCAACGCATAGACATATTCGCTGGTTAACACTGGGGGTTTTTGAGGAGGAAAATATACATCCCTCACAGTTAGCGAGCTAGCTTGTTGCTAACAAAAGACGAACATGGAGGCGCCCGTGTTTTTGTTACACCTCGCAGGTGAAAATGGCACCGTTTCGTCTCGCAAATACCCACTTACAAGACAAGACAAACGCAGATTCATTGGCTTTTCCACGCTGCTCTTTATTCCGTAAGCGGAAAATGAATTAAGGTCGAATGAACTCGTTCCCGAGGATTTGCACAAGCGACGCGCCAAACGAGCGCAGGATACGCGCGGAAGCCATCTTGTGTGCGCGTACGCGTGGCTTATAGCAAATATTATCCAGATTTTTAAACTGCACAACGTCCAGACTCGACCACGGAACAGATTTACGTTACTAATGCAGCAAACTATCCAGTCGACCCTAAAAGCTCGCTATCTCGCCTTCAATAACACTGTTTATGTCTAACGCGAAATCTGCTACTTCTTCGCAAACACATACGTGTTTCTTTCTCGCTTTCATGAACGAATTTGCGTAAATCTACAATAAACCATAAGTATTAGTTGTATACTCTTTAGTGGATTTTGGTGCATTTCACTTACCGTGTTTTTTTTTTTGTACTGAAACGGTTGTAGCGATTAAAAAAAAAATAGTCTCCGAAACTGGGAAAGGAGGAGGGAAAACACTCATTTATCTGAGCAGGGCCCCTTTAGAAACGCCCACAGAACAGTTGGATTTTTCCACCAAGAGCCAGATCCAAGTGGGCGGGGCTATCTTCAAGTGGGTGGGATTAGCTCCAACTAGGCTTCCGATGGATTAAGGTTAGGGTTAGGGAAGATAGCCCATTGAATCATCCTTTACCGAGCCGTGTTATATTAACATGTCAACATAATCTGTACCATCCATTTCGGTATGGCTAAAGCTAGAAAGATACCACAATAGCAGAATATAACTGCAATACACTGTATGGTCGCTAGATGGCGACAGTCTCAACGATTGGGAATAAATAACTTTAAATGGCAGACTGTATTGACGGCGCTAGGACACAATTGGGCGTCCAAAGCAGAAGGTGCTCTGATTTCTCGATGCCTTGCTGTCACCTAGTACAGTGGTTTTCAAAGTGGGGGCCGCCAGGGGGCGCCCGGGGGGCCTCAACAATTTGGCGTGAAAAATAAATTCTCACTCTCAGACAACCACACACACCAATCACTTCCTAATGTAATGTAAAGGTGTAAGATGTAATTACTAATACAAAATAAAAAAAGGGGGGGGGGTATATTCAGAAGTCTGTATTTTTAATGTGTTTTAAAGACATCTTGCAAAAGGGGGGCCTCAGTCAAATATTAATGCCATTTGGGGAGCCTTGCCCTGGAAAAGTTTGGGAACCCCTTAGCTCCACCCACTTAGTACAATCAAGTGTCATACATCCATGCTAAACATGTTTCCTGCTATATACGTAAATGTTTCCATTATGATAACCATTTCCTTCATAAACATTCTAAACCACACTTACTGAAGTGGAAACACATTAAACTACATTGTAGTTTTTTTTTCATGTCCTTATATGTAGAATGGGGAGGCATTTGGGAGACGCCCGTATTTACTCATAAATATTTTTAAAAGAAAAAAAAACGTTACCACATTAGTAAACGAGTAGTAGAAACAAAGATATATACAAACACATATAGGTCGCAAGCTGGACACTCCCTGTTTCTTAAATAGCGAGGGTGGGTTTAAGAAGAAGGGAAGAGAGAAGGAAAAAGGCACCGCTGGGATTCGAACCCAGGATCTCCTGTTTACTAGACAGGCGCTTTAACCAACTAAGCCACGGCGCCGCGCTCACCATTGGCGCATTATTTCACAAGAGGGCGTTTGTAATAATAATAAGTACCAGCGATTCTTATTGTGTAAGACATGTAAATGGACTCTTTTAAAACATTACGACTATGAGAGAAACCCCCCAGTAGAAGTTTACACAGGATGTGTTCGTGTTGAAAAATACACTATACTACACATTTACACTAATGAAATATACACTACACGTTAATATATACACTAATGTAAATTTTAATCAGGATCCATTAAAAAAAAAATTAATCTGCAAGTTTGCATGTACAGGTACAATCACTTTCATAGGAATAGTATATACTGGTTAAAAGTCAAAGTTGGCTTGAGGTTTGACGTTCAATAATTTAGGGACCGTCTGTAAAGTTACATACCTTAATGGTGTGCACGTTTCTAACTTCAACAGCATTTGAAGGGAATGACTTCCAGTCACACAGCCAAGTGTAAAGTGTTTGTTATGTCCATCCACTGCTTACCCTTTGTTGTAGCAGACCTTTTGCCCTCAAGGGTTGTACACATCAGAATCTCTTCAACAATGTTATTTGTGACAAACAACTCCCAGGCATCTTTAGGGGACACGGTGATGGGCCCTGTAGATGGTCCAGGACGCTCCCTCGAGATGTTGTGACTTTGAGCTTTGCTTTGATTAGGAGGTTCATGACTCCAACATGATCCATTACAGCTTACCCATGTAGACAGGACTTGGGTCTCTCTTTCAGCCTCTGAGGCCTCATCAGTGGATCTATCATCTGTTATTACATCCTGATGTTCCTGATCTCCCGTAGAACCTGGTCTGCATTTTAACATATGGTAAAGTTGTGTTTATATTCTTTTTTTGTGTGTGTGTGGTTATGCCTATACCCAATGGCTATTTTTTTCAAATTTGTTTTAATTTTTGAAAGTAAATAAAATATCCTTGAGTAGGAGAAATATGAGGGTTGTATAACTACGTTAATGGCGTTGAGGATTAATCTCGCCTAGGGCAGCAAATGGGGTAGGACAGGTGTTCTGTCGATTCATGCTACCCATCGAGATGTGCTACTTCTGCGCATGTGCAGACCCACATTATTTTTCTGCGTTACAAATTATAGACTTCAATTACAGCTCTTGAGTGTCTCACAAAAATGCTGATGTGGCCCTGCAGATTTCGAGTTTGTCACCCCTGATGTTCAATCTTTCATGTAACACTATATCTGTGGGGTGGTGGTGGGGCCCATGAATTAGCTGTTGCTTAGGGTCCCAAAATGTTCAGAAATGTCCCTGCCATGGAGGCTTGTGGGACCTCACATTGCAAATAATGGGGTTTGAGCCACTTTAATTCCAAATTAACAAATTGATTAAAAGTTTGACCAGCCCATCTGTGGACGCTAAACACTGGTGCGAATCAATTTAATCAGTGTAGATAGTTAGTGTAGTTCACGAAGAAGGTATGACATAAAAGCAGCAAGTAAGGTTGTACAGTACGGAGCTCTTTCGGGGATCCCGACTCTGCATTTCCTGTACTAATGTCTAACTAATGTATACTCATTGGTATGCAGTAGGTTCATGCTCAATCAATGGAGGCCTGTGGCTCATCAGGGATCCGGATCAGTGTTTCCTCATGGAAGCAGGTAGCTGGAAATGCCTGGCTTCCCCACAGCACCAGCAAACGCGCCTGGGTTTTGGCCAGGCTTCAACTCTGGGAAGTTGGTAGGTTTCCTCACACTGCTTGCTTCAGGTCCTTTCACAACATTTCTATTGGATTAAGATTAGGACTTTGACTTGGCCATTCCTAAACATTAACTTTATTCTTCTGTAACCATTCCTTAGTAGAAGGACTTGTGTGCTTAGGATCGTTGATTTGCTGCATGACCCACTTTCTTTTGCGATTCAGATCACAGACAGATGTCCTGAGATTTTCCTTTAGAGTTAGCTGGTATAATTCAGAATTCATTGTTCCATCAATGATGGCAAATCGTTCTGGCCCAGATGCAGCAAAAGAGTCCCAAACCGTGATACTACTACCACATACTATCACAGATGGGATACAGTTCTTATGCTGGAATGCAGTGTTTTCCTTTCTCCAAACATAACACTTCTCATTGAAACCAAAAAGTTCAATTTTGGTCTCATCCCTCCACAAAACATTATTCCAGAAGCCTTCTGCAGCAGTGTTCTTTTTGGAGAGCAGTGGCTTTCTCCTTGCAACCCTGCCATGCACAGCATTGTTGTTCAGTGTTCTCCTGATGGTGGACTTATGAACATTAGTCAATGTAAGAGAGGCCTTTTAGTTGCTTAAAAGTTACCCTGGGTTTATTTGTGACCTCGGGACTACTACACATCTTGTGATCTTTGTTGGTCAACAAGTCCTGGGGTCTGAACAATTGTCTTGAATTTCCTCCATCGGTACACAAGCTGTCTGACTGTGGATTGGTGGAGTGCATACTCTTTAGAGATGGTTTTGTAATCCTTTCAAGCCTGCTGAGCAACAACTCTTCTTTTTCTAAGGTCCTCAGAAATCTGAATCTTTGTTCATGCCACGATACACTTCCACAAACGTGTGTTGTGGAGATCAGACTTCGATAGATCCCTGTTCTTTAAATAAAACAGGGCGCTCACTCGCACCTGACTGTTATTCCATTGATTGAAAACACCTAACTCTAATTTCACCTTCAAATTAAACTGCTAATCCCAGAGGTTCACATACTTTTGTTACTCACAGATATGTAATTTTGGATCATTTTCCTCAGTAAATAAATGACCATATGTACTAGGTAATATTTTTGTCTTGTTTGTTTAATGGGTTCTCTTTATGTGCTTTTAGGAATTGTGTGATAATCTTTAGGTCATACTCATGCAGAAATATAGAAAATTCTAAAGGGTTCACAAACTTTCAAGCACCACTGTATGTTTATTAAACTTTAGTGACCTTTTTCTTTTTTTAAATTAATAAAAAAAAAAAAAAATAAAAAAAAAAGACCACTGAAAAACTGAACAATAGGAACATTTATTTCAGGAAAGAAATTACAAAGTCTCCAAGTAGCAATAAAGCATCAGATCACAGTAAATACGTCAGTAATCTGAGTAATGCTCAAGTACAGTTTAGATACAGGGCTATGTTTTATTAAACTGGATTTTTTTTTTATTTTATTCAGATTATTTTGCAGAGGGATATATGTGACAAGGATAACTCTAAATTGGATAGACCTGTGCATTTTATACCTTAAGCTGCACAGCAGATACCCTTTCAGGCTGTAGTTTGGTGTCTATATGTACATGACATTGACAGTTGGTTGTGGAAAAAGAAAAACATGTGACCTACAAGACAGAGACATAAGGGAATCAGTATTTGAGGAAGTTCAAACCAGTACCATAAATAATATCAGTACAAAGCCAATGAATCCCAGGGGAAACAGACATGAGGTAGGCATGTACTGATATTAAAATAAATAATAAGTTTATAAAAGTCTATAATGTATAGAACTATACATTAACATTACTATTATAGGATTGCCTTATTCGAGCACAAATGCAAATATGAAGCCTTAGAAAAAGCTGCCTTCTGAATTGGACAAAGCTTAGCTTAAGGGCACAAGTGCTGCCCAAAGATGCCACGTATCTAGACAGCCTCCACCTTTGAGTTATTGAAAATCACAATGTATTGTATAACCAATGACTGACGGAAGCATAATACAGAAGAAAAGATTTGAGTGTTATTACATAAAACTTAACTGACCGGGTAGAACAATCTCATGAACAATCTCATGTGTAGCTGGACAAAACTGTGGAGAATAGCCAATATACCTTAAACAGATAATGGCCGATGGTTCACTGATCTGCCTTTCTTCTGATCCGTGTTCAGGGTTTTAAAGCTAAATTTCATTAAGCCATTTCATCTGGAAACTTTCCATAGGTACAATTTGACTGCTTTTGTGTATTTTGCCAAACAGTAATTAAAGTTAAACATTCATAATTAATAACTGTGCCTCAGTGTCTAAGGCTCTATGTGCTGAGAACCCGTTTGTAGACGGTAGACCAGGGGCGTCCAATCTTATCTGCAAAGGGTCGGTGTGGGTGCAGGTTTTCATTCCAACCAGCAGGAGGCACACCTGATTCCACCTGTTTAATCAGTTGATCTTGGCTTTCAATAGACTCAGGTGTGGCTTCTGATTGTCTGGAATGAAAACCTGCACCCACACCGGCCCTTTTCCGGATAAGATCGGACACCCCTGATGTAGACCATTGGGTCTCTTTAGAGCCCTCAAAGATGCCTTTCCAGTGTATCGGTGCTCTCACACAGTTTTATGATTACACTCAAATAGGTTTTAGATTATGTGAGGCAGCTAGAGTTCACATCTAAACATCTACCAACATGACATAAAAATTCTCCCAGAGGTTCCGTCAGGTTAGCTCCTACACTATATGACCACCACACCTATATACGGGCCTTTCCCAACCTGATGCCACAAAGTTGAAAGTGCACAATTATATATGATGTCGTTGTATGCTGTAGCATTACAGTCTCCCTTTGCTGTAACTAAGAAGCCCAAATATGTTCCAGCACGATAAAAATCCCTGTGCACAAAGCAAAGTCCATGAAGAAATGGCTTGCCAAGTGGAAGAACTTGAGTGGCCTGCACAGAGCCCTGACCTCAACCCCATTGAACACCTTTGGGATAAACTGGAATGCTCATGTGCCCCAAGACTCCTCACCCGACATCAGTGCCCGACCCTTACAAATGCTCTTGTGGATGGATGGATGGATGGATGGATGGATAAATAGATAGATAGACAGGTGTCCACAACCTTTTGGCCAATATAGCATATCGGCCAGTGAGCTAATGTTAACGTTTATGAATATTACCACGAGAAACTCTCAAAAGTCCGATCTGCTTGACACATTCCCATCTACGGCATCTCACTATTCGCACGTTCAAATCCCGACAATGCCTCGGCCGTCTGCGGCCAGGCGCCAAGCAAACGAAACTGACCGATCATGGACATCTGTCAAATCATGTTTGAAGAAGAGGGCAGATAGTGCTTTCATCCGAGTGCGCTACAATGCCTCGGGCAGCGATTCGAAAACGATAATATTAGGTGTTAAAATAGCAATATGCCTTTACTGTACAAGTCATAGCGCTCAATTTGTCCAGCAACACATTCTATCCTGAGAAATTCACCCAATCTGACCTCGGTGTGATTATTAATCAAATGTATAAAACAATACTGTATAAACAGAAGTGGCCTTTAAACACATGTTTCTTTACAGATCAGACTGAAGACCTATGTTTTGGCATGACCCCTCTGATGAAAAAAAGAATAATAATAAATAAATAAAAATGCATATGTCCTTTAGCCCTTTGCTCATGAAACAATACAGGAAATGTGACAAAACTGAAAACAGCAGCTGGTTTATCTTAGTGGGATCAAGACAAGTCTACAGCAAGTTTATAATAAATTAAACAGGGTTATAGTGTTAATATATATTTGGCAGAGGTTTGCAGGAGATGGACATGTATAGATCACCTTTACTCTCCTCTCACCCCCCTTCCCCTTTCATCAGTAGTGGAGGACCAGTGTTATTGCCTAGCAGTCAAAGTAAAAAACACCCTTCAGAGTGCAAAATTTAATCACAGATTAGTGTCACTATCTTTATAATCATCATAATTCAAAACCTTCTACAGCTCATAGTGTGTGGCAGCAACACAAATGACTCTTAAAACAAAAACCAACAGGATTTTTTTTTTTTTTTTTTTTTTTTTTTTTTTGGTTAGACATTTAAAATGTCTATTTTTGTCCAGTTGTTCATAAGTGCAGCAAATTGCATCAGAGTTGGAAGTGGTGGAAGAAGCACACGTGTGTATCTGTACGTGTGTGGGAGTGTGTGTACACATACAAAACTTCCTCAAACACCATTAAGCAGAACACGAGGGGAATGGGACGATTTCACGATTAACGACGTGGTGGAAATGCAGTATGCTGTTATTGTACAGGACATTACGATTACAGAACAGACGGACGTATTATCGTATTATGCACAAAAAAAGTCCACAGAAACGTTTGCTATTCAAGTCCTCTTTAAATGAGAAAGCTAATTCTGGGGGGGGAAGAAAAAAAAAAAAAAAAAAGCTTAAACAGCTTAACCAGCAGTATTAACCAATCCCTCCCTCCTTCCCACCCCGATACCCACCCCCTGCCCCTGCCTAAAAAGTATGTTGCTTTTTGTTCTTAAATAATCACTGGCCTACTGTTTAAAAGTGTAATCAGTATATGAAGACTACTTTCACATTTGTAAACGTTTTTTTTTTTTGTTTGTTTTTTCTCCTTTCTCACCCCTCATCCTTCTCAGAGACCCTCAGCTACAGCGCTTCATGTGTTCCAGGACATACTCAGGGAAGTGCAGGCTGCACACCTGCAAGCCATCCAGTTTGCAAGGCATTCTGGGATACTCATCCTCCTTCCACTTGTTCTCCTCGGGGTCAAAGGTGAGTATAGAGTCGCTGTAATGGCCGTTGTAGCACAATCCACCCAGCACCATGATCTGTTTGTCTAGTACGGCCACGCCATGCCCACTTCGCCCAATGGGCATGGAGGCAAGGATGGTCCATTCGTCCGTTTCCGGATTGTACACTTCCGTTGAAGGGCAGCCTTGGGATTCGAAAGACGCCCTCAGGATTACACAAACCCCTCCGAACACGTAAAGTTTCCCGTTGTGGGAGATCATCTTGTGGAAACAGCGTGCATAGTTCATCTTAGATTTGTTCTCCCAGCAGTTAGTAAGAATGGGATTGCGGCGTGTGCGGTGTTCCGATGCTCCCTCGCGCTCGGGATCAAACACACACACCTGTTTGGAGGTGGAGGATGATGTGATGCCACCCGTGATGTACAGTTTTCCATTCAACACCGTGCCCTCGTGGCCGTATTTGTTAACTGGATACGGATCCACGAACTCCCACTTATCCTCTGCAATGTCATAGCGCTCTGTCGAGTAAAACGTCTCGTCCCGTGTCCGTCCTGCCACGGCGTAGATGAACTTTCCGATCACACCGACAGCAAATTCTGACCTAGGGACCGACATGTCTGCCATCCTGAGCCAGGAATTCTGCCTTGGATCGTAGCGGTAAACCTTGGATGATGCGTGAAACTCTCCATCCGGCCCTAGCTCCTCGCCTCCTAACAGGAAAGCAAAATTGTTGACGATGGCCAAACAATCAGGCCGAAGAGGAACTTGTGGACCTTCCAACTCCCACCAAACCTTTGGCCGATGCAGCAGGAGGATCTTGCTGTTCACCATGCTGTGACCGATCATCCCTCGGAACACGGCCGTCTGAGGCCGAACAGATCGGATCCGGTTGGACTTCGTTTCGGCTAGCGGCTGCTCGTTCACCGAATGAAAGTAGTTGAGTGCCTGGTCCACTTCCTGCCTCAGCTGACGGGAGTAACGATAGAACTCGGAGGTCTTCACCTAAGGAATAAAAGCAAGTCATGTCAACGCTGTTATGATGTCAACTCAAATCCATTAACAAAGTCTTTTAAAATATCAGTGACGGGTCAAACCCTGGATACCCAACTCTACACATTTGTCTTCTCAGTCCACAGAGTGTGTGCACTGTCGTCTTCAAAAGAGTGTCCCTTTCATGTAGGTCTAGCTAGTGAGGAATTAATCCTCCTATACTTTTTTGATAGGCATGGGCAAACTATGCAGCATAAATGTACGTTCCTTGGGTTTTAAGGTGCATAAAACCGAATCTCTGAAGATTAAACACACCAGGCAACAAAAGAAAATGGTATTTCTACAGAACCTTGTAAATTTTCTCAGGACTGAATTGTGTAATGTAACTTGTAGAAAACCATAAAAACCGATAACGTTACAATTGTTAACCCTCCTACTATGTTGGGGGAAATAGAGTTACACCCATCATCATGTTATGCGTCAAAATGACTTCCAGAGTTTAAATACACACACAAAAACCAACAAAACCCCAGCAAAGAACAGCTTGAAACAGTAAACCTTTATTATGGCTTATCCTGAGATAAGCCATAAGAAGAAATATTCGGATATAAGTTCATGACAATAAATGAGGAAAAGTCAAAACATTCAAGGAGAAAATGTGGAAATTGGTCAAATTGACCCATAACATAATAGGAGTGTTACACCAGGACCAATCTTTTGTTTTCAATACAATATAACGCTGATATTTGAACTTGTGAGTGCTGTGTGATACACACCATTACTCCAATATGTAAGGCCTTGTGTGAAACATCACTGGCATGATGGTGGCAGGTATGCATTTATTATTACATTTATAGCATAAAATATATCCGTGGTTCAAACAGAAAAACATGTCAAATCCAAGCTGATATCAATCTAGCATTTCGGACTAATATCATTCCACAGCATTGGAATCCTTCACGATCATCATAGGAATTGTGCATACTGATCTACGCTTTAAAGAAATCAATACCGAATGAATACCTTTTCGAACACTTGTGTCGGTGTCATGAGGCCGAAGCGCAGGTTCTGCACTACGGCGTCCGTGTGTCTCCAGCGGCGTCGGTCATGTCTGAGCCAGGCCTGCACAGCCTCGTACAGCTCGATCTCCGGGAACCGACTCAGCCGTTCACTGCCCAGGCACACCACCAGCTTCTCCAGGCTCAGGTAGGACAAAAAGTCCGGCCTCGACATCAGAGGCACAAAGTTCTCCAGCAGGAAGGCGTCCAGCCGTTCCTGCACCCCCTCCACAGCTACACTGAAGTCATCCAACAGCCTCATGACCTCGGCACAGTTCTCCAGGCAGATTTTGGCCAACAGGAAAGAACAGCAGAACTCCACAGCCTCAGTGAGCTGCACGTACATGGCCGCCTGCAGAATCTCCTGCACTGTGGGCATGCTGAGTTCCAACGAGCCATAATACATGAAGCGAAGGACGTGGCCGAAGCCAGCTGCTGTCAGCCCTTTCATGTGGATCTTGTCCTGGTCTCGCTCGCGCATATCTGCCGTGAACATCACCCGGAAGTAGTCGCTCTGTGTGGCCAACAGGGCCTTGTGGGCCTGGAAGTGATGCTCTTCTATCAGGAGCGTCACATCCAGCAGGAGACGTTCCTCGTACAAGGCTCGGAAGCCTGAGGACACGCTCCCATCATGCACCTGTGACAGGTACACCTCAACGTCCCCAGCCATTAAGCACCTGAAAGGGAAGAGGGAAAGAAAAAAAAAAAACAACATTTTTTTAGAGCACAAATTACTAGCGTCGTGAATGTCTTCATAAAGAACTTCCTTTTCACTGATGGACAGGGTAAAGGGGGGTGATACAAGCAATAAGTGGGTTACAGTCAGTAGTATGCACCTACAGAATATTCTATAGGGCCATTGCACCTGATAAAACGGCACATTATGAAAGTTCATTTCAGGTAACGGTTGGTTTTAATGTCCTATATTTGAATGCATTATATAATAATAAGCCGATGGCATCACAGAAATGAAAACCTACATCACAGCCGCAGCTAAAGGACAAAAAAATGACACATCTTCCAGTCATATACAGTATCTTCATAGATTAATAAAAACATTATTCTTCTTATGAAGAAAATAAATAAATAAATAAATAAATAAATAAATAAAATCACCCTAATTTTTTTTTTTTTAATATGAGTTGATGCGATATTGAGCTTACGCAAACACAAAAAACCTGACAGATGCTAAAGAAGCTTCTGGAAGGACTTCAAGAACATTCACACCTCAGCAGTTTGGGTTGTGATGTGAGAGCCAACTTTGCTGCTCCACACTTTCTCTTTCCATACACACACACATACACACACACACACACACACACACACACACACACACACACACGTACAAACACACGTACAAACACACATGCATACACATACACACACTGCACACTCACCTCTGATTGGCCACGGGCATGTCACTGGGGGGTGTCCGAGCCAATCAGAGGACAGTGGCCCTTTGTGTCCGTAGGAAAAAACCTCTTTTCTGAGGGATTCACCTAAATGACAAGTCAACAAATATTCATCTATATGACAACATGCCCCAGTCATTAAGTTCATGTGAAACATTCACAATCAATTTGCCAAAATATTGTTTGTCCCTTTTTATATACAGGCATTCAGAGACACAAAACGCGATGAGATTTCTGGGAAAAGTATCACTACCCAGAACTTAGAATGTATAATTAGACCATTCAGATGCCCATTTGATCAACAACTACGAACGTGTCCCAAATGCTTGTATTTAAGAGCAAATTTCTTATTAGAATCCATCAAGAAACCAAAAAAAAACAACAAAAACAACAAAAAAAAAACACATGAAGACTTCCTGGAAATGAGAATAGATAAACTGCACTAAAGGTGATTCAGTAGCTAATTAGCTCTAGCACCATAATATCAGCAAAGGATGATGGTCTTACAGTCTTATTTGGTCCGTATCATTTTTCTCCATTCCTTATGTAATTATCTAAAGAAATTAATAAATAAAATAAAACAAAATAAATAAATAAATAGTAGACGAGTAGTAAAAAAAAAAAAACATTAAAAATAAAATAAAGTAGCTCTGTCATTGTGCTCGTACCTTTTGGAGGCGTCCTGGCCGGTCGGCGGCTTCGCTGTCAGTGTGCCGAGAGGACGCTCACATTTCCTTTGCTTGTGTTTCCCCTGTTCTAATGTGTGAAAAACAGGGATTTTACTGCACTAACACCACAAACACTCCTACACATTTTACACAGACTTAAGGAAAAGAAAAAAACAAACAAACATTGAAACACTCTAGTAGTAGTCTGAATGTAATTTGAAAGAAAAGAAAAGAGAAAAAAAAACACGGCGCATTAACGGGTTATCGGTACACTCGAGATTAGACGATACCGGAATCAGGTACACCTTAAAATGCTTGCGATCTGAATATTGTTCCACACCTTTCCATTTTGAACCAACATAAAGACAGCCACGCACAATTTGTTTTTTTTTTTTACGTAGATATGGAATACGGCCCGTGTCCTCCTTCGACAATTCCGTTCACCAGCTGAGCGCTCCACGAAAGAACGTCCGGCAACACGGACAGAAAATCTTGCTCCGATTACAGTACTGTCGAATTGTTCGATCTGACTGGTCAGAAGGTGTTGATGAACTTTCTATAACGGCAGGTCCGACAGGAGTGCCGACTGTAATTCGATTGATAACGGAGAGCTTTACGTTAATGCAGTAAATCATTTTAAACGCGTTATCGTTTCCATATTAATAGCTAATTCACAGGAACTTGCACGGCGGACGAGCTACATGATCTAAGCCTAATAATCATCACGTTAAAACGTGTTGTTAGAAAGAAAAAATGTACTGTCCTTGATGTGGGGAAGCGTTCTGTAAGGAGACAATTATTTCAACATTATTAAAGGAAGGAGACCGGCATGACAATCTGTATCAATCCATTTTCAGGACCGCTTATCTTACACGGGGTCACAGGGGAGTCTGGAGCCTATCCCAGGGAACTCGAGGCAAAAGGTGTGTGTTGGCGGACATTGGACAGGGGGCCAACTCATCGCAGGGTATAAATCACGCATACGTTCACATACTAAAGACAATTTGGACAGGCCAATCAGCCTACAATGGATGCATTTCTTTGAACTGGGGAGGAAACCGGAGTACCCGCAAAGCACGGAGAGAACGTGCATGCTCCGTGCCCCCAACGGTCTGCATTTTTTATTTATTTATTTTTTTGTATTATTAACTCAGAAAAAAGAAAGGCCAGTGAAGGCACTACTGTTTATCGCTGCGATAAAGTAAGTGATAACTAACTTATTATAAGTAACACAAGAACCTCTTGTGGATGTTCAACAACATTAAATGTGACTGGAAATGGATAAAAAAAAAACACACACACACAAAAAAAAACACAAGATGCTATTCTTTAACAAATAAATAATAATAATTAAAAAAAAACAACTGTTGGCAAACTGTTGTAGTATAAGCGGAATAGAACACTTCAAGACATGCAGTTATAAACAATACTGCTTCCTATCAGACCACAAGGTTACTATTGCAATGTTGTGTTTTATTCCTTACATAACAAAAGTAGCAATTTGTTAACACAGTATCTTAATACTATAAATCGGGATTAACTATCATGGCAATCACAGTTTGAAACAAGCGACAGCAGATTCACATCAAATAACATCATTTCTGTTCGTGAAAGGGGGGGAAAGTGTCAACCATGATGTGAAGTATACTCTGTTCTCTCTCTCTCTCTCTCTCTCAGTCTTTCCTTATGTAAAACCACTCTGCCATGTGGAAGACAATCATAAAAAACTACTACTGGTTGTAAAGTATGTCAAAAAGTGTGATGAAGTGTGGCAAGAGCACGACAACTAAAAAGAGCCAAGCGGTCAGGGTGTTAATGTGACAGGAGTGAGTGACTGTCGTGTTTAATAAGCAGGTGAAGGATTTACAGATGCACACTCCATTACTCTTTAAACACAACACCAGAGCAACACAACATCTACCCAGGTGATTTAAAGAAAACCACAAGCACTGAGCCAATCACTGATTAATGAATGATTAATGAGACACACAGACACACAGAGAGAGAGAGAGAGAGAGAGAGACAGAGACAGAGACAGAGAGAGAGACTGTTACACTGTAACCCAGCAGGTAAAATGGCATTAGCAGTGTTATCAATCAGTGTTACAGTTACAGAGTCAAACCGCTTCAGTTACTACGACATGCTTCCCAATGACGTCATTTTACCCCCCCACAGCTACAGAGAGCACGAGCGGCGGCGGTAGTAGTATTATTAATTCTTCTTCTTCTTCATACGTTAGAGGTTTAAATACCTCGGCGATGCGACTCCACACAACCCCGCTTCGACCACGGAGCCCGGGATCCTTCTGACATGGAGGGCCGGTGATTAACTTGTTTTAGAGCTCAGAAAGACTGGACGTAAAAAGAAATCATGACCGGTGGTGACATCTCGTCCGTACGCGACCCTGCGTGCCAACAAACCAACGTTACTTTGACGGAATTACAACATTATGCTTGCCTACAGCCTTTCCAGCCATTCTAGAGGCCATATTATTGTCTGCACTGACGTCATTTCCTGCAGAAGATCCGGGCGACCGGATGTGGAGGTGTTGGAGTGCAGAATAGAACGCCTCTCAGGGCGAGATGTAAAAATCGTAGGAAGCGCCGAGGGGGGCGAGGGGGCGTGTGTGTGTGTGTGTGTGTGTGTGTGTGTGTGTGTGTGTGTGTGTGTGTGTTGGGGGGGGGGTGTTATTTATTTATTATGATTATTAATTGCGCAGTGCGAATAACCGACATGTGATTGGCTGAGGGAAAGACGGTGTTGCGGGGGCAACCGCTCAGGTTTAGATTGACTGAAAATAAAGCTATGTAAATTATGTCACCTATAAATGATTTCTGATTGGTCAGAAAGTGCAGATTAATTTCCATACTAACAGTTCCAGCTGCAAGACAGTCACGTGCTGTGTCTCAACTCGCCTACTTTGTGAAGAAACAAACAAACAGAAACACAAACATTTGAGTGTGTAGTAAAAGAGCACTGGGACATATTAACACCACTGATCTAGATATAGAAGATATAGTTTTATCACGTAATGGAGGAGAACGTTGTTGCTTACTTACACATACCGTCACTGTAAACAAACTCCTCGTTGCATTTCAGCTTTTCCTTTATTCATTATTCCTTATATAATTTCTGCTAGGCTAATACATTAATTTTACTGCTCCCTTGATTTATTTTTCCACATTTCATTTACGGGGGGGTTGGTTCCTCCGGGTACTCCAGTTTCCTCCCCTGGTCCAAAGACATGCATGGTAGGGTGATTGGCGTGTCCAAAGTGTCCGTGAATGTGTATGAATGTGTATGTGATTGTGCGCTCGTGCCTCGTGCCCGATGCTCCCTGGGATAGTCTCCAGGTTCCTCGTGACCCAGTAAGGATAAGCGGTATAGAAGATGGATGGATGGATGGAATTCGGTGAAGCAAACTCTCGCGTAAGGACTTGTGGGAAACATTAGCTGAAAAAGTGTCCACGGATCCACAATCTACCAGAAATAGTCAACCATCCTGATACCTTTGTGATATTCATTCCAACACACTACGATTTGGGACACACTCATTCTAATCTCGGATATTGTTTAGGATGGATAGTAGACGAATTGGGATGCGGCAACAGATTTATTTACATATTTACTGCACTCATACTAATACATCATTGATTCCATAGAAAAAACTGATTTACAGGCAGAGACAGGGAGGTGCATGTTCACGCCCTACCGTTAGCTTTTATTATTATTATTATTATTATTATTATTATTGATGTTGTTGTTGTTATCACCAAATAAAGGCCGTAAGGACATCCTGCACGAACACTTGCATAGGGTGAAGTCTTCATATGAATATATGTATGCAATTATGTTTATATATATACACACACATATAGCTGCACGTATCGTGATCGTGTCCACTAGGGGGCAGTGTCGCACAAACCCATAGCGTTAAAACATTTTAATTTTATTGGTCACACACACAACAATACACAGTGAAATAAACAGTGGAAAAACTACATTCCCATCCCGGGAGTTGAACCCGGGCCACCTGGGTGAAAACCAGGAACCCTGACCGATAGACCATATAGGAGATGTAACATTAATTCTGTGAAAGAGAAAGAGTCCATGGAAAGCCAAATTTGGTGCACTATTTTTGTCTAAAAATGACACCTCATATACTGCCACACAGCTAATTATGTTTTAATTGATCATTTTCAAAGTCCCCTGGTCATTGACTGTCTGTTCGATCGATCACATTTTTGGAGAACTCAGCCTAGCTTCAGCGGCTGACCTCGGTGCACACTCCTGCCCTGCTGAAAAAAACAAAACAATAGAAACCATCACAGAAATTCTAATGTTTTCCACTACAAATACCATTGCAAACCTCATCAACTAACCATTGAAACCATTATCATCACCATTATTGGTTGTAATGGTATCCACTAGACATAACATTCCACCAATATAAGGCAGCAAATTACACAAGGACCATTACAGTTTCCATTAAAACCAGTACAAGTCCCATTATAAACGTTAAAACTATTACAAATTCTCTGAGGGTTTCTATTGTTTTGTTGGGGGTTTTTTTTCAACAAGGTGGGCTTTACCTCTTGCCTCACCTTCATTGGAAACAAAAGCTTGTGGGCCAGTACTCAGCAGTAGCTACCAGTACTGTTGCTTGTTTGAAGCTGTTATAAGGTATAAAGTTATATAGTGCACAAAAACATTTATTTAAAAATGCACATACAATTTTTACATAGTGTGTACACTGCTCCCAGCTGTCTATTCTACACATACTGGCATGGGTTTTATTTGCTTACAGTTTTGTACACCATACTGATCACCACCATGATGAAACAAACCGCATAATATACAACTGTGAAAGTTTGCTCTCTCTGTATTTTAACTCTATATGCAAACCACACCACAAAAGAGAAAAACTCTGCAGGTTTCAGTGTAGAAATAATAAATGAAAGGCAACATGGGCATAACTTTGCTTGGAAAAGCAACTCTTGTATCGAGGCACTTCAGTTTATCCAGTGTTTAAGTTCTACCAATCTAGGAATTATGGATGTTTTAGGGATTTAAAAAAAAAAACTGAGTTAGCCTACTATATGGTTGACATCACCTACATTATGTTTTTAATCAGCGGACTGTTAAGACAAAAAACAAAGTAAAGTGTGCAATGCTGCAGGATTGAATCAGCCATGAATTTGATCACACTTTTGTTACAACCCGCTAGCTTTGGGATGGGAGTTTTTTTTGTGTGTGTGTGCTGTGCCATGTTTTGTGTGCAGGTCCGGACACGCGCCCAGAGATTCCAGCCTGACCTAGCCTGCCTTGCTCCTGCCTCCCAGGATGACATCACTGAGTGGCGGCCATATCTGGAGAGGAAGAAGATATGTTCTATATTCCACATTCTGTTAGACTGCAAAAGGTATGAGGAGGAAAGAACTGAGCTAGAGATGCAGATTGGAAAACAAAACATGACACTAGAGAACTTGCTGGGGAAAACATCTGGGAAAATGCACCGCCCCCTAATAAACTATTTAAAAAATACTGGTGAGAGACTTTAGTAATCTAGTAGGAATATCTACTATATAGCTATTTATCTCTTTATTTTCTTTTATTTATGTGTTATTGTTTTGGTATTATTATTATTATTATTATTATTATTATTTTATTTTTTATTTCTTCTTCTTCTTCGTATTATTATTATTATTATTATTATTATTATTATTATTATTATTAATATTATTATTGTTGTTGTTTGTTTGTTTGTTTGTTCGTTTGTTTTCTTTCTATTCCTGGCAATCTACTGCCAACATTCCAGTCCAGTAGGGGGCGGTAATGCACCTCTAGTGGTTTGCCAACCGCCATTAAAACAAAAAGAAGTAGAAGAACAATATTCTATATTCACAATTCTGTATTCACAACTCTATATTCTGACTGCTGTTCTGGGTTTTGACTGTGGTTTTGGATGTTCCTGTATCTGGTTGTGTATACATGTTTGCTTGGTTCACTAGCATGTAGGGTGTGGCTGCCATTTCTTTTGGGAGAGGGTCCTTTTGTATCTGTTTTTGGCTTAGGGAGTTTAGGGAAGTATTTGTATTTTCTTTGTTGTTTTCTTTTTAGGTAAGCTATCTACCTAACAATAGAATCCTTTTGTTTATTATTTTGGCTTTGGCCCACCCTGAAGTTATGCCTGGTTTGGTTCTTTGTGGAGTGGTATGTATATAATTCTGTGTTTTACAATATACCCCAATTTTGTTTTGAACAACCTTGTTGTGTGTTATTCTTGGCTCCCTCATTTTTAAAGGTCAAATTCCACTGAATCCCGAGCTGGTTAATCTGTGCGACCTAACCTAGACTGGGCCGTAACACTTTATATTAGCGTATGCCACAATATCATGGTTTTTGTTTGTAAATAAGTAGGGTTGGGAGGGTCACTTTAAAAATGTATTCGGTTAGTTTCAAATTACTTCATGAAAAATGTCATCGGTATTACAATGTGAAAGTAATGCAATCTAATTGTTTCGGCAAGCCTTTTATAATCGATCAAAAGATGTCTGAGAAGGCTGGAATTACAGAGAGTGGTTAAAGCAGTGCAAATATGCGCACACATGATGCAGTATTAGACCATAAGCACATCATAATGAAATTAAAGCGGAATCCCAGACATTTTCTCACATTTTGAAATCCCGCCCTGGAGCTTTTTTAAGGTCCGAAAAACAGGACATGTCTGGGGGGAAAAAAGAGGATGTATGGTCACCCTAATGAAAACATTTCGGAGAACAATTTGTGTTCATTTCTACCAAAATAACTTTGTGCAACATTTATTTGCTCAGCACCAATAGGTTGCTCACGTGATCCATGACTGGCAAGAGAAAACCAGAACTATAATCAAGCATATATTGTGTTATGTCAAAAGATTAATTTATTTGGTTTTGAATGTAATACATTGTCATCCTGATATTATTCCCTTTTATTATTATTATTATTATTATTATTATTATTATTATTATTTATGTACCTGTAATCTGATTACTTTGATCTTTGACTTAACTGTAACGGATTATAGTTACCAGTTTTTTGTATCCTGATTATGTAACACCCTTACATTCATTCCATTACTACCCAAGCCTGTAAATAAGTCCATAATACAAGAATGTGATCTTATCACTCTCTCTCTCTGTGTGTGTGTGTGTGTGTGTGTGTGTGTGTGTGTAAATTCAAGCACAAGTCGAGTTCCAGTTTGTGTTCTCCGTAATGGAGGCAGAAATGGAAACTTTGGTCTTCGTCGAAATCGACGGACGAACTCCTGTGTGTGTGTGTGTGTGTAAGAAACTAACAATGTGAATATCTTTAAACTGTTTAAGTAATAAAGAAAAAATAAAAACGTTTTTTAATCAACTTCTGTAGTAAGTTATACATGGGAACCCCACCCCCGGAAAACAAACTTCACTTTCAAAAAGCGGTTAAAGAATAAGGGAAATATTATTGTTTGACTTCATTCATTCATTCATTATTTTTTGCCACTTTTTTGTTATTTACTTGCATAGTGCTTTTAACGATAATAATTTTAGCCATATTAAATGGCTACCGACTAACAGACGTGATATGGAAAAGGACGAGTAAATAAACTACAAAACCTATGACGTCTATTATACGCGACGGACCCCACTGTTTGTCGGCTTCAGTTTCACCGCGTTTGAGAAAGATTGTACAGGTAAATTAATGCTTTGTGTAAATCGTGATGTATCGATAAATGCGGTCGATAAAAAGTATTGTGTGCGATTTGAGACTACGTAAAGCTGGGATAAACGTAATTTCTGACATTTTTGGCCAAACACATGTTTCCTCCGGAGATTTTCCTCCTCCATATTGCATCATCCATGCCTGTGTGCCGGTATTCTTTTAGTGAGTGTGCATTAGATGTCTGTTAATATATATATATTTAAATTCACTGTACGTTTAGAATGTTTTCACTTGGTCTCTGGTGAAAATGGTCTGCTTTATTTTTATTTTAGAAAATTATCTTTCGTTTTTGTCACGTAAAATAATCAGGCGGTGTGTGGGCACACTTCCATTTTCTTTTCCTTCAAGATGGCGGGTGATGAGTCCGGAGTAACGCTGGGGCAGCCTCATTTGGCCAAACAAGACCTCAGCACGTTAGTAAGTACTTATAATTTATCTGTCATTGTGGCAAAAAATATTTTCTGAGTTCACACTCTGTCTCCACGCCGAGTGAAAGTCGGGTTTGTGGTCTCTGAGGGTAGTCTTCATGTAGGTGGTTTGCTTCCTCAGTTCTACACCAGCACATGACTGACTGGACGTTAAAAACCGATTTTTAAAAAAATTATTATTACTTTATTTTAGAACGAAAATGTAAACAAAATGATCTAAATCAGAGTTAAAAAGTCATCTGTAATCAACCATTTCTTTCCCCCTAGACTTGTCCTTCCTGAATAATAAGCCTGTAGTATAATGTAAAGTTAGTGTAATTGAGTATTCGACCTGTATGTAGAAGAATAAAAAGACCTTACAAAAAAAAAAAGGGGGTTTTAACCAGATCTCCTTCGTACATACTAACAACGGACGGTGGTTATGATTTCAGTGGCAGGCCAGGGGTGATTTCCTGTCACTTCATACAAGCGCAATTCGATTGCATGGGTTTTTATATCAGTCTTACATTTGATGATAATCTTCATTAGTGTAGGTCTGGCTTTCCGAAATGTTTTGTAAAAGCAGCGTCACCTTAAGTGGTTCAGCGTGATGCTTGCTGTGGCGTTTAACAAGGACATCTGTACTACAGTGCTTTTGGGAAACTGGAGGGGAGAATGAAAGGTTGCGGAAATTTACTAAATGCCAGATGTTTTCGTTAAAGGCGTCGGAATGAAATGCGCTCTTTCTGTCTCTCCCCTCACAGGATGTGAGCACACTGACGCCGCTCTCACAGGAAATCATCAGCAGACAAGCTACAATCAACATAGGTGGGTTCCCAGGGTCCAAAACATGTCACACGCTCCCTTAGTTTTCTATCTTTTAAGTCTGAACTCTGCTTACGTGGTTTTTATTTTATTTACTTATTTATTTAAGGATTTCACGTCCTGTAAAACTCTTGCTTCTATTAGAATGTAACAGATCATAGCAAAAGAAAGTACTTATGTAGATGTATAGACACTGATGAGGAAGGGCGGTTGGTGTGGAAATACACACTTCTGTGTCTAAGCCATGTCTGTATGTATGTGCATTTTGTTCTCCCTTCAACGTGAAAACAAATATCAGTGGTGGGGCAATAAGATGAATTCCCTTTTTCACTGCTTGTGTTGGGATGTGGGCGGAAAAAAGCACGTTTTGGAGAACACCGACGCCACGGTGCCAACCTGAGCACGCCTACCGAGCTGCGCTAGGATTCCATCTCTGCGGTCTGTAATTTCCTATTCGACGGCGCGCGCCCTCGTGCAGAGACGCCAGAATAGGACGCGCTGTACGCTGCTCCTGAATCCGGCGCTCCGGCGCTACAAGTCGTATTGCCAACTGAGATTTTGGATAAGGCCCGGGCGAACTGCATTAATAGACGGCAATAATCTAATTATTGACCTTATTCTGAATAAGTCAGTATTCTGATTAAGGTGTTTACATGAGTCGCTTTTAGAATACTCCTCTCACGTTCCCGTTTTACACGTTATAGAAGATAGATCGATTAACGGCACACGTCAGTACGTCACCGCGCCACGCCGTCCCCTCAGAATTTCACGTGTCGACATACAGTTGGTCTTCGTTACGGTACCGTGTACAGTTTTGGGTGTTTAATTTTTAATTTTACGAACGCTTCAAGTGCGGTTAATTGTTTGTCGCGCTGTACGTGCAAACAGACGACCGCTTGAAGCCGTGGGCTGCGTCCCGAACCGCGTACTTATCTAAATACGTGTATTTCTCCTATATAGCAGGTAAGTGCGAGGTTCCGGACGGAGACGTGCTCTCTTGTTTGTCGTCAAACGGTCGAGCGCTGCCGTGCGGGTACGTGTCCTGTCGCAAAATGCGGTGAAAACTCCCACACGACGTTAATAGTGTGATTATGGTGTTCCCATGTGGCACAGATCGGATATGACACATGGATGTGTAAGCAGTAAAAAAAAATAAATAAATAAATAAAAAGCACATGGATTCCGATATTCTCAGATCCATTTCAGGCCTCGTTCATACGTGGAAATTAATCCGATATGAATCGGATACGTACGCTTGCGTCCGCCATGTAAGCGGACAGATCGGATATCCCCATGTGAACACGAGTCGTACGTCATAGAAAAAGCGACAGTGGCGAATGACGTCAACTCACGTGGACCCCAACCGCGAAAACACAACTCTTAACAAGGGCTCTCTCTCTCTTTTTTTGTCCTCTGCCTCAGGAGGAAGGTGTTTTGCTCACCTTTTAAATATGGTGTGGAAAGGAAAGCTCGTATTATATTTTTGTCTGCATCCATTGCAAATTGTGTCGTTTTTACTTCCTTCTCAGACTAACCTTCCAGTGACGTCTACCTGGGGTTGTTTCACGAAGTGTGTAGTGTAAACGCAGATATCGGATATGGGTCACTTTTAAAAGATGATGTAAGGGGGTCGTCAAAAAAAATCGGATACAGTCAACAAGTTGGAATTGGGCATCAAGACCTGCAGTGTAAATGCAACCATAGAGAGCCTATACACAAGCAGGGTTTGTTTTTCTGAAAACAGTGAAGTCCTTGAACACGTTTACGCACAATCGGCTTCTCTTAAGGTTTCAATGCAAACCCCTAACAAAATATTTATCATCAGGGGGTTGACAAATGAAAAGCGAAAGCTCCGGTCTGCCGCCCAAGTCCGATGATTTAGTAACCAGGAAACATAATTGACAAGGCTAAGAAGTTGAAAGGGATGAGTGTATATAAATTGTTAGAGAGGGGTTGACTGTAAGTATAGTCTGGATTCTCTTCTGATGAAGTGCATTGTCTTGTCTTTGTTTATCTCAACAAAAACGTCTGGACAGGGTTCCCACATACCTGCATCCCGGAAACGTTCGACTGGCAAAATTTAGTAGGAAACATGGTTTATTTTCTTTCTCTGATTGAACAAAAAATGGAAAACTGTAAATGAGAGAGAGAAACAATGTCCTGCACGAAATCAGCCTGTTCTGTAGGAAACTCGGAAGTGAAGACTGGGGCATGTCTTCAGCAGGATAATTTATTGAGAATGTGCCGTTCAAAAAAAGCACTCAACCTTAAACAAAGTATGCAAAGGAAGTACGCAGTTATCTCAAGCCACCCCTCTCTGGAGTTTCCCCAGCCTTAATCCAGTCAGCATAACTGTACCACCCAGACACTTTATCATCGAGACAAAGAAGAGTCCACATCTCCACATAAAGAATGGGGCAGGGGCACCAAGAGCCATCGCAGACAAGTTACCATCCTCGTTCGACTCGCAGTAAAGAGAACAGGAACTGGCAGAAACCTCCTACTAGAAACATAATCCTTCAGCTGATGCTATTGTTGCCTGACTATCAAAAAAAATACACAAATAGGAAAACAGTGACTCTAAAAAGCCACAGATTTGTCCACCTCTGATCATGCATTTATAAAAGTTGTTGTTTTTTTTTTTTTTCTTCGCTCAATGCTTTGCTCAGTTTAAAAAAAAAATGTATAATGAGGTTGTTTTAATGCTGCAGTTCTGAAAGCAAGTATTACCATTTTCACTGCAGGAACTATTGGCCATGTGGCTCATGGGAAGTCGACGGTGGTGAAGGCCATTTCCGGTGTCCACACGGTCCGATTCAAGAACGAGCTAGAGAGAAACATTACTATCAAGTTGGGATATGCCAATGCTAAGGTGAGAATAATAATAATAATAATAATAATAATAAAAAACCCCACCTCATTTCTATATGGGTTTGCAAGCTTCATTCTGATTCCTCGGGTCAGTACAGTGATGTGATTGAGTATAAGATTACAGCGGGACTTTACATGAACGGGCTTAACACAGCGGTTTCACATACATCTCTGTTCAGAAGCGACTTTACTGTTAGTGTGTGGATTGATGAATAGCATTAGGTACAAAGCATACAGTAGACTGCCGACTAGTTCAATCTATACAATCTTTGGTTCTTTTAACTTTTCTGTTTTAAAAAAAAAAAGCATACAGTGCAGGTCATTGTGGATGAAAGTAGGTTGTAAATAATTTACCCTCACTATTTAACTGCATTCAGACCAGCTCTGGCTTTGCACCTCACCTTGTAGGTTCTTGTGTGTGTTCTCGTCGTGACTGATGCTGTATGGCTACGTCACGGCCCGCTACAGGACATATGTAAAACCAGCCATTTGACCGGTTCGGCAAATCCCCAATAAAATTCTACGCATTCTACATAAGAGTAAGAATTCTGGAGGACGATGCTCGTGTCTAAATTGCATCCATACGTTTATGACTTGTACGATCATTGGAATGAGACATAAACCGTGTTTTGCCTCAAACACGTCAAGTCGGACCAGTTCAAAGAGCTGTGACTAGGAGCGAGGAAGCATATCGCCGTGACGCCGCGCTGCTTTACTCTCGTTTGCGTTCGGTTAAAGCCTCGCACTTGCCCCGCCCACTCCTCCACAGCATTGAATGTAATCATTTTGAGTTTGAGAAATGTATTTTAGGGATGTACCTAAACAGAGGTCAACCGATTTTACCGATCGCTATGTCGGGCAGTTCACAGTTAATCAACGGTTTTTAAAATCGTTACCGCATGGAAACGCAACACTCAAAATATTGCTGAGCTTTATTACATAAATAAACAGTGTTGACTGTACCGTGAAAATGTACTGTACTTTTAATTAATGTGCGTGTGCGCTAAATAACTTTTTAAAATGTTTTTATTTTCAATAGAGCACACGTACAATCCTCACTCATTTTGACAGAGACCGCTCCGGTCCACTTTTCAAACTCCTTTAGCGACTATATAACTGAAATCACAGCACAGCCGTTGTATTTAACGTGTACGTATGGCGATTTCGTCAGGGGACGTCGTGGTTTTAAAAATCAGGATTTTAGCAGTGCATATGTGTGTGTGTGTGTGTGTGTGAGATATAAAATGAATGGAAAGAGTTTTTTTTCTTTTTTTCTTTTTTTTTCTTTTCTTCTCCTCCTTCCAGTTTTTCCATAGCGAGAGTTCACATTTAATTAAAGCAAAACAAAAGAAAACCTTCCGGTTTAGACTATTTGGAGCACTGAATTGATACAGATGCAGTGTAATTTACGTTTATATAATGTCATTCATCCTATAATTAATTTTTTTTTTTCCCTCCCAAATTAGAGCAGCTTTTATAATATTTGACATCACGTTTTCATTAATGTTTCTATTTTGCAGTAGGAAGCTACTCCAATGAGATCTAGTTTAACAAAGGGCTTTACTTCTCCGTCAGGTGTATAAGCTGGACGACCCGAGCTGCCCGAGGCCTGAGTGTTACAGGTCGTGTGGCAGCAGCACTCCTGATGAGTTCCCTACAGACATTCCTGGCACAAAAGGCAACTTCAAACTAGTCAGGTAAATATTCTGGTGTATTAGGAACATTTTATACATTGATGATCATTCAGAGCTCATCGTGGGCCGTCGTGTGCATAATGAAAGCAGCCTTAATTTATCGCTTTATGCACGTGTAAATCCCACTGTGTACGTGTCTACAGATGAGAATTGAGGGCAGTTGTGCTCATTTTATGAGAATTTATTTATTTATTTATTTTTTCCTCTTCTCGTCTTATTAGACACGTGTCCTTTGTCGATTGCCCGGGTCACGACATTTTGATGGCCACCATGCTGAACGGTGCCGCTGTGATGGATGCCGCACTCCTCCTGATTGGTGGGTGCTTCTGATTAGCCAATTCCAACACAGCCTCTTAATGTACAATAATCGATTTGTAAGTGTGACCCAAGAAAACATAACTCTTCTGTCCTGTTGTTTTTAGCCGGCAACGAGTCGTGCCCTCAACCTCAGACGTCAGAACATCTGGCCGCTATCGAGATCATGAAGTTAAAGCACATCCTCATCCTGCAGAATAAAATCGACCTGGTGAAAGAGAGTCAAGCCAAAGAGCAGTATGAGCAGATCCTGGCTTTCGTGCAGGGTGAGTTCTAGCTCTCCGTTGTTAAGAGTTTGTTACTTTCGCGATTAACGTTTATTCTCCTGCTAGTTTTGGGACTTTGGTTAAGCGAAGGTCTGAGAAAAAGGGAATATACAATTAAATATTCATTACACGGTGAACGTAGCATTGTTGGAAAGACAGTGTTGTTAGTTAGGCAATAATCGTGTAATTATACCTCTAGTGGTGTAATTGTTTGAAACGTGAATTCCACACATGCTTCCACTGAGCTGTATTTAAAAAAAAAAAAAAAAAAAGTAGCTGAACCCCCGACACAAACTGTTAACATGAGGAAAAAAATTAGGTGATGTATAATCAGTCCACTCATTGTTTGGAATTCACATATTTAGCCAGATTGATTTGAATTAAAAAGCAGACCTGACTGCCTTTATGCCTTTTGCTTAGTTCCCCCTTTCTAAACATGTCTTTATTCACTTGTCTATGATGTACTTTTTTTTTTTCTTTCTTTTCTACAGGCACAGTCGCAGAAGGTGCTCCCATCATCCCTATCTCAGCTCAGCTGAAGTACAACATCGAGGTGGTGTGTGAATACATCGTAAAGAAGATCCCTGTGCCTATTCGAGACTTCACCTCTGAGCCTAGGCTTATCGGTAAAATCCCGATCCTTGGTAGCAATTTGAATTTAAATAACAGTTTCGTGAGTTTTTAACAGAGCTTTTGGTTGACCCTTCTCTCTCCTGGCAGTCATTAGATCGTTCGATGTGAATAAACCTGGCTGTGAGGTGGACGATCTGAAAGGAGGCGTAGCTGGAGGCAGTATTCTGAAAGGAGTGCTGAAGGTTAGATGAAACTAATCTTAACCGTAATACACTTTATATATTTCAGACAGCCTTCTATTACAGTTTGTGACCTTTAGTATTGTATTACACTACCAAGACATCATCACTCGGATGGAGCGACTCTTCTTTCCGACTGTGAACATAATCACGCAATTATGTTTAGATGCTTCAGATCTGTCCAAAATATGACCCCTTAGAAAACGGCCATCCTTATGCGTCCTTCTGAACGGAGTACAAGTAATGGAGACTCCTCCTTAACAATCAGTATTTTGACAGTGTTGTACATGCCAGGTTCTGTGATGTATATTTATCAAATGTTAAGTGGGGGGGGACCCTACAATTCCATTCATTTCCAAAATGTAAGATATGTATAAAACTGTGTGAAAGAGAGCCACACGACGGACATCAAGAACATTAGCTGTGTCTTTTAAATACATGCATGTAGTCCACACATTGATAAATCTGAGCGATGCAACTTTAATACTCGGATCCAGCGCACGTGGTGTGATTTGAGAAAGAGCTGTTGTAATTACTAGAGATGAACACTCTTCACGTTTTCTATCCTAAGGTGGGACAGGAACTTGAAGTCAGACCCGGTATTGTTTCTAAGGACCACGAAGGGAAGCTTATGTGCAAACCAATCTTCTCCAAGATCGTCTCGCTGTTCGCTGAGCACAACGACCTCCAATATGCTGCACCTGGTGGCCTTATCGGTACGTGAGAGAGAGAATCTGTTCAAGGCTCTTTTAGTAATTCATTCTGTGAATAAACATTCATATGCTCTCGGTAATTAGATTTTCAAAGGCAGGGTGGCTGACCAAACTGGAGTTAGATCAGATGTATTTTAAAGCTGTATATAAAAACTAGTATCCAGTTAGCTATCCTGGCTGTTAGACTGACAACTAAATGGACCAGTATGGGGAAAGTAATGCACTACATAAAGTATAGGAAGTATCATTTAATGTCATTATGTAGTGTACTTGTACAGGGAGAAGGAAGTATTTGGTTAACTCCGATTAACGGGTCGAAGCCGAATCAGTAACAGGCGAGTCATATAATGCAACGGTTATCTGTTTTGTAGCGCTGCAAATATTTGATCAATTCAATAATGAAACATCAGTGATGAAATTCATTTGAAAATACATTTGAAAAGTTTGGGAACGCACAATTTAATGCAAAATTAAGGAAACTCCACAATTTTTGGAGGAGCTTGCAATTACCGAAATTATCAGATTTGGGCCAAGACGCATCATGCGATGTCATCACAACACGCATTCAGTCAGAGCCTTCTTTGATTCATGTGCATTGAACATAAAGACAGCTAAAAGGTCTCATTTACCAACAAACATCACTGTGAAAGACAAACAATTGAGAAAAATAATTCACCAAATTCAGGTAGTTCTCTGTTTTTAAAAAAAAAAAAAAAAAAAAAAAAAAAGTACAAAAGTCATGCCTTTTTGGCTGCAGCAATCACAAAAAAAAATTCTGGTGTTTTTTATATGTGTGTGTGTGTGTGTGTGTGTGTATATATATATATATATATATATATATATATATATATATATATATATATATATATATATATAATGTGTGTGTGTATATATATATATATATATATATATATATATATATATATATATATATAATGTGTGTATATATATATATATATATATATATATATATATATATGTGTGTGTGTGTGTATAATACACACTCGTGAAAAAATAAGTACACCCCATTGAAATTGTTGGTTTTCGATCCACTTTGAAGCAGTGCTTATTAATACAGGTGATACACTCTAACAAAATTTACATTTTGTAGTAATTTTCACAATTTAAAGTACCAAAAAAAAAAAAGATCAGGAAAAAGTAAGTAAACTAAATTTATAGATGTGAAGGTAAAAATGTGGGGCATTTTTATCACAGCTTCAAATCAATAAAATTAGAATCGGGTATTCAAGATTGGGTGCCAGTGATTTAGAACCTGTTTAGAGAGTGCAGGTGGAAGCGGTCTTATTTATACTCCTCTCATATCTGTCTGGTGTTCCCTTTGTTACTGAGGTGTGTGTGGTGTCATCATGCCAAGATCTGTAAGGCCTTCAGGGAAAAAAAAAAATTGTGAAGGTCTAGGAGTCTGGCAAGGGATTTAAAAAGATCTCCAAATTATTTGAAATACATCATTCCACCACAAGGAAAATAATCTACAAATGGTGCAGATTTCAACCAACTGGCCATCCCAGCAAATTCAGCACAAGAGCAGACTTTCTGATGCAAAAAAAAAAAAAAAAATGTCTCCAAGAACCCCAAAATTCAATCACAGGATCTGCTAAGTCTTGCAACTGTTGGTGTCAAAGTGCATGCTTCTACAATCAGAAAGAGATCACACAAATTTGGCCTGCATGGGAGACTTGTCAGCCTTTGGGGGAAAAAAAAACCTTTGCTCTTTAAAAAGAACATTAGAGCAAGACTACAGTTTGGCAATGAGCATATAGACCAAGACCAGGCTTTTTGGAATAATGTGCTCTGGATAGATGAATCAAAGATGGAGTTGTTTGGTCACAGTAACAGCAGACATTGGCGCAGACCAAAGACAGCTTTTCAGGAGAAGCACCTCATACCAACTGTGAAGCACTTTGGTGGAAATATTATGGCTTGGGGTTGCTTCGCTGCCTCAGGGACTGGACAGCTTGCATTCATTGATTCAACTACGAATTCTGCATCATATCAAAGAGTGCTCGAAGATAACGTGAGCCCATCTGTCCAAAAGTTGAAGTTGAACCGAAAGTGTACATTTCATCAGAATAATGATCCAAAGCACAATAGCAAATCCACCAAGGAACGGCTCAAAGAGAAGAAATGGAGGGTTAAGGAATGGCCTAGTCAAAGCTAAATCCCCAAAGTTGTGGGGGGATGTGAAACGTGCAGTACATGCAAGAAAACCCTCAAACATCTTGCAACTGAAAGAATATTGCATGGAAGTTGCTAAAAGAAAAAAAAAAGCCAACGGTTTCCATGGGGTGTACTTGCTTTTTCACACAACTGTATACTGTGTGAACTGTAAAAAGTGAAACTTGAAGTAAAGTAAGCAAGTAAGAGATCACATGAAGAAGAAACACTCTGGAGAACGTGCTTTTGGTTTATTAACTTTGCAGTGCGAGTTAATTAGTGCTAACGCACCCATTACATGTGCGTTGTTTTTTTGAGACCGCAGACTTTAGCGTGTGCTCTAGTACAAAGGCTCTTTTTTTTTTTTCATGAATCCTTGAAATTAATTCATCATTTATATCACAAAACTGCCATGCAAGTGTATATGTAGCAAATATTCTTTGAAAACATTTGTATTATTACCTCAATCATTAGAAGTGTCATTTAGTAATCAAATCTGTTACCTGTTATTTTATCATTTAAGCAAACATTTTAAAACTAGTGTCTGCCTTAAACAACAGACTAAATTAAAAAGTATGTTTTAAGTTTTAAATTGGGTATGTAATAGGGTAATAGGGTGATGTCCCCAGAAGAGCCTTTCATATGATTTTTGTATTTTTACTATCAGTTTTTCTATCCACACTAATAAAGTACACTCAGCCACTGAAAGTGTATCTTTTTTTTTTTTTTATTTATTCACACTTCAAAGTGGATCGATGTTTAACCCTCTTATACATTGCAGTCTTTACGTTGTAGTGTAGAGAAAACGCTAATGTACGATTGTCATGGGATCTTGACAGTTCCAAGATGGCAGCACTTCTTGCAACGCTCCTTTCTGTAATGCATATTATTATTCCACGTTTGACTGCTCTGTTTTGTATACAAGCAACACTGGGGTACACAGGAAAGTGTGGTTATTCGTTTAATTTTATATATATATATATATATATATGTGTGTGTGTGTGTGTGTGTGTGTGTGTGTGTATTATAATAACAAACAACTACTTGAACTAACATGAAGCTCATGAGTCAGGCGCACAGTATGCATGCCCATCATGTCATTTAATTTTTAATTGCTATTGTGTTTCATTGTGGATGGGGAAACGTTTAGGAAATGGACTTAAAAACGTGGTGTGGCCAGAACATAAAAACGTGTGACTAGACCTAGCGTATTTTATTTGGGGTCAGTTCTGTTGGCCAGTTACATTCATCCATTTTGTTTGCGATGCAGGTGTGGGCACTAAAATTGACCCGACGCTATGCAGAGCGGACCGTATGGTCGGTCAGGTCCTCGGCGCTGTTGGTGCGCTGCCTGAGATTTTCACCGAGCTCGAGATCTCCTACTTCCTGTTGAGGAGGCTGCTGGGTGTCCGCACTGAGGGAGACAAGAAAGCAGCAAAGGTGAATGAAATACTCACTCTAATTTACGTAGACACTGATTTTGAGTGTTTTTGCACTCTAATAGCTCTAATCTAATACAGATTAGAGTTGTTTTTCGTCATTTTTTTTTTTTTCTTTAGATTTCCTTATCACATATAATGCAAAATGCATAAATAGCCTAGGTAGCAGATAAAATGACTGTAAGGGGAGCTGGAATTTAACAACTATCCATCCAAAAGATAAAAACAAATAAATCATTTATGAATGTAGTAGTTTGTTCTAAGTGTGAAATGTATATCATTACATTTGGACCCACTTTGCTTTGGTCAGTGAAAATGCTGACTGGCTGCTAATCTGCTCACAGTTGCTGATTAGCTGTTCGGTTTATCATAAGCCATCATACGACAACGCAAGCTCCCGTAAAGGAGATGATATTAATTGTTGACCCTTTTGATTTGCCCCACAGGTTCAGAAGCTTTCAAAAAACGAGGTGTTGATGGTGAACATCGGCTCATTGTCAACGGGAGGCCGTGTGAGTGCGGTGAAAGCCGATTTGGCTAAAATCGTGCTCACTAACCCTGTGTGCACAGAGGTGGGCGAGAAGATCGCTCTGAGTCGCCGAGTGGAGAAACACTGGCGGTAAGCAAATTATAAACACTTTTGTATAGGTGCGAGTTGTTCATCAACACTTATTCAGCGAGCCTGAATAGGTCAACAAGTGTTTTGATGAATGGTTTCTCTCTGGACTCAGTAACCTTTTTATTTGCTTTTTCTTTCTCTTTCTAGTCTAATTGGCTGGGGTCAAATCAGGAGAGGAGTGACCATCACGCCCACAGTGGATGATGATTGAGGATTTTACATCTGGAATAAGAGGATCGTGTTGTCGCACCATATGGCATAAATTTCAACCGTTTTCACACTAGTGCCGAGGTCGGAGCCGCATAGAGGTCGGCACCTCAGCACCCGTATTTTAAAATGTGCGCCAATCCCGACGGCAGGACTGACTTCATTTACACTGCGATATGGGAAGAAAGATGTATTTCCTGCATTTGCTGAAAAGAAAAAAAGAAAAAAAAAAAACAAGAAGTTGTCACCATATTTCAGTGATTACTAATAAAAACACTTTGGATCAAAACTGTGGCATGATGTTTCGTGGATCCGGTCGTGTGACAGTGAAACGATGTGCATGCACAACATTCGCATTCGTACAATGTCTTAATATGATCGATATGGTGTTTGACCTGGGATTTTTTTTTGTTGTTTTGGTTTTTTTTTTTGTTGTTTTTTTAAAAAACATACACACAAAGATCATGTCAAGTCAGAGACTCCAAGGTCCATGAGATTTGATTAATTACCAACTGATGTACTTATCAAAAGTTGACAATCTATAGATGTACTGAAGCAAAATAAAAACCTAAAATGTAGTACATTGGGTTTATTTCTAGGCGATCTGATACAAAATGGGCATTACATAAATAAGTTTACATTTAGTTGAAGTAGTCATGACTTCAATTGGCTTGAAAATAACTGGCTGATATGACCTACCTTCTGCCAAATAGCTTTTTTTACTCCCTTTACATGGCCACTACGTGTGGCTTCAGACACTGCCTTCTACACCGGATGCAGCTTAGCTTACTTTAACGCAGCAGTTTACATAAATAGCTAACGAGCTCGTCTTTGCTAGCTATTAACTTTGTAATAACAGGCTATTTTCTAATAAAAAAATAAAAAGGTATTAATCGAGTAAAGATGTGAAAATATATACTGGTACTTTATTACACTATGTGAAGCGAAAAATTTCGCGCGAAGATAATAATACTAGTTAGCCATGTTTACATATTGATTTATAATCCGAGCTAGCCGTCAAGATAACCCGCTAACCCTAGTTACTGTATGTTTATTCTCGATATATGAGCTGTCGAAGGTTGAGAATCTTAAGTACTTACCACTATTTATTTATTTCCCCCCACAGGGCACGGTTTGTTAGCGCTAGCGTTTCAACATGAACTGGCTAGCTAGCAAAATGTGCCTTGTGTGTGGGGGGAGTCTTCCGTTCTGCTTACACACCATAACTAGTCTAGTTTCCCTTGAATTCACTCTGTTGTCACACTTTATTATGAAATTATTTTTATAAAGTTTTTTTTTTTTTTAAATGTGTTACAAATAATGGATGGGTATGTCACCAAGAGGCATATAATGTGTGTTCGTTTCACTTTAATCCATTTACAGTAAAGTCTTTTTCACATCCGGATTTGGATGCAAGTGAATCGTTTGGCCTTTTGTTCGAGAAGGTTCAGCCCCTCCCTCTCAGGGCCTCGACTCCACAAGTTCTTTCTGTATTTATTATAACTATATTTATTATGGATATATGTATTGTCTGACATGAGAAACGCGCTTGTCTTTTTGGAGACAGGAGGGGGAAAAAAGCAGCGACAACATGCGCTATGTCAATAATAAATGCTATGGCGTTAGCCCCTGACGGCGATGTGAGTACTGAGTTCGGCCCCGCCCTCCCAGCGCCGCACTGGCCCGCCCTGCTCACACAAACTCCCCGCCTGAGCTCTGCCCGAGTCTGGGGAAAGCGTACGGCCTGGAGGCGGTGTGTGAAAAAGGTAGGCCGCTGCACAACCATATACGCTAAACACTTCCATCGACCGCTGAACACTCAGTAGCGTGTGGATTGCACGGTTTTATATCGGTGGAGAAGTTCGCGCATTTTCTCTCGTTTTACCAGTTTATAGGATTAGGAGCGTTATGACAGCTAGGCCTTTGTTAGCATCAAGTCAAAGGCCTCCGGAGGCCTCATCTAGGCCGCTATTGCAATCACACAATCGAAGTCCAAAATGTATTTAAAGACTTCGTTATAATTCATAAACAGACCACAGACACGCTTTCCAACCTAGTATTTTGGTTTTAAAGTACGTTTTATGCACGTTTATTGATCATTTTTATTAATCCAATATGGCGGTAAGCATAAAAATGGGCGTGTTTATCTTAGAAATCTGCGGTGGGTTTTTTTTTTTTGGTTTGTTTTTTTTCTAATTTCACCCGTGTTCCGGCAAATCCCGCCTTCTGTAATAGGATTGGCCAGTGGTATTCCGAGTTCTAGATTGTTATTGGTAGATGCAAAGACGCTGCTCGTGTGAATGACATCCTAACCAATAGCGCAAAAGACGGGTTTTTTGTCGGAATATGGGTATGGAAAATATGAAACCCGCGGTAGCAGAGAGCGCCATTTCCGCGGTTGTCAATGCGTCGCCACCAGGCCACGCCCCTTGTTTTTAAACATCCTCATCATGAAGAGACTTGTATAGTCTATAAGAGAAAAATATTTTTCTTTTTTTTTCTTTCTTTTTCTCTTCCTTTTTTGTCTCAAAGTGTGTATTGAGTGTTTTTTTTTATAATTTATAACATTGTTAAATTTGGTCCTGTGTGAAACCATGGATAAATTTCTCAAAGTAATTCTATAAACCATTAGTATATAACACATATATATATTTGAATGAATAAGAAAGTGATTTCTTTTGTTACTTTCCATATTTTTTTTCCGAGCAAAATTGTCAGATGTACATTCTGTAGGCTCTGAAAAGGCTTTTTAAAAAAGATTCATCCTTTGTAGATGAAGATTTTGGATTGTCATGTTTTCTTTGGTGTTATGCACTGGCAGGAGTTCAAATATTATGCCGATGACCAAGGGGGTCGATGGATGAAGATGTGACGACCCTCTCTCCCCATTCCCACCAGCCCAAGATCATCTTCCATGGGTCAGGTAAATATAGAGTACTGTGTATGTCTGAAGAAAAACAACCTGTTGCACACATTATCCGTCTCTGTGCTGTTACAAGTCTACACATTTATCCACCACGTTTACCTACCAGCAGCTGACTACATTCCCCTAATCCAAAAGTGAACAACGGAACATTAATATTTGACCAATGATGATATTTTAGCACTGTATGTGTCCTGTGTGTGTGTGTGTGTGTGTGTGTTTCAGGTGGGGATGGTGAAGCCGAGGAGGATGAGGTGGCAGTGGAGCTACACGAGACGGTACTGGTCTCTGGAGTGGAGGATGATGGGATAGCGGTGCATGGTTTTTCCACAGATGAACTGGTTATCCAGGATGCCATGGGAGATGTCGTGGCTGAGTATGTACAGGACGACGATGAGGAGGAGGAGGATGAGGAAGGCCTAAGCACCATCGCTGTGGGGACATGCGTGATGTCACCGGGGATAGCTCTGGAGGACGTGCTCAATTCCTCTCAGGTGCAGGAGGACCCTGATGGGTGTGAAAACTACCTCATGATTTCCTGTGAGTGGTCACATTTTATCAAGGTGCCATCGATGCATGTATGCCATATTGCGGTTTTATCAAAATAAATATTTGCATGATGCTGTAAACTAAAAGATATCAGCTTCCGTGATTTGTTAGCAATGCTAAAGAAGCCACTACGACCCAGTGATGCACGTGAAGAAAGTGGTTATTTTTATCCCACACTTACCTTTGTCCTTTGTTTTTCCCAGTGGAAGAACCTGGGAAGATTGTGTCGGATGATGACGCTAAGGTTACGACTGAGGGCACTTTAGAGGAGCAGGACGACGGCGAAAAGGACGACGATGAGGGTCAAGAGGTCATCAAGGTTTATATCCTGAAGGCTGATTCAGGAGATGACGACCTGGGTGAGACAGGCTTTAGTCCATGCTTGGGATGGGTACGATTGATTTGGGTCCCTTAGTGCATGCTAATATTTCATTCAGAGAACCCAGGCTCCTTTGTCATTTCTGTTGCTTATGTATTCTGCAGGTGGCACTGTGGACATTGGAGACGCTGACATTGAAGTGGACGAAAGTGTGGAGTTGATGGATCCGTCTACACTCAGTGATAAAATGGTCCTTATGCCTGTCGGAGAAGCCAGTCAGAATCAGGAAGACATTAGTGAGTCTTTCCATGCTGACTTCTGTTTTTATGTACAGTCCCGTCTGAAAGTATTGGAACAGCACTTCCAGTTCTTTTGTTTTTGTACACTGGAGACATTTGGGTTTGACATCAAAAGAAGAATAGAAGACAGTAGATCAGAATTTCAGCTTTCATTTCTAACATTACATCTCGCCGTGTTCAGCAACTTCGAACATAACACCTTTAGTGTCAGAACAGCCGAATTTTTGGGTGAGCAATTGTATTGGAACAGATAGTCTTGACGTAAACAACACTTAATATTTGTTTGCATATCGCTTGCTTGCAATAACTCCATCAGTGACTCACTTTCATGACCAAACTTCTTTTGCATTCTTCTTTTGTGATGCTTTTTTTCCAGGCTTGTACAGCAGCTTCTTTCAGTTGTTGTTTGTTTTGGGGAGGTTTCTCGTCTTAGTCTCCTCTTCAAGAGGTGAAATTCTGATCAGTTTGGTGATTGACTTGGCCAGTCTCAAACATTCCACTTTTTCCCATTGATAAGTCCTTTGTTGTGTTGGCAGTGTGTTTTGGAGCATTGTCTTGCTGCATGATGAAGGTCCTCCCAATTAGATTGGATGCATTTCTATGTAAACTGGCAGACAGAATGTTTCTGAATTCATTCCGCTGCTACCATCGAGTTACATCGTCAATGAAGATTAGTGCGCCTGTTCCGGAAGCAGCCATGCGAGCCCAATCCGTAACACTACCTCCAGCGTGCTTCACCGATGAGCTTGTATGTTTTGGATCGTGAGCAACTCCTTGCTTTCTCCACACTTTGGCATTTTTGATTCTTACTGCCGAGGAGTGGTTTGCATCTTGTGGTATGGCCTCTACATTTCTGCTCTCGTGATCTTCAAACAGTGGGTTGTGATGCCTTCAACGCTGCCCAGTGGAGGTTGTTGGTGATGTCATTGACTGTTATTTTTGGGGTTTTCCTCAGCTCTCACAATGTTTGTCATCAGTTTCTGTTGTTTTCCTTGGCTGACCTGTTCCATGTCTGGTTGTTAGTACACTTGTGGCTTCTTTCTTTTTGACGACATTCAAAACTGTTATATTGCCCATGCCCAGTGTTTGTGCAATGGCTCTGATTGATTTTCCCTTCAAAATGGTAAAAGGTCTGCACTTATGTAGCACGTTTTAACCTTGTGGTTCTGCAAAGCGCTTTACACTGTTTCTCATTCACACACGCACACGCGCGCACGTGCAATGTGCTAGCAACTCGGGGTTCGGTGTCTTGCCCAAGAACACTTCGGCACACGGGCCGGGAATCGAACCGCCAACCCTACAATTAGAGGATATCCTGCTCTACCACCTGAGCCACAGCTACCCAAAAATGGCTCGCTTTTCTCCCATAGACAGCGCTACGCTCTTCATGTTGGTTCATCCTTTTTAACAAAAAATCCAGTCTTTACGTTCAAAATCCAGGGCTCAAACCAAGAGTCGACATTCTGTACAGTCAATCTAACAGGGTAAACCTGGGCAACAAGAAAACACCCTGCCAGTCACGTGTGCCAGTATTTCTGATCATTTTAGAAACGGGTGGCTTTGAGCAAAATGTGCCATGTTCGACGTTGTTTCATGTAAATATCAGAAAACGTTCTCAGATCGAAACGTCTTTGGCGTATAGTCAAAACAACAGAGTTGGTCATGGCGTTTCAGTACTTTTGGAGGGGACTGTAGCTGCTGTTGTGGTAATGGGTGAAACTGGTATCTGAACGTGCATTTGTTTCTTCACAGATGTGGATAAGATAACTGATGAAGTGTACATGGAGGTGGTGGTGGGCGGTGAGGAGCCCGCCAATCACCAGCGGCCGTTTGATAACACCTCACTTAGCAAGGACTTCATGCCTGTAGCTTGGGCAGCTGCTTATGGTAAGTTCTAGACTATTGAGAAAAGCGACCCTGTTTCATAGCGGATACAAAAACACGTGGTACGTTTAAATAGCTCTTGTGAATTGTTGCCATTGAGTGATTTAAGTCATGTGACTGCTGGGCTATGGACACCAAGCGTGAGCTAGCTAGTGACTGAGTCTAACAGTAATCGTTTCTTGCTCATTAACTTCTAGGAAAAGATTCCGCGCAACTAATATTACACTAGAATTACGCTGTGCGAACAAAACCCGCAGGAGTCCTGCCATATTTATAATTGCCAACGTTTTGAATTATTTTCAAAAACACACCGATTGGTTTGTTTCTGCCTCATATATTCCCTCAGATCATGGTGTAACGTCACGTGAAGCTTTTTCCGACCCATATATTTCACATTTGAACCTGTTCTCAGGTGGGCAGGAGGCCGAGAGCTGCGAGAACAGGAACGGAGCGGCCAGCGCGGTGTTACACGTCGAAGAGTCGGACATCATGGAGAAAATCAACCACCAGCGAATCAAAAGCAAGAACAGGAAACACACAGAGACGCGTCACATCCAGACAGGTACTGCAGAATTGATTTGGACGTGTTCGAAGAGTTCCTCGACCTCGGAGCAGATGAGGGTTAAGGGCCTCGCTCAAGGGCCCAACAGTGGCGGCTTGGCAGTGATAGGATTCGAACTCGCGACCTTCCGATCAGAAGTCCAACGTATTAACCACTGAGCTTCCCACCTCCCACTTTATCCATGTTTATCCCACCTAATGCCCCATCCTTATTGGAAGAGGAAGACCTAGTGTAGCCTGAATGAGCTGTGTAGACAACAGTTATCACAATAAGTTAGCAAACTATTTAGCTAACTGAAAATGCAGTTACGCTACAGTTTTGATTTTAGCCGTCTAGCATGAATTAGCTATAGAACACATTGGCACCGTTGTCCCTAGATGATGCACCCGTGCATTTTATTTGTCAGTGCGATGGTTTATCTGGGCCGGCTGCGTACGTTTGACGGACAAGCGTCCGTCACTTCCTGTTTGAAAAGCCATTGACTCAGTGGCTAACGATCCTAGACTGCTTTGCATTCTAACAAGTTCTCTTTGTATTTTCCTCATCAGCAATTATCATCGGTCCATATGGACAGCCTCTCACAGTGTATCCATGCATGCTGTGCGGAAAGAAATTCAAATCGCGAGGTTTCCTGAAGCGTCACACCAAGAACCATCACCAGGATGTCGTAAACAAGAAGAAGTACCAGTGTACAGACTGTGACTTCACCACCAACAAGAAAGCCAGCCTCCACAATCACATGGAGATCCACACGATGAGCAGCAAGAGCGCACCTTTCGAGTGCGAGGTGTGCGGCAAGGAGTTCCACCAGCAGGTGGCGTTCTTGTCTCACCGACACCAACACCATTACAGAGAGCCGAAGCTGCAGATTCCACCGGCCACCGCCACCAAAATGCACGGCTGCAAGTTCTGCGATTACGAGACGGCCGAGCAAGGACTCCTTAACCGGCACTTACTGGCCGTACACAGCAAAAACTTCCCTCACATCTGCGTGGAGTGCGGGAAGGGCTTCCGGCACCCTTCGGAGCTCAAGAAGCACATGAGGACTCACACCGGGGAAAAGCCGTACTCGTGCCTGTACTGCAGCTACAAATCGGCCGACTCTTCCAACCTGAAGACGCACGTGAAGACCAAGCACAGCAAAGAGACGCCGCACAAGTGCGAGCGCTGCTTCCAGACCTTCGCCGATCCCGAGGAGCTTCAGCAGCACGCGCTCGCGCACGAGGAGGAAGCCAAGAGCCACCAGTGCGTGCACTGCGAGCATCGCAGCTCCAACTCCAGCGACCTGAAGCGCCACGTCATTTCCGTTCACACTAAAGAATACCCGCATAAGTGCGGCACGTGTGGGAAAGGCTTCCACCGGCCCTCCGAGCTCAAAAAGCACTCGGCCGCTCACAAGGCCAAAAAACTGCACCATTGTCGCCATTGCAGCTTCAGGATCGGAGATCCGTTCGTGCTCAGCCGCCACATCCTGTCTGTCCACACCAAAGAAACGCAACAGCAAACGCCGTTCTCGGACAAAAAAGGCCTGAAGAAGGCGTTTGTCCTGGGTGCTCACGGAGGGAAAAAGGTTTTGGCCAAAGTGCACAGGGAGCGGAGGGTGTATCAGTGTCAGTATTGTGATTACAGCACAGGAGATGCCTCTGGCTTTAAGAGACACGTCATTTCCATCCACACCAAGGATTACCCACACCGCTGCGATTTCTGCTCCAAGGGCTTCCGCAGGCCATCGGAGAAAAACCAGCACATTGCACGCCATCACAAAGACATGATGGCATCTGTGTGATGTCAGGCAACCTGACTGGAGTGTATGGGGTGTGCGATATGGCAAAAAAAAAAAAAAAAAAAGCACATCATAATTTTTAGTTTCAGAGATATTTGGCTAACAGCATAACTGTAAAATTGAGTTGAACTTTTTTTTTTTATTATTCAGTGTTTAAAAAAAAATGAGGCTATCTTTCGCATGTGGGTAAATTAAACAATCGGTTCCGATTTTAACCTCCAATCAGCGACCTGCGCTTGGTCGAGTAGTGACCGACGTTAAAAAAAACCATAATGATGTAATTTATCATGATCTTGATGTGCCATGTTGTCGCATCGCACACCCTTCGAGTCCTCTCTTTTATCGGCTTCTTGTTCATTCACAGCGATCATGCTAACACCATGAACACGTCTACTGTAGAGATAGCGTCCTAACATTGTCACCATGTCGTCCCCCGTCTCCACTGTCACTGTGTTCCATTTCCTAATCGTTAAATTCTGCCGCTTCGTTCTGTCGGAGTGTGTGTGTGTGTGTGTGTGTGTGTGTGTGTGTGTGTGTGTGTGTGACGCTGGGTATGAAATTCTCAGACGGTAATGTCAGCACAACAGTGTATTAGAAGCCGGTAACGGAATACACACGCCCGCCACAATTGCAGGGTATGGAGTTAAATTTGCGTGTCGTAAAGTAACTCGGTCTTCGAATGAGCGGCGTTCTTCGTTAAGAGTTTTCTAAACTTCGTTTTCTCTCATCACCGTTAATGAATGCGCTGCTGGAGTTTTCGCGTACGCTTTCAAAGTATTTGTTTACGTTCGCCGTTCTGGCACTGACCTCTCGTGTGGGCGGGGCTTAACAGCGATTTACTCTCATTGGCTAGTGAGATTTGGATCGATAGTTCGGGTGTCCAGCCGAGGAGGAGGATGATGGCGCCGCCGCCGCCGCTCCGTACCTCTCCCGAGAGCTCATCTCGAAAAGACAGTCGCATGAGACTACCCAAACCTCAAATATCGATTACAAACGAATATACCGACTAAAGTCATTTCCACTACGAAGTACAGACACTATAACTCTACAGAGAACGGCTTCCAGAACGCTCTCCAAAATTCACAACAACAAAATCTATACTTCCTGGTCAGGGAACTATCGATCCAAAACTCACTAGCCAATGAGAGTAAATCGCTGTTAAGCCCCGCCCACACGAGAGGTTTGCACCAGGACGGCGAACGTACACTTGCGGAGCGTAAACGAAAACTCTGCCAGCGTATTCATGAAGCGTGATTAACGAAAAGGAAGCTTAGAAAGCGGTTAACGAAGAGCGCTGTTTATTTGCGCGCGCGCGCGTGTGTGTGTGCGCGCGTGTGTGTGTGTGCGCGCCACAGAAGGGAATTTTGACATTTCCCAGCACTGAGGAAAGAAAAGAATTGATTATGAAATGTGATGCAAAACATTTTAAAAAATAAGATCATGAGTTCGATCTGAGAGGGGAGGCACGGGGTACTCTCTCTCTCTCTCTCTCTCCCTCTCTCTCTCTCCCCTGTCAATCATAGCGACACTGGCCAATCACAGTTCTCTGTGAGTGGGGGGGAGGGAAAAAAAGTGTTGTTTTTTTTTTGTTGTTGTTTGTTTTTTGTTTTTTTTTTATGTTGAAATTCAACAACTTTCACTGTGTCAGTAAGCCTGCTGTTCTTTTTTTTTAGTAGCTGGAAATACGCAGGAATTCTTTTGTTTGCTGAACGCACATACACTACAGATGAGGTGGAGATTAGCGTGAAACACGCCTTTAATCACATCAAACCCTTGTCGAATTATTTAAAAGTCTGGTATGAAATAACCAGCCTTCGGAGACATCAGTCCTCACGCTGCGTACGGCGGTCTCACCGGGGCACTGACGATCGTCCGGGGCGTCTGTGCTAAACGTTGTGTTATATAACAGCCATGCCTGTCGAACACACTGCCAACAGAAGGAGGTCGCGAATTTGATTTGAATTCATTCAGTTTGATGATTATGTTCATGGTCTGGCGTCGTTTTGTTTGTTTGTTTGTTTGTTTGTTTTAAAGGAACATTCTCACCGTTTTAAAACCCTCACGCTTGCATTTTCTGTTAAATTATAAAGAGGGGTTTCTCACACAACTTCAGATTCATAGACTGACTGATCCGGCGTAAGACGAATTCCATACTAGCTTTGTTCGTGCTATAAATGTTATAATCAAATCCAGAGGATCGCCGAATCACGAGCAGCCCTGAGCTCTTCACGTGTTAAAATGTCTCCGTTTCAGGAATCGGTCTACATGTCGCATTTCATCTGCTCTTAATAGGTTTCAACTTTCAGCTCAGATTCAGTACCATGCAGGACAATATTGTAACGATCCTGATGGTTGGTATGATATCGGTGCATTCCAGGCTAGCACATGCAGGATCCATTACCTTACGTTAAACCCAACACGCCAGAAAAACTGCTTTGGACGTATTATGCAACGACACCAGCTTCACCACAGATGCAGGAAGTCTTCTAAACACGAGGAACGATCATAGAAGCTAGGCACCATTTACTCTAATTTGTCTGTATTTATGTAGCCCGTTCATATTGGAATCATGACTGTGTTTAAATTGGGCAGTTTTCTGCTGTGTGTGTGTGTGTGTGGGGCTTGTGTTGGAGAGACGTTTTGTTTGTAAAACCATTAATGAATGACTAAACAAACTACACGCGAGATATAAAGTATTTATATCGCAATAAACTTCTCACAGTTCATAAGGTTGTCATGACACATCAGCTTGACATGTCTTAACTAAGAGCCCTTAGTAGAGACCTGTCCTTTTATTCTACCTATCTATTCTGCCTACTTCTGAAACAGATTTTAAGTGCAGAATCATCCTGTTAAGGGGACCGGACACGGTGTCGTGACTAGAAACCTTTGGAGGAAAGATGCACACGATTCTCGCAGAAATCTTAACGTATAACTTTGAATCTGTGTATTCTGAAAGACGTTGTGTACATATAGAACTTTTGTAAATACAGAATTATTAAAGACATTTAGACGATTCCGTGTCTGATGTTTCAGTTTTCAGTTTGATAAAAGCGCTATATAAGTGCACACCGTTTACATGGAGCGGAAGATCTTGAGCGTCCTGCACAGAGCCCTGACCTCAATTGGACACCTTGTGGAACACCAACTTCATGCCAGTCCCAACATCACTGCCCAACCTCAACCCCCACAGCCACGCTCTAAAATCTAGTGAAAAACCTTCCCAGAAATGCCAACGGTTTTGGAATGGGCTGTTCAGTGGTCAGGTGTTCGCATACTTTTGATCATATATCTCTGTATCAGAGACATCAGATAAAGAGACCATTGTAGCAAGCTGAATTTTGCACAGTCAAAGTCTCACATTTCTGCCCAGGAAGACCGGCCGTCACGTATAACCTCGGCATTGCCATATTACTAAAGTTTGGAGAGAATGTCCATTTTATCCACAAAATCTTCCTCTAAGATGAATAAAAACCCACAAAAGGCAAGTCACAGAAATGATGAGTTTGATCATCTTTATTATTTCAACCACATGTCTGAGATTTTTTCCTCATGGTTATAGATGAAGCCGTCATCTCCACAGACCTCTCTCAGAAAGACCGTTCTGCTCAGGTCATTACTGTAACAGAGAAAATACAAGACTATTTAAGACTATTTCACTATTACCCTCCCCATGTCTTATCTCCTTTTACTAATCTCTAAGTCTTAGACAGGTTGAATTGTCCTGTCTAGTCATGATTATAGGTACGGTAACGACAGAAACATGGCGCTCTTACCGAGCGTGTGCTCCTCGTCCGCAGACTGACAAAACCCTGGGGATGACATCGAGTGAAGATGAAAAGACTCAAGTCGCCGTGAAAAGCCTTCTTATTCAGTCAGATAATTCCCTTACCGTACGTGGGAAACTGGAAAACAACATCCAGGCCCAGGTCCTGTTTCCTCGCTATGTCCTCAAATTTATCCACGATCGCTTCGGCGATCTCTGGGGTGCGTCCTTTAACACACAGAGCGTTTAATCAAGCTCTTATCTACTCCACAGTGCACCAATATACACTAACCTGCGCCACTGGTACGTTTGCTTTTGCAGTTGGGTAAAAACCAAAAGAGAAAAGGTTAATTATGTGGAAATGGCTTTGTGACGTACCATAGAGTTTCAGGGTACGGTTTTTCATCCTCTTGTAGAGTAAAATGGCATAGGAGTTGTAGTCTGTGTCTACAATGAGGATCTCCGAGTTCGCCGCTTGTATTTTTCCTATAGTAAAGATACAAAGGACGCTCGGCTTAATATAAAATCAATTCTGTAAAACAACATCTCTTAAAAAAAAAAAAAGAAAAAAGTAAAAAAAAAATACAAATTGTGCAGCTACAAAATGACACGCATGGCTATAAAATGTTGAATTATTATTATTATTATTTATTATTTATTTTTACATTTGTTCCCTATGAAGAGCTCTACATGAGAAAGATGTTTATGAAATATAAAACACATCAATATTTGAGGAGGAGAAATTATTCTCTAATGATGAAGAAAATTTCACTCTAAACGACGTTTAAATACTAATTCAGAGTGTTACGTGTATTGTATGGTATCTTTAAGAAGTATTCACAGTTCATGATTTCTTCTATTTTAACGTATTATATACCCCCTTTAATCCATCCATCCATCTTCTACCGCTTACTCCTTCTTCAGGGTCATGAGGGAACCTATGATTGGGAGCCAATCCCAGGGAGCATCGGGCACGAGGCGGGGTACGCCCTGGACGGGGTGCCAATCCATCGCAGGACATTTTTATTCAATTTCTGAGAATCCTATGTTTAATAACGGTAATGGTAAAGGTAATAATGTACTCTATGCGTAATACGGATAATGGTCTAGTGTGTGGTTCTGATGAACATTTTCACCCTTGATGAATAATGATTGTTTTTCATTTCATACGTCTTACTTTTTGATATTATCAGTATGCAACGATAACGCAGTTTAAATGTAACAATTCAGACTTGGTGCAGCAAAATAAACATTTCTCAGTACTCGTGTGTTCATGAAAACCTTCTCACTGGCGCATATATTGAGCACAGGAGTGTGTTTGCCAGGGCCTAGGAGACTTTGGGCTGACTTTGGGTTCGAAACATAGGTAAGATGTTTCGGGAAAGATCTTTTTGGTATGTAACCAGTGGAGGACCGAAGCTTGAAGGGACAACACCTGGATACGCACGTGAGGCTTCAATAATAACGACTTGTCTTCTCCAGGTTTGTGCCTGCTTGTATCTTTATTAAGGAGAACAATACTTCACAATCCATTACCTTTCAGTAGGAGTTGGCCCACATTCTTTGTGGTCTCGTACTGCTGTTTGATCTCCCAACACTGAAAATTGCTAACAAAAGATGGAAAGAGCTTAGAAAGTATTCTGCTTTTCACATAAGAAGTATGTTATACTCCAATTAGGATTTTAAAACATATCAATCTTTAGATTAAAATGAACAGACTGAGTAGAGTTACATGATTCAATTTTTACTAAAAAACAAACAAACAAACAAACATAGACTTGAGACCTTCTATGTTTGTGCTTGATTATTATATAAAGATTCCCGCCAGTTTCTGTCAGTAGCCACTCTCTATATAAGAACAAATACACCATGTGGGGATATAGTTATGAGTTGAAGTATAACATCTGCACTTGGTAAAGAAAACAACCCAGTAACACTTTCATATGCAGCCCTTGTGAATTCTTGAATCTGACAGCAGCTCTGAGCAGTAATTAAAAATCGCTTTTTATATGAATAAGCATAAACGCTTTCAAATTCTAATGTGTTATCATTTGTATTGTGCAAAAAATGGACTAAACAAACAAGTTGATATATTTTTTTTTTTTTTTTTTTTAAAAAGGAAACGTATCTAAGTATTGATTGTGGTCTTTTCTATAAGGAGACCTTTATTTAACATTTACAGGAGGCTCCAGTGTCCACACTTTGGTTTTCCACCATGGGATTGTCTGCAGCACAGATAGTTTCTCTGTAGCATGACAAGCTGCATTCTTTCTTGTTTTGTTTTGGAGGGAACATCTGTTTACAGCTGCGCTAATGGTTATAAAACTACTTCGGCAAACTGCTGTGGTGTATGAGGTGTAAAACACTCGGGGACGAGGGTTCAGGAAAGTTTCAGGTAGAAGCCCAGAGTAAGACCTTCAGCATGCCTTAGAAGTATAGACAATATTCATATATTTCACCACTGAATAACTAACATGTAGCTGACTGGTAAGGGTCCTGCAGAGCTAATGTGGTAAAGCAGTCTGAAAACAGTTTTGTGGGGAGTCTGGAACCTATTACGGGGGACAACATGGACGGGGTGCCAACCCACCGCAGGGCACGATCACACACACACACACACACTCACACACCCAGTGACACAATACGGACAGTTTGGAATTGCCAATCAGCCTACAATGCATGTGTTTGGACTGGGGAAGGAAAGCTCCAAAACCTTGCATGTGGAACATCCATGAAACAAGTTAGCTCCTGTTTCACTTAAGTTATAGCAGCTATAAACAGTCCCTCAGCCCCGATTTCCCCCCTCAGCCTCTATCTCTTCAAGGTTCCAATCTCTTGAAGTCAAAAAACTCATAGCTTGTCATGTTACGAAACCACAAAGTGCAAAGACTTTCTCGTTTTGGAAAATTGCACAGCTTTACCTCTGACCATAACAAAGTGCCGATACTGGAGACTCCTTCCAAAAATGCATTACTATAGAAATGATCATGTATTAGAACAAGCACATTAATATAAACATTGCAACTGGAACTGCTGTTATAGAAAGAGATGATGTTATAGAAACACTTTCTATTATTATTATTATTATTATTATTATTATTATTAATGCAGGACTCACTGTTTGGTGAAGGTGCTCACTTTGATTGGGGCTTTGGGCGAGACGGGTGCAGTCAGAGTTATGACGGTGCCCTCCACCTTATAACCGTGCTCTAAAAGGTACTTACATCTCGACGCCACACTTAGCAAGTACCACTGTCCACTCATCTGGGACAGAAAATCTATTTTATTAAATCAGTCTTTGATGGCGTATTGTTTTTTTTTTTTGTTTTTTTTTTTTTGATGCATCGTTTAAAAACAATGTCGTGCAGCCAAAACATTTTTTCAAGCCTGCAGTCTTCTCAAATGTCTGCACATCTGCACACACATATTCACATGTAATGGGGGTTTCGAACTGTTCAACGGAAAATGATACATGAAATGAAATGACAGATTTGATAAAATCATACCTTACTGATATCAACGTTCTGAGCTGGAGCAAACTCCTCAATGAGCTTTTTATCTGGTTTTGGTTTTGGTTTTGGCTTGGCTCGAGTTCGTCTTCCGTCCGCTGGTTCCCAGAGACTAAAGCCCAACAACAACACCAGAGACAAATACACGCACATACGCACCATACCTGCGCACATATTCACCTTTTCATTTATAACACAATAAAGACACAGGCGTTCTCTCTAGCTCTGAACTTCAAGCACTTCTAGGACGTTTGATATTTGGCTTTCCTGTTTGCTATTGCCTGTGTGTGTTTGTATGTTTCTCAACTAAGATGTCCAGCATTGACACGTGGACAAACCAAACAGTGAGTTTATCATTAACAAGGCTTTACTGGAAAAAGACCCCTAAAATCTCATTCCTACCCCCACACACTCCGCTACCATGTGTTACAGTCATTTCATTACGTATTCATGATATCATACTATCATTATATGATCATTACTTTTATATATATATATATATAAATATGTAACTCGGCTTGTAGTGAATTGAATTGCAGTGAAATGATCGCATGTCGTTGCCGTATGGCAACAATGACATTTTTCCACTTAACAGAATTCTCAAAATATATCAACTTGTTTACATGACAAAAACATTGATGTTAACTTATCTCAGATAGTGTTTTCATCCCCCCCCCCCCCCCCCCCCCCCTTAAGCAGTTTTACCTAAATATTGAAAATGTAATAAAATTTTTGAGAGCTGTTCGATGATGACGTTCACCATGCCATGAGATCTGGCCATGTCACGTGGCCGTTTTTGCTAGGTGAAAGTTAAAGTTAAAGGAAAATAGTTTTGTATTCAGATCAAATGAATGGGTATGTGATTGTGCCCTGCTATGGATTGGCACCCTGTCGCGGGTGTACCCTGCCTAGGATAGGCTCCAGGTTCCCCACGACCCTATAGGATAAGTGGTATAGAAAATGGATGGATGGATGGATGGATGGATGGATGCACACAGAGAGTAACCGAGCACAGGATTGAAATAGGGACCTGTGTAGCAGCAGAAAAATGTACAAAAGACCGCAGAAGCTCTGTGGGCTGCGAGTGGTGCATCCGCAGACATACTATATACCAAGGAAGATGAATACTGTATTGTTTTCTTAAGCAAATAATAATAATAACAAGAAGATAATACAATTTATTGCAGTAGTTTAATGTAATGTTATGTTGATACTTAGCTTTATGTTCAAATTTGTAGGCAACTCAGGACCCGGAGCCCTTTAAATACCATTACTGGAGCAGAACAAAAAAAAAGGCTACAACTGTAAATGTAATTCTAACCTGTTGTCCACTTTCACTGTTATATACATCATTTTCCAGTCCGTCGACAGCAGCCATGCTGGAAAATGGTTGTGAGACAAGTCTAGTGACCCGTGATGACTTCCGTTTTTCCTACATAAAGCGGTACCAGGGTCTTTTAGACAAAAAGTTTACGACAGACATATTCTGACTGATTTATGGCAACAAAAAAAATATAACATGAGATCTAGAACATTCCAACATGCATTTGTTCTTTAAATGACTTCTGACAGAGCCAGTGAAGTACAAATTAATTATGACATTAAACCATTCAGACTGAAGCGCACACTTGTTCTCGGATATCAGCAAATCGGCTCTCCGCGGTTCATTCGAACTCTGTTTGAACACTTGCAGCTTGAATATCTGGCTGGGAAATGAGAAACGTGTTTGCCTACGAGATTGAGTTAGGCTTCTCTAGGCTTGAAGTTCAGAGCTGCACTGTTTATACAGAATCTCTGGCCTGTTGGATCCGGGCCATCATCGAACACATGGCCGAGATGGCCATCACACTGCCGAAACAAAAAGAAGAAAGAGGATGACGTTAAATTCTGTATAAGAGCGGCACTGTTCAGCTATTCGCTGAAGGAAATTGTTAAAACATTGTTTAAGCCTTTACTCCATATGGAAACAATAAATGTATCTCAAATGTTTTGATAGTAATACAAAACTACAATTTTCCTTTAACGTTAACAAAAAAATTCCATTTCACATGACCAGGAAGTGCTCTTTGTACTTCCTTTTCTGCAATCACATGGCACGGTGGAGGTGATCATCGGAGGGCTCTTAATTTTTTATTCTATTCACAATATTTAGACAAAACTACTTAAAAGAAAAAAATTGAACACAATCTGAGATAAAGTAAAATATATATATATTTTTTTTGTAGTTTACAGTGCCCTAAACTAATATTGGCACCCTTGGTGAATATGAGTAAAGAAGGCTGTGAAAATGTGTCTTTATTGTTTAACCTGTTGATCATTTGTTCAAAAAAAAATAATAATTCACACAAATACTCTGCTCTCACGGAGATCAAACGATCGCAAACACAACGCAGGTTCATCAAAGAACGAATTCTTTGTTAAATATATACGTGCCGCCATTATTGTGCACCCCTATGAATTCATATGAGAAAAATATATTTGAAGTATATTCCCAATGATATTTTACATTTTTTTTAGTACACCTGGGTGACCAGGAACAGGAAATTGTTCAACCATGACTTCCTGTTTCACAGGGGTATAAATACGAGGTAACACATAGTCCAAATTCCCTTAGTCATTCATGACACTGGGTAAGCCCAAGGAACATGTGAATTAATGCATATTCACTTAGACAAAGTCTCATTAGCGTTAATAAAGGTAATGTTTTTGAAAAATTAAATCCAATACAAAAAAAAAAAACTTAACAGATCTGTAAACAACTGACGGAAAAACGTTACAATGTACAAAGAAACAATGGAACTACACAATGTTCTCTTATTTTAAATTTAAAAAAAAAAAAAATTATTTCAAAAGGGGCATGAAACCTGGAAATAAATCTATAAAATAACGTTGTCATATGATCATTATGCAATAATTATATAAATATGATTGTTTATTAGTGGTAGATACTATATAATTATATAACCATTGCAGAAATCTGTATGACAGTGTACTGTCTTATTATTGTCATCAACAATTATTTGATTGAACACTAGTCATAGCTTTTGTCATGCAAAGTGTATTAAAGTCCCTGTTTCAGTCACTTGCCTGTTTGCAGATGACTTCTGTTCCCGGGCTTCCTAACGAGTTATCGGGTCTGCGGATAATGTTGGCATGACTCTCGTCTCTCTCCCACGTCCCATGAGCCTCAAAGAAAGATGGCCACCCTGTTCCAGAGTCGTATTTTGATTCAGAGCTGTGAGAGACAGCGGGATGGAACTCGTAATTTTAGTAACGATTATTTCTTAGTTACAAACGAAATATACACCAACAGGTATACACTAACACTGGCGTCTTCGCTTACTCTGTGTACACTCAGTTAGTAGTTTGGCGATTCCATGATTGCAGTGCCATTTGTGTCTGACTGATACATTTACAAATATGTCTGTAAAACTAAAATACATTTTAAACTTATAACTTCAAGTACCTTTCACAACACCCTATCTGCGTGTTTCAGATAAATAACTAACATTAATAAAACCTACCAATAACCTAATACTCACTTAGAAAACACCGTTTTTGCCCGACCCAGCCCACGGCACTTCTTCCTCTGGCTGACTATCAGTTCGTATACACGGACGTTCACCTTAATCCGCTAAAGTCATACTCGGAGTAAACACAGATGGAATTAAGACGTGTGGGGTACTCCTGTTTTAGTCGCGTTATCGACGTGCGTTACAGACACGTACACACCTTAATCACACTGTTAACGTCGTGTGAGAGTTCACCGCATTGTGCGACAGGACGCGTACGCACACGGCAGCGCTCGACCGTTTTACGACAAACGAGAGTACGGCTGCGTCCGAAACCGCGTACTTACCTACTATACTAGTAGGTGTAATACATGTATTTAGGTAAGTATGCGGTTCGGGCCGCAGCCCACGGCTTCAAGCGGTCGTCTATTTCCACGTACAGCGCGACAAATAATTAACCGCACTTGAAGCGTTCGTAAATTTAAAAATGAAACACCCAAATCTGTATATGGTACCACAACGGAGACCAACTGTACGTCGATACGTGAAATTCTGGAGGGAACGTCGGACGGCGTGGCGCGGTGACGTAATCACGTGTGCCGTTAATCGATCTATGTTCTATAACACGTAACACAGGAACATGAAAGGAGTATTCTAAAAGCGACTCATGTAAACACCTTAATCAGAATACTGTCTTATTCAGAATAAGGTCAATAATGAGATTATCGCTGTCCGTGTAAACGCAGTCAGTGAGCACTATTTTCAGGGGTAGAAATTCAGCGGAATCAATATCCTGTAGGTAAAGAAGGCCGTTCTTGAGCGGACTGTCCTTTTTACGTGAATGATTCTCACTCGTGTTACCTGAAGAGTGGTGTATCGCAGCACACACAGTGGTACATGCCCACATCATTACAGTTCAGATAGATTCCACTGAACGGCTGGGAGAAAAGCGAAACGAGACAGATCAGAATCATGGCTGATTAATGAATAAATACGATAGGATGATAAATATGTACGCTATGTTTACACTACTAGTTTCACCTCAGATGGCTCATGTACAGTATGCCAGTCTGTTTTTAACACACACTTACCACCTCAGTGCCTTTCTCTCGAGTGACTACGTACTGTTCTGGAGTTAGTTTCTTCTTCCAGTCCACACGCTCATCATAACGTGTCAAAGAAAGAAGATCTGCAAAGAGTAAAGGATCAATTTATGAAGATTTTTTGAATATGTACAGAATATAGCATGCTGTAACTTTTATATGGAACTGCAACTTAATAAAATATAACGATCTGAGTAAATAAATATATCGGTACTACAGTACCGTGCAAAAGTTTTTTTTTTTTGTTTGTTTTTTATCACAAATTTTGTTATAGATTTTTGAGCTCATGACTTCTACATTATAGTGAGTACAAAAGCATTTTACATTTCCAAACATTAGTTTTCCAGCACAAAATTAAATGTTACAGAAAAAGGTTTGAATGTCAGTAAAGAAAGCAGCGTATTACAAAAGAGACCACTTTTCAGACAACAACAAAAAAAAAAACATAATGTAGTTTTGCTGCAAAAATAAGAAGCATGTGCAGAGTCTCCAGAAGAAGTGTGTCTTCTGGAAGATGCTCAATAAAATCGACAGCTCATTTCTGTATAAAACTGCACCATAAATTCACCCGAGACTACAATTTTTTTTTTCTTTTTTAAATATATAACATATACTTATTTAAATCTTAAGTTGATTATCTACTCGTGGAAACATTTAGGTATATGTATTTAAGGAAAACGATCAGCCAAATGAATAGCTTAATTTACAGAAAGATAAAATGCTTCGCCCATTAGAACACATAAAATGGGCACCGATACTTTTACCCTCATCAAGAAGTCAAGATTAAATAAGGGAAACATCCCCAATCTGACATTTCCCACCCCCTTTCCTGGTAAATTAGTGTGAAATGTCCTGAATTTGTGACTAGCTTTCATATCCGATGACACAATATCACTCGCCTGTCTCATGTTCAGTACAAACTCGGATTTCCCACTTATATATTTAGCTTCTCCGTTTCTTAAAAACAGCAAAAACTACTGTAGGGAAACTTGTCTGCAAACTCAATTTCAAAGATTTAATCCTAAAATCGCATTTTGTAAAATACCGTGTGTCTAAATCAATATGATCAAAGTTCTGTAACCTAGAGAAAGAAGGAATAATACTTGAGCATCCTTTTGGCAATCTAGAGACCGCTAGGGTAACTGCGACATAACTCACTGAAGAATATTATGAGACATTAACTGTGCTGCACATCCAGGGTTTCCATACATTCCAGGGCCCCATTACTGATTAAACTGATGGTTGAGTGGCAAGACAGTACACGGGGCGGCCGTGGATCAGGTGGTAGAGCGGGTTGTCCACTAATCGTAGGGTTAGAGGTTCGATTCCCGGCCCACGTGACTCCACATGCCGAAGTGTCCTTGGGCGACCCCAAGTTGCTCCTGATGGCAAGTTAGCGCCTTGCGTGGAAGCTCTGCTACCACTGGTGTGTGAATGGGTGGATGAGACGCAGTGTAAAGTGCTATATAAGGTTACCATTTACAAGTACACAATCAAGAAGTACTCAAGTAGTGTTTTAGACTGGGGAGTCAATAGCTTACAGAGTGTATGGGTCTGAAAAACACACCAAAGTCACTCACAGCTTGTTTTAGAATATTTTTTCCCCTACGGACACAATAACAAAATAGTATAATATACTATATTACTATTTATTATATGACTATACTGTTACTACTGACACTAACAAAATACTAACTCATATATATATATATATATATATATATGAAGCATTTATACATTCCTTTATTCTGTTCTTGTTAGGATGACCAACTTGTTGTGCTTGGGTCACCTTCTCTAATGATGATACAAGTTTATTCTTTAGGATAAGCCCCTTGAGATGAACCATCTCGTTTTCAAAGGGTCCTAACATATAACACAAACAAAAATGAAAAAAATTTTTTTTTTAAAAAAACACGTCATAGGGAAAACAAAATCAAAACAGCAATCAATATTTCAACAAACATACCGTACTACAAATAAGACGAGCAACACAGAGACGTCGAAAGAGTGAGTGCGTTGGTGAACACAGCTACTAAATGGCCACAGAAAGGTTGCGAACAAATGAACAAATGTTTGCCCAGCAAGGATATAATATGACATTTTATACTATAAAATATACAGTATTACACTATTATATATTGTACACTTATATAAATATAGCGTCATTTGAAGCATGTACAATTTGTCCTGAAATAAGAAAACAAACTATTTTTAAACGCGTGAGATGATGATGTCGAGGATTGTATATATGAAGGTAAATGATCGCAATCCGAGGGAGTCTTATGCACAGGTGCTTTCTTTCCGATTACTTTTATAACTGTAGGAATGGAAAATAATTATTGTGTAGAACGCCTCAGTTGATTTATTGAGGAATATGATCCCGAAAACTGCTAATGACAAGGATCGTTAAAATGTACACGTTTGAAGATGAATTGCAGCCAATGAATATACTGTAGCTTCTTATATTAAGTTGAGACCATTAAGGTTAATTGTGTCGGTATAGTCAAAAAATGGTAATATACAATAAGTCATGATTCTTTCGGACATTAAATGCGAAGGAGTTTTTAGATTGATATAACACACCAGTTCCAACTTTAATTTTGTGAAGTATGTCATCGTTATGAGGTTTGAAAATAGCTCCGGATCAAGCCATAATACCAAATATTTCGTTTGATCAACTCTATAAGGCTACGTACCGTCACAACACATTATTATTTGATGATTAGATCTTGTTTTAAGAATGTTTGGTAGCAAAAACCATGATGTGAGATTTTGTTTTATTGAGTACTCATTTATTAGATTAAAAGCCAATTTGGTAAAGCGTTAAAATCCAGTATTAAAGTATTAAAATCTAGTAAATAAGATTCGGGGGTATAAATTCCAGTATCATCTGCAGTATGATAGTCTGTAATTGGACAGAAGAAATAGAACAAAAATGACATAAAAGGGTTGATGTCCTGGATAAAGAATATTGATGAGTAAAACCGGATTAATAGACTGTTTATGTAATAGATTCGTGAATTTATTATTAGTTGAGCGCGACCAATTGTTTCCTGCAAGTTCACACCATGCATGGCCTTGGTGTTGACAGTGTTCTCACTCGCGAAAGGAACTTTGTACTTCAGATAATCATGTGCATTTTCTATCACACCCCATTCATCCTGCTCTAAGGGTCACTGAGGACATTTTCAGGGATATGAGGACACGGACATGGTCGTCCAGGTGGATTTAGATAAAAAAAATGAGACAACTGCTAGACATTACAGCAAATTATAGACTGTTGTAGGTGTGCGTTACAATTTATCCATGCAATAACATGAAAGTTACTTCTTACCTGTTGTTGTGCTTAGTGGTCGGATTAGCGCAGACCAACTCCTAGACAAAACCGATTGTGTGGAAGCTCCATTGTGAAGTGCAGAAGAAAGTCGCACCAGGAGGCGTGCCATGTTTCCATGCAGACACTTTTACACCAGACGCAAGCTGAATTAACGCTCAGTGAATGAAGTCAGTGGAAGTGAATTGAGTTTTTCACTGTTACGTGACCTACATTCCCTCCCTCATCCAACGACCAATGGTCAAAACCTTGTTTATTGCTGATAATGCTTGTAGGTCAGAGTTGATGAAAACTAACAGCGGTTTGCAGCTGCGCTGTGATGACACTGACTCGGCCTAAACTAGCCGCTTACATTAATAATTAACACCATTTAATCGTCGTCACTTTTTTAAATCTTTTATCTCGTTTAGTTTCATTGATGCCTGACCTTAAAACTAGGCAACCTAAACAACCTAGTTATGTAAATAATAATAATAATAATAATAATAATAATAATAATAATAATGCGTGAGTCCAATACACAATGTGTGTTAAAAGTTCGACGTCCGTTTTTCTTTTAAAAAAAATAATTCCTGCACACATAACAAATACTTTCTTTTATAAATTATCTGGCTGTCGGGTTAACGTTGACTTGTAAATATTCCGCTACCGACTGTGCTACCAAGCGTCGCTAGTTAGCTATTGATCAGTTAGTTATTAGTTAGTGGACGTGATCGTTACGGCTCGGTACTTTTAGCTAAAGCAACACAGCGAGATTTAGCCAAATACTCTAAACCATTACTGTTAAACCGCATGCTCTTGTGATGTGAAAACCTGTACCACGAGATCACGATATGCTAGACAGACTGGGAAATATTCTTAGAGGCAAAGGCACGGCTCAAGATAAAAAGCACCAGATGGCCTGCCTGGTGACCCAGTTGACCTACTCAGGAATGAATCAAACTAAAACGTTTAAGAGATAGATATATAGATAGATAAATAGCTAATTATTTTTTTTTCGCAGTCATAATTATCTTTTTTCTCCCTCTCTCGTTTCGCCGAGCCCCACACGAATTTATGGAGATACTAGAGATCCAGATCCTCTCTGCCTCTGGATGGAGCTCAAATCTTCTCTAATTCCAGACTGCTGGGACTACGGCTGCTCCTAACGCCATACAGACTTCATATAAATCCATAATGAACTTTTTCACACTATCTGTTGTTACCCAGATGAGGACGGGTTCCTTCTGAGTCGGGTTCCTCTCAAGGTTTCTTCCTCTTAAAACATCTTAGGGAGTTTTTCCTCGCCACCGTCGCCACTCAGTGGCTTGCTCAGTTGGGATAAATTCGCACCTTTAATATCTGTATACCGTGTTGATATTTCTGTAAAGCTGCTTTGAGACAATGTCTATTGTAAAAAGCGCTATACAAATAAAATTGAATTGAATTGAATTGAATATATACCCAGATCATCTCTAGGATGCCCTTCAGGAGATGTACATTATATGGGTAAAATTTTGTAGACACCTGACCATAACACAGACATGTGCTCTTTGAATATCCCATTCCAGGATTGCTCCACGCTTCCAGGAAGGCTTTCCACTAGATTTTGGAACACCGCTGTGTTGATTTATCCATTCAGCCACCAGAGCATTAGTGAGTTCAGGCACTGATGCAGAGTGAGGAAGCCTGAGGTGCAATCGGTGTTCCAGTTCATCCCAAAGATGTTCAGTGGGGGTCTGTGCAAGCCGCTCCAGTACTTCCAGTCCGACCTTGGCAAACCACGTCTTCACGGAGCTCACTTTGCGCACAGGGGCATCGTCACGCTGAAACAGGTTTAGGTCTCTTAGTTCCAGTGAAGGGAAATCTTAATGCTACGGCATACAAAGACATCCTATACAATTGTGTTTCCATCTTTATGGCAACCATATGGGGAAGATCCACATATTGGTGTGATGGTCCGGTGATCACATATTTTTAGCCATATAGTGTAGCAGAACATCTCTGAGGCACACCTGCCGTCATACGACTTTGACTGATTTGAAGCCCACATTACATGGATGACTAAAAGTAGCAGGTAGACAAGTTTGACAAGTAAAGGAAACGTACGGCTTCCGGTTTTAACGTCATGCAATACGCAGTCAATTATATAAGACGTTTTTACTTGTTAACGACAATAGCTTTGTAATGGGAAAACTACAGAGACAAATGTTGGACACCAGACATGTTTTGGCTGATCATATGGTATTATAGTATAGATTTGCTTACTAGTATTTGGTCTTTAAACATTTAAAGATATTTAATTCAGTTATGTCAGCATCATAGTGAAATATAAGTGGGTTATCACGACATAGCACGATTCGGTGGGTGGATTAATTGTAGATTGAACAGGATTAGCTTAAAGGTCACGGAAAAACACCGAAATTAGATTTTCTGGTACTGTTCAGCAGCAGGCGTGCCACACTTCATAAGGGTTCCAGGTTTGTGCATGAGATCTATGATATAAGTCTGGAGTTGGGGGTAAAATCCTGTAGCTCTCATGGTGGTGGAGGGGAGCAGAATTTCATTCCAGGCCCGACTGTAGTGTCCTCTCACCAGACTGCAGCTCAGTCCGATCCTGTCTGCCAAAACCTGTAGAGCACAATGTGTTAATGAGCTGGAAGTAGAGTGCTGCATGCAAATCCAGCAGTAATAGAGCAATCATAAGACGTTCATGACCAACAAGCTTTTCTCTGCCGATGTGAATCTACAGTGTGTCGTTTGCCAGTGTGCTCTGTTACACATCTGGATGTTAAGCTAAGTAAGCTGTTTGCTTACTGTGTTGACTCATACGCCTCACCATTTACTTAAATTATAGGCAAGGATATATCATTTTTTGACTTGGTTATAAATTAAAATGAGTAATTGCTGTCATTACTGACATTTCATTGTCACTGCCAGCCTCATTAGAAAGCATGAACTCCATTTCTTAATATCCTCAGCACTATGGAAGGACCTCAAGGCCAGTCACATGACCCATATCTTAATACACAGATAACCACTGATAACTAATTAAGCACATTTCTTCAAAAATCACACCAGGCTCGGACATTCAAACACTCGTCGTGAACTCTCACGTCTGCTCTCAGCCAGCGTTTGTTCCAAGCCTTAGTATCTGTTACTGATCTGGCTTTTTGAGGTTGCGTTGACCATTTTTACATTGTTTACCTTTTTAAAAATCTACCCATCCATCCATTTTCCCTACTGCCTGGAGCCTATCCCAGGGAACTCGGGGCACAAGCCAGAGGACACCCTGGCTGAGGTGCCAACCCATCATAGACACATTCACACACTATAGAGGCTACGGACAATTTGGAAATGCCAATCGGCCTACAGCGAATGTCTTTTGAACCGAGGGCGGAAACCCGGAGGAAACCCCTGGAGCACAAGGAGAGCATGAAAGCTCTGTGCACACAGGGTCGGAGGCAGGACTCGAAACCCCAACCCTGGAGGTGCGAGGCAAACGTGCTAACCACTAAACTACCATGCCCCAGCCTTTTTAAAAAAAAAAAAATTAATAAAAACCTGCATTTGCATTCAAACCGCTTGTGTGATCCGTTGACATTTATAACCCACAATGATAGAGTCACATATTGTATCTATAAGGAAAGCTGATGAGTCCCTGACTGTTTCAGTTCCTACAGCAGTCAGGTGCTAATTACGGTTTCATATTTTGTTAAATTATGACTTTAATAAATTATTTAATTCAGTTTATCTCTGGGCAAATCAACCACCATCTTTAAGGAGCATCATCAACTAAAATTCAAGGCAGTGGTGAAATTCTTACACGGTTAGTGCTGTTAGTAAGGTGAGCGGAGGCATAACCAAGTATTATTTTAAAAAAAAAAAATTAAAAACTGCAACAAAGTTTTTGTCTGGGAATCTTATACAGTTACGGTTTTACTGTAATAAAATCTAAAGACATGGCCTGAGGCAAAGAGACACAAGTAATGAACAGAACAGGATTGTTAAGGGATAGAGGACTGAACCTTGAAGAGTAGGGCTCGGTGGTAGTAGGTTCCCTTTTTGATCTTGCCGATGGGAATGATGTTTGACTGCACCTCAACCTTCAGCTCACTGAGATGAACCTCCCAAAGAAAGTCATGTTGTTTCTTAACATCTACCGGCCCCCCCATTGCATCACACACCAACCTAAGAGGAATATTTATCACACATCGCACATTCCGTTTTTATCAAACTGCTTACGAATATTACATTCCAAACGCATGAAGACTTTTCTATTCCTCGGTTAGGAATTTTTAAAACTCACTTAGCCAGGGCAGTGTACATTTCCACGCCTTCATGTAAGGGCAGGACAGATTTGAATGTCTCTTTGATCAGATTGTTGAGCTGAGCATCGTATGGCAGTGTCCATGGCTTCTCTGCTGCTGCTTCCTGCTGGGCTTTACACTCGTCCTCATACCTCAGTTTCTCATCCTTCTGCAACCCTTTCCCTTTCGCTTTACTAAAAAACAAAAAAAGTTAGAAAGACAAGAAAGAATGTGAGTAGAGTGTGTGTATGAGGTAAACGCAGTGAAATGGAGTGCTACAATGGGGGAGATAAGTATTGACACACTTCAGTGACTATATCTCCAGTGAGGCTGTTCACATGAAGCTTTCACCAGACATCAGTATTAACTATAAATAATTCACAACATTAAAGTGCATAAGTGAAGTTGTGCGTAATAAAGAGGAACGACACGGGAAAAATGTATTGAACACGCTAACTGAAATGTATTTAATACTTAGTGGAGAAGCCTTTCTTTGGAACGACAGCTTCAAGACGCTTCCTGTATGAAGAAATGAATGGGCCGCGGTATTCAGGTGTGATTTTCGTCCATTCTTCTAAACATATCGTCTTTAAATCTTGTTCAATTCGATTGGAGTCAGGTGATTGTCTGGGACGTTCTAACACCTTGAATTTTTTCTCTGAAACCAATTGAGAGTTTCCTTTGCTGTATGCTGTGGATCGTTGTCCTGCTGGAAGCTCCACCCACGTCTCATCTTCATCATCCTGGTGGATGGCAGCAGATTCTTCTCAAGAATCTCCCAGTAAAGGGCTCCATTCATCGTTCCTTCAGTTATATGAAGTCTGTCAGTACCATGTGATGAAACACAGCCTCACAACATGATGCTTCACCTCCAAACTTCACTGTTGGTGTAGTGTTTGAAGGGTGATGTGCAGTGACATTTCTTCTCCAAACATGGTGTGTAGTATGACAGCCAAAAAGTTCATTTTTGCTCTCGTCTGACCAGACTACACTCTCCCAGTATTTCATAGACTTGTCCGAATGAGTCGTAGCAAACTTTAAACGAGCTTCGACATGCCTTTTCTTTAGGAGTCTTGCGGTGTGGGCGTGCATAGAGGCCATGGCGGTGGAGTGCCTTGCCTATTGTTTTCTCTGTGCCGATGGCACCTGTAGACTTTTTTATATCCATCGTACAAAGTACATAGCGCAAGAACGTGGTGCGCAGTGTGAGATTTGAGAAAGCCCGTTCTTGACTTTCTCGCTTTTCACGCTGTCACTGCACTCTGCCCTATTGACGACTTGATTACGCCCGCCGGAAAAAGCTGACCGACGTGTACGGAAGTGTGTGTGGAAGATTTTGTCTTTCAACTAACGCGATCTTTTCAAGTCTTTCAACTGACACCATCCTGCTTGTTTTGCCTGGGGGTCTTAATGAATATGCAATTGAGAGCCTTTCTGCCTACAATTGCAATATACACGGCAGGGTGTATGCAAATACATTACTGTAGCACCCACAGTGTCAGAGGGACTTGAGGAATGATGATTGTGCAAATGAATTCAGCTGAGGACGAACAAAACCTGAAGTATGCAAACCCGCACGCTTATACGGAGAGGCAAACACACGTGCAGTTACGCACCTAGTTGATTTGATGCTCCCTTTGCTGCTCATTACAGGCGAGGTTTGGGTTTCTGTAGGACTCTCCTGCTGCCCCTTCTTTGCTGAATCGGTAATCGTCCTGAGATCATGAAAACAGAACCCAAACAGTTTACTTTTCATTCCCGTTTAGCAAAGATAAAAAAATACCATATAAGGTTGAAATTTTTGGCACCCACGTTACATGATGTGTTTTAAAGCTGATTATTTGGGGTTTTTGTGGAACCAAGTGCAGCAGCACCATTAACTTTCATAAGTAAACGACAAAGAATGTTATGAAGAAACAATGCTGAGGATGCTGCTGGGCCCTGACTGTAGATCCAGGCAGCCTACCAGTGACGGGTATGACTGTCAGGCAGTTATACAGAGTGAAACGACTCCTAGTTTTGATATTCATTTGGGTTGATATTTCACTGACATATCTGGAACACATCATCAGCAGGGATTGAGATGGCGCGTGGGAAGTATGCTCGTAGGTGTTATTATTATTTACTCTATGATCCTTTTCTTTCCCCAAATGCCTTCTGAAAGAAAAACTAAAAATAGACAGACTAAGCGCACAGCGCCCAGTCATAGTACTAATTTCATAAAAAGATAGACGACCGAACCGTGAGTTCTGATTGACATGTTTGCTGTTCAGAGGAAACACAGCAAGAACACGGCCAGTAAATCATTATGGACTTGAAACAGCTTTAAAAAAAAAAACACCATCAATAAGACTGATTTGTGATACGCTACGTGACCAAAAGTTTGTGGACACCTGACTATCACACCCATGTGCCTTTTGAACATCCCATCCTCTTTGCTCCGCTCTTCTGGGAATCTATGGGGATTTGCCCATTCAGCATTACTGAGGTCAGGCACTGATGTCAGCGGGGAGACCTGGGGCACATTCCAGTTCATCCCAAAGGTGTTCAGCCTACCAGTGGTTTGAGGCCAGGGCTCTGTGCAGGCCACTCGAGTTCTTCAACTCCAACCTTGGCGCTTCATGGACCTCACTTTTTGCACAGGGGCACTGTCAAGCTGGAGCAGGTTTGGGCCCCTTAGTTCCAGTTAAGGGAACTCTTAATGCGAGTGCAAACAAAGACATTGTAGACTGTTGTGTGCTTCAGACTTTGCGGCAACAGTTCGGGGAAGGCCCACGTATGGGTGCGACGGCCAGGTGTCCACATATTTTCAGGCCATGTCGTGTATGAAGCATTGCTCGACCCTAATAGTATATAAGTTCAATATTGAGGTACTAATATCGATCACATCTATCACAAACTAGACTATGGTATAGTTTACTGTCTTAGTTCCTTACTTATTTGAATTATTTGTCAACTAAAAATGGTGACGTTTTGAACTGAACTCACAAGCCATTGTTTTTTAAAAGGTTCGAAACTGCCTTTGTCAGATACGAAGATCTAGTGAACTAAAACGTCATCTGGAACTTTATTGTCAGTCACTGGAACTCTAATATTATTATAATACTATTACTATGATGAATCTTGCATTTATACACTACTATCTGTACTATACATACATTTAGCAAGTCAAGTAACCTGAATAATACATATAGAAAACAGTCAAATATGTTGTAAAGGCAACCTTTGGCCTCGACGTACTCAGCTGGGGGGTTTCCATTGACTGCAATGACGGCTCGGTGCTCGTTGATCACCTGCTTTGCTATATCTTCAAGAGCAGGAACCGTGTGACCATCTCTGGTCTGTGAGGAGAAATAGAACAGACAGGCACGCTACTGATTAGACTTAAAGGAGCACTTCGGCAAAGCTAACAGCTCAGATCCTTTCTGTAAATATCTTCGGCAATGTCACTTCAGGACACAGTATTTAAAGGGGTCATGACATGAGAAATCTAATTTTCCTTGATCTATTGACATATAAGTTTTCACTGTTCCATTAAAATAAAAAAATATAAAAAGTTCCATAGCAAATGGCCTCCTTAATACAAAAAGCGTGTTTATTTAACCAGGCTCCATAAACGGCTCGTTTGGATGTGGTAGGATTTGTGATGTCACGGGGGGGAAATACATTTAAATACGACTGCCCCTACAGCAAGACGTCGACACCTACTTTTACGTCATCGCACCGTTGGCCCCGCCCACTGGTGCTCAGTCGCTGAAAACAGTTCCGCATGTGTTATGGCAGGGGGAATGGATGATTATTTCATAGGCAGTGATGTTAACTAATCAAAGCAGTGGGTTGAAGTCTTAAAGGGAAAGGACACAAAAACCGATCGTTTCGGTCCGAGGGTCAGAGACAGAGTAGAAAAAGGTCATAAATGACTAAACTGTGCATCATGCTGGGTTAGGAGTTTGACTAGCACCAGGTGACCATTGGGAGGCAGCATGGTGTTCAGTAATCTGACTGCCTCAGGGAAGATGACTTGATTACTCAGGGCAAGATTCATTGAATCTGGACTAATACTCCTTTATTTACCTGTCCTGGATCATAGAAGCCGTCCGTAGTGATATCAGTGGAGAAGAGACATCCTGTAATGCTGTATTTTACAGAGAGGTTACTATTCAAAAGCCTCTGCAGGGCTACCTCACTGAACTTATTCTTACGGCTCAGCGAGCAGTTGATCTCCTGGAGGATCTCCAAAGCCCTGCATTACCAAAGACACAAGCATGGATGGATAGTAATTAAAATAAGATTCATATGAGGTAAGGGAAAAGTAAAGAGCACACTGACATCAGTTTTTTTTTTGTTTTGTTTTGTTTTAATTATTTTTTTTATAATAACTTAAAGGCAAGATGGACTTAAGAAAGTGAGCTGGTCTAGAGATTTTTAATAGTGGAGCTTTAATGCCCTCTGCTGGCTCTTCATAAACATTACATATAAAACACAACGTGCCCGTGGCAAGTTGCTTCCCTGTGATATTGCCAATATTGTACATGCCAGAGAGTGCCACTACATTTATATGTTGCGAAACATAACTTTGGGCTGTGTCAGCTTCATATTAGTTATACATTGTGGTTTATTGTAGTTAATTGGGTTTAATAAATATCCTGTGCTCATGCAGATAGAAAAAAAAACACCTGCTTTTATTTATATATTAATGTAAATGAACATTAAATATAATCTCACCCTAATCTGCACATTCCTGTGGCTGTTGGTTCATCATTAGCACACACGGTCACTGCCCAGCATGCATTTCGGCGGATTTCAGCGTCCTTTGATTTCAATAGGTTAACCAATTGGGGCAGACCTCCAACATTTCTTAACTATACCAAACAAACAAAAAATATATATATTTATTAGCTTAATCATGCACTACATACAATTCTCTCGTGTCTCTTTTTGTTAAATATTTAAAACAATGCATTTTTATTACACCTTGTTAATCTGTATCTTTATCTTGAATTGATGCGATCGGATGGGGGATACATACAGGTGTCACCTAAATGCATTTTATCTCATATATTATTTTTTTTAAAAATATGAATGAATGCATTTTGTATATTTGTGTTATTTGTTTAACGTCACATTTGTTGTTCTGTGATTTTTCATACTGTTCTGTGTGGTCTTTCCCCAAATTTCCCTCTGAGGGATAATAAAGGATTTGATTGATCATCAGCTCTGTCATATAAATATATTTCATAATTTGAAAAAATTAAAAAATTTTAAAAATCAATAGTTTTTCTTAAAAATTAAAACGAGTCATTTTGACCGGAACACACTGTGTGTTACAAAATATTATGAAAGTATATGGTTTATATTCATTAAAAAATATATACATTTCTAGTGTCTCTCACAAAACTGCATCATATTCTGATAAATTAATTTTTTTTTTTTTAAAAAGCCCAAGTATTCAGTATATTCAGCTTTTTGTAAAATTACCTGTAAAGTATAGTGGTAATGTATGACTGTGCAGTACCTCAGCTCTTCCCTCTGCATCACAGGCGAGTGCACCTACAGCCTGGGTGGCACTGATGAGTGTGGGTTTATCAACGGAGTGGAGGGGTTTCAGCAGTGCCTGCATGGCTCCGTGCGAGAGAATGCTACAGCGAAGCACTTCCTGTGAAGCCATGCTGTTCAGAACAGCTGCTGCGTGCACTACTGCTGCAGGAGAGCCATTCTGTAGGAGCTGGACGAGAAGCTTGTCTCCTTCTGCTTCATAAACTGCACTGAGAGAGGACAAGAAGTGCAGCTTTAACTTATATTACTAAACACTGCTGTCCATTCTTCCTGAAACCCTTTAAAAAACCAAAAGTGTGGGCTGGTAACCCCAGGGGGTCCAGGAAGCATACTCAAGGGGCCCCCAGGGACAATTCCACCTTTGGCCACTAAAGGGCACCCTGACTGTCCGTGCAGAACTTCTTCTTCTGTTGTCTCCCTCATTTCCTGTCCAACCATACCCATGTGTTTGTTATTTTCCCTGCTTGATTAGTGCTCTATATAAGTTCCTTGTGTTCTCTCTTTGTTTGCTGGAGCATTAATGCAACTCAGGTTACGTTTGTGTCTGGTTCGCAGGTTACTTTTTTGTCACGGCACTGTGGTTTATTGTTTAGTACATTTTCTTAGGGTTTATTTTCTAGTTCCTAAGTTTCAGACATGCTGGTTCCTAGTATGTTTTCCCTTGGGGTTCTTGAGCCTGTGTCCCTCAACCTGTTCCCTGTGTCTGTCTTCAATGAAAAGAAATTCCGCCTGTGCATCCATCTCCCTCATGACCGTGTGATTTTTAAAAATAAATAATAAATTAGTGTTGTGGAAATACATTCCACCATTATCGAAGTCATTATGTTTATTATCGACTTGATGGAGGTATTAGTCTGTTTGACTGCTCATTGAACTGAATGGCTTCAATCCAAACCTCAATAACTCAAAAGCAAGCAGGCCTAATGTTAACTTGGGGGTAATATGTTCTGTCGGTGGAAAGTTTAATAACAAGACAAAAAAAAAAAAACTCTATGGGGCCAACAAACAACTAGAATGTTACTGTACACGTTTGAATAATGAGCCATATATGCGGACAGTGGGATTATGTTCTTAACATAAATCTGCCCTGAGGGAGTCCATGAAATTTATTTAACAATTTAATGGGTTGTTGGATTTCGTACGAATTGATATGAAGAACCATCGCGGAGTGCACGTCCCTCCTAGCAACCCCCGCAACTGTAAGTGTGTCTAGTGTGTAAAACTGAGCATCGGAGAGTACTGTGTTCTGACTTCTGACAGGAAGTGTGCATATTTAATTCAACATTAGTGCTAACTTCACCCCTTATCCTAACTTTATCCATCCTGGAATTCGACATACCCACTGGGTCGTGTAAATGTTTATGAATTTGCAGTAGAGAGCTGATTTGGTCTCGCTGACAGCCATGTAGTGTCACTGAACGCACACTCACTGTGCATTCAGTTGGTTTCCGTGCGTGAGGCTTGATAAGGCTTCTGCTGCAACCTCTTTTACTTCATTTCCTTCACTGTTCAGCAGTTGCACAATAGGTCTGATCCCATCTGAAAGACACACGCCTTCATTACTCAGGGTTTCCTCACGCAGTGTGTGACAGTCGACAGACCTGTCCGTTACGACTGACAGAGCACTGCTAGCTACTCGTATTAAAAGGAACTGCTTGCCAATGCAATTAAAAAACAAAGTTTGAAACACTGCTCGGTTTTTTTTTCTAACAAAGCCCTGTTCATTTTTGACAGAAACATAGACCTCAAACATGTCTTAGCTGATCCAGTGCATTGTGGGAATCGGAAAAACTATCAATTAAAAAAAAAAAAAAAAAAAGATCATTTAAAAAAGCTTTAAAATGTCAATTAATTATAAACGGGAGCAATACCAAATTGTCGGAACGTGTCTCTGCTGCTCAGGTTCTTGCTCATGGCTGACACTGCCTGGCATGCAGCACTGCGCACGCTCTCGTTCTCCGCTGCAAGCAATTCAGTGAGGGCCTTTTCAACATTTTGCTCATGCAGGATCTTTCGGTTTTCACCTAGGTGATGCAACACAGCATTTTGATGCAACACTGATAAAGCAACAGGAAGGTAACTGTTCACCAGCATGCAATTTACAGAGAAATCTGCTGTGTCTGTAAAGGTGCTGAGTGATAGGCAACATTCTGAAGTGTCTTACAAGTTACGTGTCAACGGTTCTGGACTTGTGTTATCATTTCGAATGCATTTTCTAACTTCTAACTTCTGTACAGTTCTCAGCATTGACTTTACAGCTGATGAAGCATCTCGGATTGGTCCTCGAGTTTAAACGACGAGTGCAGGTGGTTTGACATAGTGGTACTAGCGTTTGCGTTTGTGTTTGTGCTTGCGTACTACTCTGTGCAGCTCTGCTGATGGCTTTCACCGCATAAGCCTGGATATCATGAGAGGTGGGTGTAATGATAAATTGCAGCAGTTTCTCCAGGCCTCCATTCTCCTGAATAAGCTGCATGGACTCAGCATCCTCCATATAGTTTGAGATGACTTTCAGAGCTTCCACGTGCAGGTCACTAAACTCCTGCCGGGATTGACAAGGGGATTTATAGCGTCAACAAAATAAGAACACAGTAAAAAAAAAAAAAAACTGACAAAATCACAGTAACAGTCTGGTGACGCAGCTGCTGTCAACAATAATAGCTTATCAAAACTCTGTAGAAATACAGCAAACTAAACAAGCCCTGATTATTTTTAGATTTCATCATGATTTGTGGTGTTGATAATGAGCTCACTTTGTTTGTGAGAAACTCCAGGAGGCGGGCAAATCCTTGCTGTTCTCTGAAGGCTGTGCGAGTTTCTCTGTCTGTGCTGATGCTCTCTAGTGTGTGCAGAGCAAACTGCTGTATGATGGGAAATTCAGAGCTCAGCAGCTCCATAAGCGGCGGGAGTCCGTTCAACTTGTGCACTGCCACCCGACTGGAAAACTCCTAAGGATGCAGAAAACTACTTATTGGCTGATACACAGTATATACATCCATCCATCCATCCATCCATCTTCTATATCGCTTATCCTACTGGGTCGCAGGGAACCTGGAGCCTATCACGGGGAGCATGGGGCACAAGGTGGGGTCCAATCCATCGCAGCGCACACTCACACACACATTCATACACTACGGACACTTTGGACGTGCCAATCAGCCTACCATGCATGTCTTTGGACCGGAGGAGGAAACCAGAGTATCCGGAGGAAACCCCCAAAGCACAAGCAAACTCTACACACACAGGGCTGCAGCGGGATTCGAACCCCCAACAAATGCTGTGAGTTTTGTAAGATATTTGCAGAAAACATACAGTATATCAATTATGAAAGAGACTTTCATAGGTATAGTTCAAAATAAATATTTTAAAGAATCTTGATTAATCTAAAAAATGTGAATAGTCCATGGCCTACTTTTATTTGATTTTTTTTCCCATTATGACCATTTGCTGCTTTTGAAACATTCAATTCAATTCAATTTTATTCGTGTAGCGCTTTTAACAACGGACGTTGTCTCAAAGAGATTTTAAGCGTGTGAATTTATCCCCATTGAGCGAGCCGGTGGTGACGGTGGCGGGGAAAAACTCCCTGAGATGTTATGAGGAAGAAACCTTGAGAGGAAGCAGACTCGGAAGGGAACCCGTCCTCATCTGTGTGGCGACGGATAGTGTGAGAGTAAAGGAAAGTTCATTATGATTTGTTGAACTAGTCCAATGTTCACCAAAGGAACAGAACATAATAATTTCCCATAAGAAAAAACACTAGGCCTCATATATTTCCCTACTGACTTCATAGTAACACAATAAGAAGTACTTCATAACAACTGTGCAAGCCTACGTAAAGGTACGGGTATGATATTTTACCTATAAATGCCAAATCTTTCAAAATAGAATCGCAAAACATTTGCAAATGTCATCCTTTTTCAGTTGCTAAGAAACTATCACCATTATGGATTCTTTGTTTGAAAAAGCTGCAGTGTAAGTGAAGAAACAACTGTGACCTGAATAGAAATCTCCTCCAGTTTGACTCAAGCCTTTTCCGTAGAAGGACGTCACGCTATAAATTACTGACTGGGTGAGACTACTCTGTGTGCAAAACCCCCCTCATGTCTTATAGAGAAATGACAAAACATCCTGAAAGATTCAGTCACCTGTTGGAAATATAGGCGTAAGTGATCAAACTCATTTCCTTCCTTTGCTCACTACGTTGTTTTTCCATGGTGAACATTTAAATGAAACAGACTTAAGCTAAAATAAAAAAAATAAATAGTTTAAAAACATAAACATAGAAATATAGAAGTAGTGTTTCAGTGTAGTCATAAATGTTGATTCAAAGTAAGTAGTAACACACAAAAGACTGTGTAGTTATACGTAAATATGGGGTGGTGTGATAGGGCACAACATCAAGTGGAGGGCAACACCAAAGTGGAATATTTTCATATAGCTGCAGCTTATAGCAATGACAAACACTAGTTCCTCTCAAGCCATCTCTTTCTCTTGCTATCTATCTATCTCTTCTATATTCTATAGACTTGTTACAGCCAGAACAACAGTCCGAGCCGTGCTGTTATACAAAGGCAATACGAATAATCAGTTTCGAGGATTCAACCATGCTGTGTTATAAATAAATGTCACATAAATTAATGTGAATTATTTCACCAAAAATAATTAGCAGCTAGTGGGCCATATGGCAGGTAGTGCTAGATACAATTAGATCTTGCAACTGGGTTAGGGTTAGGGTTAGGGTTCGATTCGAACCAGTTTTAGGGATCAGTGTCCATGTATCAGAGACGCTGGAGCATCACACTTATTTTCAAAGTTAAACTGAAATGATACGAATTCCTCTGCCTTACCTGAACAAGATTATATACGCATTCCACGGAATTTTTCTGTACATCAGGATCGGGGCTGGACAGAAGATGAAGGAGAGGTTCCAGTCCACCATGATGGAAGATCTCGACCTTACATGTGATGTCCACGGACAGATGTGCCAAAATCAGAGTGGCAAATTCGTGGACAACAACGTCTTCTGTGTTTATTAAATAAGACAGTGTTTGAGACGGATAAATAGGCATACAGACCGAAAGATAAGAAAGATAGACAGATAGATAGATAGCACAGTGCATTGAGATCTTAAGATTGCACTGTTTTATAAGTTAAACCCACACAACAATATATAACAGTACCTTCTGGTGCCAGTTTGGTGATGACAGATGGAATAATATTCAGTCTCTTGATTAGTCGTTTGACATCATCTGTTCAAATGCGTAAAAAATGAAACTTAAGCCATCGTAACAGTTCGACTCGACTCTTATCATTTGAGCATTTTATTTTGTTCAGGTTATTAGTTAAAGTTAATCGCTCAGGTCCATTTCTGAACTGACTTACTGTCCGAAACCATGTCTCCCAGAGCCATGAAAGCGTTTCTGCAAACAGTTTTATCGAGATGTGATATAAGGCAAGTGAGTGGTTCCACTACCCTCAAAGCCATCAGAGTGCGCTTGTTCTCATCACCTAGAGAACCCACACACACACACACACACACACACACAAACACACACACACACACACACACACATAAAGGCCAACATTGTACAACTTCATGAGGTAAGATAATGTGCATGGTACATATGGTACAACATCTGCAGACCTTTCTCTGCAAACCTATGGATGGCTTCAAGGGCTTTGACCAGCACTTCTTCCTCAGGAGACTGAAGCATAAGAATCACTGTTGCAGCGCTCTTGCTCTCAATGGGCACTGGTTCAAACTGAATTCGTTATAAAGAAACATGTTAACAAAACCTGTTTTACAACTATTACAATTATACCAGATATCAACGAGAATTGACTGAAATGATAGATCTCTCACTGCTTGTTTGGGTTGGGGTTCAGCTTCCTTCTTAATTTTTTTCCCCATTCTGTCAAAAATGACATGGGTCTTAATGCACTTATCACCTCGGTCAAGATCATATACAGTATAGCACATAGTATTTTTTAACCAGCTGTAATGAATTGAATTGAATAACCATTTCCAATTCTGTCACAGTAATAAATAAATACAGTCTTAAAGTACTAAATTCCGTATAAAAAGCCAAAATATGTTAATTACCTCCAGTAAATTAGCTAACACTTCTCGTTTCGGTTGGTTTGCCTGTACTGTATTTGTTTGACGGTTGCTAGGAAACGGAGGCGCTCTCATTCAGTCTGTAGATGGCACTATGGGGCCTTTCTGCTACTTACATACTTATATATCATTGTATTATTATTATTGTTTTTTAATGTTACAATGTATTGTAGCAATTTACCATCGTAGATATAGATCATTTATAAATGTAGATACTATTTGATTTTCGAAGTTTTCATGAATGTGCTGGTTATTGTGGGCTTCATTTGATTCACTCATGATATGAACATATTTCTTAATGCGAGTGTTGATTACCTTATTAAAAAAAAAAAAGTGTTAGTTACTTTTATTAATTTTGCTTTCTTGTGGTGTATTAATGCTAAAGTATATGGTTTGTTTAAGTAATGTGTTAAATAATACCAGATAAGGGACATAGATAGATGTAAATAGATAATGAGATTTGGTGAGAATAATCCAGACTACACTTTATATATCGATAAAACATACCCAGACCTATTGATTAGTTAAGTGTTTGCATTTCCACCAAGTTTACAGATGCAGATATGTAGCATAGTTCTTCCGCATGTTTGTCATCTCCATTCTATTATATACAGTATGCTGTAAGAACCGTTTGGGGCTTATATCAAAAATCTACACCCCTCAATAAAAATTCAATCCCAGGAAAAATGCACGCCCAAATTTCTCCACCTGTCCACCATTGTTAGACTTAGTCTTGGCCTTATTACATTACTGAGTGAAATCACAGTTTGCAGCTGTTCCTGCCACTTCAATGGGCTTTTTCCTCAGCTGTGCATAGACCTCACATAGGCATGTTTTTTTTCCCCCCATTGTTTATATCACAGTCATTTTACTGGCCTTATTCGCAGCTCATACAGAGTAACCTAAGAGCTCTTTAAACCACAATGCATGACTTTTGTTATCCCCAGAAACTTACGACATAGAAAGGTCAGCCAAGAATTCAGCTTACTGAAGTAGTTTTCCTTCTCTGAGATTTATTTTTCTTTGGTTTGTTTAGCAGAAACTTTTATCCAAAGCAAATTACAAAACACGGCTGAGCGTATCACTGAATAGTTGAGCGTGGCGGAGTGCAAGTCCTAGGATTTAAACTCTTCTTTTCATTATCAAAGGACCTTATCAACTAACCTACCTATAGATTTAAAAAAAAAAAAAAATGTCTTTAGGATGCATTATTCTCATCGGAATTTGCGTAACTATTCGGTCATATAGAGTTGTGAAGAATCATATAGGTCATAAATTGTACAGTGGTAGAAGACACCAATGTTTACAGTTCGTATAGGCCTATGAAGAATGCATATCTTCAGATAAGTAAAAAAATGTATAGTATATGTATAATATATATATATATATATATATATATATATATATATATATATATATATATATATATAGTAACGAGACGTGTGTTACAGGTGGCCCTTCACGATCACAAGGAACAAAATGGTCAAATAATGTGATCAAAAATGATATCAGTTAAACGAAAATGCCCTTATGAATGTGTTAGAAACGTCCTCTGATAACGTATATCTTGTACTTTGCCTTTATAACTGCAGCCAACCTCTCTCATATCCTCCGAGTTGCTCAGAACGTCTCACTAATATTTTACTGTACTGAGGAGATTGGTGTCTGTGTATTAAGAAGAACTACCAGTTTGTCCACACAGTAGAGTCTTCAGGGCAGAGGGCTTTCTGGTTGCTCTGTTACACGGCGAGCTGCATTTTATCGCCTTGTTAAGTTAAAGATAGGGAATAAAGAGAGCCTGATGAGGGAACAACTTATAGCTGCCATAACATAAGTTATAACAGGAAGTAACTTTATTCTACCAAGGCATTCCAGGAAGCGCTACCAGGGGTCATTTCTACAACCCGCTGTCAGGCTTCACAACATCTCCTCCCACCAGGAATGACTGAATAACTTGACAGAATTAATTTACACACACACACACACACACACACACACACACACACACACACACACACACACACACACACACACATTGCATACACAGGCTCGGCATCGCTTATGGTGGTTGTTGCAAATGTCTGCTGCTGTTATTCTACACCTTGTTGTAGTTTTGCAGTGATGCTGTTATTCGGATGCTGCCTTCCTGTACCTTGGATATTTGCACCTTATCATAGCCTATAATTTATTTTTTCACCTAATCACTGACGTCTGTTTGCACTGTGTTAATTGTTAAAATACATTGAATGTTATAACTTTGTTCTTGTACATTGATGTCCTTTGCTGCTGTAGCAATAACTACAATAACCCTTTGGAGATCTATCTATCTATCTATCTATCTATCTATCTATCTATCTATCTATCTATCTATCTATCTACATGTCTCTCTGTCTGTCTGTATGCCTGTTTATCGGTCTGTCTCAAACATGGTCTTAATTAATAAACACAGAAACCGTTATTGTCCATGGCATTCCATCATGATGGACTATCTATCTATCTATCTACTATTTATCTTGTTTCATAGACGTTTCACAACATTGATGGAACTTTAACCGGGTCAAATGTAGGCCATGTCGTCTTTAACAAATACACAATTGTCATTTTTGGCAAACTGCTGTTGTATAAGAAGAATGAAACATTTTAAGACGTCCTGCTGTTGGAATGTAAGGAACGTTGATTATTTTTCTATAACAGCATGCCCCGTGCTCGGGTTTTCTTCCTGATCTGTAATCTGCTGATAATTACGTAGATTTAACCAACAAAACACAACGTTTTTTTTTGTTTTTTTTTTAACCTATATTTCCATATCGTGTGGCGAAATTGAGTTTTGTGGTCACAGTAAATAAAAATGGGGATCCCTAATCCTCCTGGAGTGTTTTTGTAATGTTATCTGCCTTAGGGGATGTGAATGGACAGAGAGAGAGACGTGTCATATTTTGGGGGTAAACCTCGGGTCGGGAGACTCTGGAGATCATGTATCGAAATCTTTTTAAAACCCATGAATGAATGCCTAACCATAAAGACACCAGACATCATTCGGTCATTTTTCGGAGGCCCAATATTCACGTCTGAAACGCCTTTTGCCGCAACGTATCGTAGAAAGTGTGTCAATCTTTTGGGAACCTCTTACGGCCTCCTCCCACCACAAACTGTGGCTAAAACCCAAATTGCGCTGTATCGGGTGCAGTGTGCACTACGTCGGCTGTAGATGTCACTATTTAATACCGTTAGTAGTGCACATGTATAGGGAGCACAGCGCGGTTTGGGACGCGGCCTGTCAATGGGCAGAACACAGCCGTGCCGGAAACGCTAGCTAACTGTTCAGTTACACGAACAGATTTTTTTTTTTAAATAAATAAATAAATAAATAAATATACATAAACCTGGATAACGTCAGGTACATTTCAAGACACGACGACGCTATTTTTCGGCAATTATTTCGAGCCTGCTGTTTCCCGGACTGGACAGACAAACGCCAAAGAAGACGCGTTGAGAATAATATTCAGCTGAGGCTAGTCGCTAGGTAGCTAGGCTCGTCAGCGCGCCGACTCTTTTCTCGATTCTGCCTAGCTTCATGCTAATAGGTTAGCGCCGTCTCGACCGAGTTGCCTCACTGTTGTTGCTTCACGGCGTTTTAAATGGAAGAAGTCGACTTTTAATTTTTGGCCGGCTGCACGTCCTGGCAGCAGTATCCTTCGTTCAATTGGTCTTGCGTGAAATTTTGAGTGCTTAAGCTTTCATTTGACATGGAGGCTTGGTCGCTAGCTAAACGGACCTGCTAGTGAGTAGTTATTGGCCCACAGCTGGAGCACGCTTATTGGAGAAGTGGAGCTCCCGACTCGTTTTAGCGTCGAAACGGTATTGAGCTAAAAAAAAAAAAAAACCCAAAACAAAACCGGAATATTGTATATTATATCGATGAGTTATTGTCTGTGCAGCTTGCTGTTAGGTGTGAAGAGCTGAGATTATCCGAGGTGGTGGCTTGGGTTGGACAGCTATGCCAAGTGCCAATTAACTGAGAGACAGTTAGAAACTCTGAGGCGTTGGTGAAGAGAGAGAGAGAGAGAGACAGACAGACACAGACACAGGGCTGGGTGTGAGGTTTAATTTCTTGTTGCACACAGTGAAATGGCCACGGCCAGTAGCATGGCTGCATCGCTGGCGAGTAAAACGAAAACGAAGAAAAAACACTTCGTGGCTCAGAAAGTGAAGCTGTTTCGAGCCAGCGACCCTCTGCTCAGTGTGCTCATGTGGGGAGTCAACCATTCGGTAAGTCCTGGAGATGTGGCTTTAATCATCACTTACTGTGCTGTCATGATGCCATAATGAGACCTGGGTGCAAATATGAAATAAAAAGTTTGCTAACTAGAAGCTGTTATGGTCGTGATGTTTTCTGTTTGGCATGGCGGATGATATTCATGCGTCGTACCATGCAACAGTGTATGCTGGATTGTGAATGTACTGTATATAGGGGTGTTTCGGTTTGATATTTTCACGGTATGATAACCCTGTGTAAAAAAATAAATCTTCACGATATCATCGCATTAATCAACCATTTAAAAAAAAAAAAAACAAGCTAGTGTTGGAGTGTATTTCTGCGTCAAATTACAACAAATCCCTTAATGGGTCCTTTCTAAGAGGGGGGAGAGAGTTTTGATTGAAGTTTCGGTACAATCTTTTGCATTGTCGGTATTTATTGTGTGTGTATACGTGTTTTTCATTGTAAATTGAAGGAAAGACGACACGCCGAGCCAAAAGAAGGAAGAGATCTAGCCGGTGGGACGGTTTTTCGTTTGTTTTCATTTCGTTCTGGCCAGCAGTGCCGTGTTGGATAGCCGTTTTGTACGCGACAAGCTAAGAACGTTATATATATATATATATATATATATATATATATATATATATATATATATATATATATATACACGCACACGTTTTTTAAATTGATAAATTTATGACATTTATTCAAAGCCAGAGGCGACGGAGGGAAGGAAAACTCCCCGAGGCGATACGAGGAAGAAACCTTTTAGAGGAACCAGACTCGAAAGAGAACCCATCCTCATCACGGTGACGCCGGATAGTGTGATTATAAAAAAATTCCCTTCTATAACTGTAACTACATGGTCAGAAAGTGCAGTTCTGTAAACAGGATATTCCTTACAGTTTTCACACGAAGTCTGAACAGATCTTGTAACTGAAAAATGGACATTGTCGTGTGATTCAGAGGGGAAGGGGTTGTGAAATCTTTATGGAGTCTGAGCTGGACACGAGGGTTGAGAATAAGGAACTTGATCAGGCTACAGTAATGAACTGGGAGATAACCAATCCATCCATCTATCCATCCATTTTCTGTACCACTTATCCTATACAGGGTCGCAGGGAGCCTGGAGGCTTTCCCAGGGGACTCGGGGCACAAGGCAGGGGACACCCTGGACAGGGTGGCAAACCATTGCAGGGCACGATTGCACTCACACACACATACTATGGACAACTTAAAAATGCCAGTATGCCTACAACGCATGGCTTTGTACTGGGGGAGGAAACTAAGTGTACCTGGACGGAACCCCCGAAGCACGGGGAGAACATACAAATTCAACACACATACAGGGTGGAGGTGGGACTCGAACCCCCAACCCTGAAGGTGCGAGGTAAACTAATACATCAACAAATATGACATGGTCACAGTCACTGAGATCGCATCTTTGAACCTAGGGTGAACGTTAACTGAAGCTCTTGATCTGGATCTTCATGATTATCTACATTGCACTAGTGTCCGATGAGGGTTGGCTAATTGATAATTGCGTAAATGTGTACAGGTGTTCCTATTTAAGTGGCCAATGTTGTTGTTTCTATGTAAACGTTGTCCTGAGTAAAATTTACATTGGGTTTTCAGAGTGATCTTTGTAGTTGGGTATTCTGTCCAAAATTAGTTTCTTTAGACGCTGCGAGGATTTTTATTTTTTATTTTCACCCCAGCAACACATTCTTGGTGTGATTTTTATTTATTTATTTATTTATTTTTAATCTGCTGTTCTATTCTCATCCACTGCCGTTCCAAACTAATCAGTATTTTTAGCGAGTAGACCATATGTAAGTAAGCATTTGGTGTCCTGTTGAGGCATTTTGGTGCATGATAAATGCAGACTGTAAGCGTTATATAATAAAATAGCGCTGATCAGCTCAGTCTCATGCAGCGTGTGCTATTTCACTTTCTGTTTATCTTCTTAGAAGAAACAATCCTACTGATGTTTGGTTTTCCAATCTGCTGTAGTTAAAGCGCACGTTCTTCAGTTCGACCCCTGTGAAAGCTGGTGTCTTTCCTTGATTACCAAGTTAGTAGCTCTGCTATGGATGGTCACAATACTTGCTTGAGCTTTCTGTAAAATATATATATATATATATATGATATATATTTATTTATTTTTAGGTTGATTTATTGATCAAAAATAATAGTAGAGAGCTTGCAGAGTCTGAGATTGTAAACAGGTATCATTATGAATATAAAAACTGTTTCATGAATGACTCAACTGATAAATCCCACCACACTGCTCCAAAGCACATAGAGTATTCCACAGGGGCTGAGAAATACGATGGCTGTTTGATTGCAAATGCAACAACGAAATCATCATGTTCAGAATTGCAAATCCTTCTTTAGTTTTATAGAACAAGGCACGTAACGTATCTGTAACAAGTTTACAACACATCATCTGGCTTTCATGTGCGCACTTTCAGCACTCTCATGTCACTTATGAATCATTATTCAGCAGTCAGTTTGCTACACCCCATTTTATGAGTTCATAAATTACATTCAGTTTTGACGTTTCAGCCACACCCCACAGTCCTCTGTGTTCCGGACGCCTCAGCTCTGTGGAGCGATCCACCCGCCCGAGGCTGTGTTACAGGCCGTGATGGTGCTTTGATAAGATCGGATACCTGTCGGGCAGGATTATTCACAAAACTCGTATTAGAGAAGCCAATCTTATCTTGATTTAATATTTATCTGTTATCTTGCTACATAGTCAGCAATCAAACGTCGCATCTGTTACCTAGCAACCGACAATGCACTCAGAGCTTTTAGATATCAGCTGAACACTACGGATGTATGTGGTTAAATTAAAAGTTCCCTCGATTTTCAAATGCAGTCCACTGTAAACGATGTAAAAGCCATTATATCGAGCCACATACAGTACAGTGCACTATATATGGAGTAGCGAGGCATGTTGGATTCAGCCATAGTTTGATCGCACTCAACTCATGGGCTCTGGAGTTGCTGTTAAGTGTTTTGTCATTGACTAGCATGACTTTCTGTCTGCTTTTACACACCTTTCAATTGTTTAGTGGCTGTTTTCACCATGTGCAATTTAAATAAATGTTGAATAACCCCGTTATGCTAGTTGATGCTGGTAAACCGCTGTTATTGTACAGTATTTCTATCAAGCAAGTAGAACATTATAACTTGAGTGGAAAAGCTGACCGTACTGTAGAAAAGCTGAAGTTAAGGCAATTTTAAAGGATCATGGCATTATAGGCTGTTTCTGAAATCTTGTATTCCCATCTAGAATGAAGATAAAATCATGTATTTAGGAATTGCTAATCTATATTAATAGCTGTTGTTCTAAATGGGATCCTGTAACCACCATGGTTACTAAATAGAGAAGATTTCTGAACACTGTATGCATGTATAGGTAATTGTTTCAGAATTGCAACGTGAATGTTGTGAATTAGACCTCTCAGCTGTAATAACATGATCCTGAAGTTTTAAGTCGATCACAGTTACAGATTCACCCGTCTGGTTATAAATGTAGGGTTCCCTGTTGCGTTTCTGTACTACCGCTTTTGCTAGGGGAGTTACTGTACGGACTTGAATGATTTGATCATTGGACCTGAAGAAGTCCCCTAAATAATAAAGTTCGTAAGCCTGTGCGGGCCGTTCAAGTTCTTCCACACCAACCTTGTCCAACCACGTCTTCATGGAGCTCACATTATGCGCAGGAGCATCGTTCTGCTGGAACGGGTTTTGGGCCTCTTAGTGCCGGCGAAAGGAAATTGTAACGCTACAGCATACAAAGACATTCTATACAGTTGTGTGCCTCCAACGTTGCGGCGACAGTTTTGGAAGAACCGCATATGGGTGTGATGGTCAGGTGGTCACATATTTGGACATGTAGTATATATTAAGTCTTGTCTGATAACACAGGATGGGTTTCATCTGTGTTGATCAAACAGTTAGGAGATCTTAATCGTATTGACCAAATTTCACATTCACTGAGTATTCTTGTCCTTTTTTGCATCGTAGTTCCTAAATAGTATTTTGTAGTGAATCTCGCATAAGTGAGTAAGCATTTGGTTTCCTGTTAGGGCATTTTGGTGCATCGTGATAAATGCAGACTGAGGCTTTTAAGCAAAGTGGTGATGAGCTTGGGTTTCATTTGTGTCGTTTGACTAACCATTTGCTTCAAAAAGATCAATCTGTCGCCAGTGTTTAGTTTTCAGTGTCCCTAAAGTGCGTATTTCTGAACTTCGTATGTATGTGTAGATTTTTGAAACCCTTTCTGATGGTAATTTTTGGGTCCTTTTGATACGAACGGGTTCTTCAAGCGTTGCCGTAGACTTATCGTGCCGATTATACATGCAGATTGAGACGATCCGAGTAAATGTCCAGCTACATCTACAGCCAGTGCTTAATAAAAGGCGACTGTGAATATCCTCGATGATAATGCAGCTGCGCTAGCATTGTTAGTACTGATTAACATTCATAATGTATTCATCTGGCACATGCTTATTCCTCCCCTCAGCATCTTATTTGTTAACAAGAGGTCACTGAATTATTGGAGTGCTTGTTGATGGATTTTAAAAAGCAATGTTTTATGTAACATCTCGGTCTTCCTTGACAGAACCGAGCTGTGTTACAGTTTAGCGTCGCTGTTACTGGATGTCTTGCAAAGTGGGAGTTCAAGAATTCGGAGAGTAAAATGCCTCATGGACCGAAACACAAAGCTTTCCTTATCTCTTGAAGACTGCATCTTCTAAACATGTTTTTCGCACCATCTCGGCATGTATGTTGGATGCTGTAGCTGTTTTCTTGCACCCTTGATGACCCTGTGGTGAAAGCATTTTTAGTGCTCTTGTAGTGCTCTTTCAATGCTCCCCTTCTTTAACCCTAATGAATTAAACATGCAGTTGTGGGCACTTAGTTGCTGTGGATAAAAGTGTCCGACAAACGGGTAAATAAATAGTTGCAGTACATAAGGAGGATCAATCCTGTTGAATTTTGATTCTAAAATAAAATGATGTTTTTGAGGGTGTTTCCTTATAGGTCATTTTGAAATCTTGTGGCTGCACCGTTGCGATTCACACCTCATTATAAGTTGCGCTTTCAGTTGGATTTGGGGAAACGACTCGGAGCATTCCTTGTGTCGAGCTATTTCAATTGCTTTCGTTTGATTCGTTCGTCGCAAATGGCTGAAAGTCTGTCGATTTTGACGGTACACCTGATTATGCAATGGGAGTTGAATAATTTTGTTTGCAACTGTGCCTATTCATAACTGGAGTTCTTTACAACTCAGTCGGGGTTGGGTGAAAAAGCCTCATGGGCTTCTGGAGACCTTGTGGTTTGCTGCGTATAAATGGATGGATGTAGACAAAAGCATATAAACGCTGCTGTGAAGTAAATGCAGAAATTTATTAGCGATACAGTTGAGGAAGAGAGCTGAGAATTTTGGGGGATGAGTACAGCTGGCCTAGTGCGGGTGATGAGGGAATAAATAAAGTAGCCTTAGTCTTTGTCGTCTGTAATCTCGTCATATTTTTGTGTCATATCCATAATACAGAATATCTGTAAACTCGCATGTTAGTTTAGTATGCACAAAGCATACCAAATGCTATACTAGATCTTGATGCTTTGAAAATGTTCCACAAGCCCGGTATTATTGGTCTTTTCCTCAAGCACAGCTATGCTTGATGCGAACTGACACGCTCGCACAATCATAATCCAGTAGAAAATTTGACCTTTTTTTGTTTCTTTTAGTTATAATTAAATTGAAGTTATATATTTATTTAACCCACTGTTGGTTAATACTTAGTTGTTTATAGATCCTTGGTATCATGAAGGTTTTTGTTTTTTTTGACATTTAAACCATATTTCCAAGGGATTTAAAAAAAAAACTAGTTGTGGTTGTTTTTGTTTTTTGTTTAGTTTTTTTAGATCTAATCTGAGCGAGTTAGCGAGTGATTCAGATTGAAGAAATGTAGCAGGCATTGAACTCGAATGACATCCCGGTGAACTTTGCAGTTAAAATGCGTTTTTGGAGTAAATGCGTTATTTTATGGAGGTGTATGAACACCGGGCTAAATACAACAGGAAGAGATGTAATCCAAGGCTTCTGGGTAATTTAGCGGGTAGTGAGAGTCGAGCCGTTTCATGTTGCGCCCCAATAATCTGTTTTTTCTTATTCTTTCCCGTGATTCCCAGACAGTCTCTTCCGGCATGAGGGATTCCCCGTGCATCTGGATTTCATAAGGCGCTTCTAGAAATAGCCAAGATTCCACATGCGCTGTGCAGACAAGTCAAGTTTCGATATTCCTCAGTGGAAATCAATCCGTGTTAGATATCAGCCAGATGTTTTGACCGACATTTCAGGCTGCGATGCGTACAGATGTGTGGTGTGAGAATGGAATTTCCCAAAGTGTTTGACTTCTCTTTAAAAAAAAAAAAAAAAAAAGATATTGACCACACCTAAATAGACTTCAAGGAAATAGATCCCTCAATTAAGTAGTAAATTCGGTTCCATAATAGGAGGTTGTTTATTTATTGGGTTGCTTATTGGAGGAGCTGAAAAGGAGGATATTAATTTTTTGTAGCCTGCTATTTGTGCCATTGCGCACTAGGCAGGTGAATGCCCCCATACTGTGACTCTCCATCTAATATCCAATTCAAACACAGACAACAAGACATGTCATATGGATAAAAGCACAGCAGGTGTGTGTGGTAAATAAATAAGTCGATTTACCCCAGCACGGTTGAATTTTCACTGTTAAATTGGTCAGAAAGTGTAGACGGTAGCTCTGCCTATAATTCTAATGATGGCTGTATATTAATCTGCTTGTTCTAAAACGTTATTGTTTCTATAGTAACAGCTCATTCGCAGGGACATGTAAGGAGGACGATTCTACGTAATCAAGGCTAATAAATAGAAGGAGTTTGGTGTCAGATTTTTAATGGTCTTAATTCATCAGAGAGAGAGAGAGAAAAGGCTGTTGAGGGAACGTCTGTTTTAGCTGCCAGAACATAGCAGTGATAACAGGAACTATCATGTTTCAAGGAAGTTCAATAACAATAAATGTAAATGGCTGGAAAACATGGTGTGGTTTGTTAATTGTGGAGCAAAGCACCAAAGGTGCGTAGTTTCCTTATTGTTATTCCATGTTTTCTTCTTCTTCTTCTTCTTCTTCTCGCTAGGGTGTCTATGGCAGCCCATAGAACCGTCTGGTAAAAAGTTGTGAAATTGGGCACACTCATTGGGACACGTCTAAGGAACATTCCGACCAAGAATGGGCCAAGTGCTGTCAACGTTCTACCACCACCATTGGGTCAAATTTGGGCCTAATTTGGAAGTACATTTATGGTCATAACATTTGAACTGGATGGAAAAAGGCTTTTAAATTTTGGATACAATGTTAGATTTGGTCAAAAACTGTTTTTTTTTCACCACTCCTCCTACACATTTTGTCCAATCATCGCCAAATTTGGCGGACACCATCTCCACAATAAACCTCATAAAAGGTATCCAAAGAATTTCGAGTAATCCAAATGGCTTGTCTGGAATGGGCCAACGAATCCGATGCTGACGAGCAGGAATTGAGGCTGCATCTCAGCAACAACTTTGCACACTGTCACAAAAAAAAACAACTAGGTAGTCAACTTCAGGACCATGACCTTTCATGACCCTGCCACCTACTGGTCAAAATGTACAATAACATGCTATAAATGCTTACATCTAACTGCCATTTTTGCCACTCCTCCCAATTCTGTCCAGTCGTCAACAAATTTGGCTCTCAGTATCTTGAGACCTGTCTGAATAAAATCTGGCAAAGGAACTGCTTTTGGTAATTTAGTGGGTAGTGAGAGTCGAGCCGTTTCCTGTTGCTCCCCAGTAATAATTTTTTTTCTTGTTCTTTCCCGTGATTCCCAGACAGTCTGAGGGATGCCCCGTGTGTCTGGATTGCATAAGGAGTTTCTAGAAATAGCCAAGATTCCACATGCGCCGTACAGAAGCAAGTTTCGATATTCCTCAGTGGAAATTATCCTGTTAGAAATCAGTCAGATGTTTTGACCGACATTTCGGGCCGCAATGCGTGAAATTGGCATTGTGCGGTGTGAAAATGGAGCCTCCCAAAGTCTTTGAGTCATCTTTAAAATAAATAAATAAATAACCATGACACGCAAATGCGTGAAAATACAAATAATTTTTTAATCCCTTTGCCTGTAGTTATGGCTCTGCTTTCCTGTGATTGCTTATTCAACAATCGTAGCGTGTCTATGAATGTCTGGCTCACAGAGTCTGGGTGCCTGGCCCCGGAAAATGCTGCTTGCAGCTTTAATAAATTAAAAATTGTAATTGGTGACAAATGTTTGAGAGGAATAAAACACTTTGATATGTGCTGCTATAGAAAACATCGGGGTGTATATCAGGAGGCATAGAAAGCTATAAAGTGTTTTATAATGATAAGGTGTAATTTATGTAATGTGATGAGTACATTTCATTAGATGAATACAGAAATTCTTCCAGATTTGTCAGTTCTGCAATGTGCACATCAGTAACCAGAAAAGTATTGATTCAGCGGGGTTACTACTCGGTCAGATGATTTTATGAGAAGTGGTGCAGATTTCAGTATTGCCAACTTGACTTCTATAACACATGTCCAACATGACTGACCTGCTTTTTCAGGTTTGGGCTTCTGTAAAATGTAGTTGATTAGTTGGCCATTTATTTATTTATTTACTTACTTACTTACTTACTTACCTACCCAGATTAATCGACTAATCGGATGGGGTGGGGCAAACTTTCAGTAAACTTTTTTTGTAATGTTTATTTAAAATAAAATCCACAAACAGTGTTACAAATATAAACTTCAGGCTAAAACTTTACACAACCGTTTGTACAAAACAGAAAAGAACCCAATACACACACACGCACACCGGAATATATATTATTAATTTAGGACTGTAGTTTAATTCGGTGCTTTTTGTGCATCCATAAAAAATAACGAATACATACTTGTACACAGTGCATCCGGAAAGTATTCACAGCGCTTCACTTCCCCCACATTTTGTTATGTTACAGCCTTATTCCAGAATGGATTCAATTCATCATTTTCCTCAAATTCTACAAACAACACCCCATAATGACGACATGAAAGAAGTTTGTTTGAAATCTTTGCAAATGAATTCAAAATAAAAAAACAACAAAAGCACATGTACATAAGTATTCACAGCCTTTGCTCGATACTTTTGTTGAAGCACCTTTGGCACCAATTACAGCCTCAAGTCTTTTTGAGTATGATGCTACAAGCTTGGCACACCTATTTTGGGGCAGTTTCTCCCATTCTTCTTTGCAGGACCTCTCAAGCTCCGTTCGGGCAAAAGTCATGGTCGGTGAATCTGGGTATCTGCTAATGCTAGCGTGCGTATGATGTCATGCACCGTCGACTAGGAAGCGGCTTATACTTCTGGTTAGTAAAAAAAAAAGCGCTAGTGTTGTTATATTTGAGATGATATTGCCTTTCTAAAATCCACACACTAGACGGTAGAGTACATAATGCATAGTGTAAGTGTACAGTACTTAATTTCGGACACACCTTTAGTATTTGCTCTGAGGCGTGTTTTCGCAACAGAAGTAATGTAACGAGTAGATCTCCCCCGTGCCGCGTGTAGACCGACTAATTGACAATGAGATTCGTTGACAACGATTTTCATAATCGCTTATTATCGACTAGCTGTTGCAGCTCTACATACGACCAATGTTAATTTAGTCTCAGATATATATTAGTGTGCCTTTGCATGTGCGTTCAGTTTAGACAGACAAGTGGACCAAAATATTCAGGCAGCGACTGTTTTTCGCTGTACACTGAAGACGTTTGGATTTGAGCTCAAGAGATGAATGAGATTTGCATGAAGATGTGTTAAGCAACTTTGAACATCTTCTGTAGCACCTTTTTGTTTAAACCCAATCTCATCTGATTAACTGTCTGATAATGGAGCCAAAGGTCTAACGTTAACTTGCACAGCGACTCAACGTTTGTAGTAGTTGCTCAGGAAACTTAAACCTGATGCTAAACCTTAAAACTTACTTCAGATATTTTGGTTTTGCTAATCGCAAAAAGAGCTTGTGGAGCTGTGGAAATATTCTCTCTTTTTCATCTGTATGTTCTTCTTCTTCTTCTTCTTGTATCTCAACCGACATTAATATTTTCTCTTCCTCGTAGTCGATTTGAAAAACGTGCCACCACAAAACGTAGAAATAAACGCTTCTTTGAACAAGAGGTGAATTAAGATGTCAATCAGCATCAAACTGCCAGTAGTGAATGAAATTTTGGGGTGGCACCCGGGGTGGCCAGTCAGATATCTGGGGTGTCCTGGGCCACCCCAGACATTCCTCTGGCTCTGCCAGTATTGGTGTGAGGCCTGGGTTCCACCTGTGACGAGGCATACTTTATACTGCTTTTATTTTAGTAACAGAGTAGTTTGCTAGACTCCTGGCCGTTCATCTGATTTATCTGTGCTAGAAACGGAAACAATGGTTGTATCTTTCTCTTCCATTTTTCTTTAGTTGGTTGAATCATGGTTTAAGGGAACCAGACACAAGAGGGAACAGGAAGTTGGGAGAGTATAGACTGCTGACACCAGACGAGCCGTGTCAGACTGGTACAGGGAATTTACTGAGCCTAATCAGTTGGAAAGTTACCTTGCTGCATAAAATCGAAGAAACCCGAATTCATTTTGTTGCTTTAACACAAACGTAGCTTTGAAATATACACTTAGTGGCCACTTTATTAGAAACACCTAATAACCTTTTGATTATTCATCCAATCAGCCAATCATGTGGCAGCAGAGCAAAGCGTAAAACCATGCAGATACAGCTTCAGTCAATGTTCCTATGAAACATTAGAACAGAAAAAAAAAGGATCTCAGTGATTGTGACCTCATTATAGTATTTGAGTGGAACATGATGTGGTCTTCTGCTCTTGTAGCCCATCCACCTCAAGGTTTGACGTGTGTTCTGTTTCTGCTCACCACTGTGGTAAAGAGTGCTTATTTGAGTTAACATAGACTTCCTGTAAGCTTGAAACAGTCAGGCTACAAGTGAACTTTAACCGAAGCGCATGTTATGAATACGTCTTGTTGGTTTTATGCTCTGCGCTGCTGCCATGTTATTGGCTGATTTGATAATTGCATGAATTGCAAGAGCAGATGTTCCTATTAAAATGCCTGGTGAGTGTATAATAGGTCATTTCGATTCTGGTGTCACACTGGTTGGTTGTTATTCATAATGCAGAACTCTGTACTGTCATCATAATGGTGTACATTAAATTTTTTACTCAGCAAGCTATATTGGAGTTTGGGTTTAAACTACATTTTTGGCAAGAATGCAGCCCAGCAGCATAGTCTGTAGGCAAAAGACTAAACAAAAACCTGTCAGTTATTTCGGTGCAAGTACCACACAACAGCCAAAATCTGAATTTACAGAGAAAAAAAAACGGCTTACTACTTTGCTTTTTTGATGGACGATGGCAGACAAAGAATAGTCTCATATATGACCTTTAGGCTTTGCTCATTGGCCTCCTCCCAGAAAAGGAAAAGTCCATTAGGTTAGACAAACACATACTATGTTTAGCTTGGTCCTTTTGAACTTTAAGAACAGCTTACCCATTATCTGTTGAATGGAGAAAGTATTGATACTGGAAACAAAGTGATGTTTTGGAACAATAATTCAGCCATTTACTCTGGGATTTAAAGTTCATTAATGACATAAAGCAAATACCACTTGTGAATAGATGCCACAAAACATCTACAACCAATGTAATGTGCGTACCAACCAATTATCAGCCTGTTATGTATAAAATTATGGCTCAGATTTCAGTCCCTATAGGATTTTGCGATCGCAGAAATGAACGCAAAATCGAACAAACTCCGCAATATTCGGAGGAGTTTGCAAATCTTTCTGAATTACCACAGCTTTCCCACAGATTTGGGCCAAGATGCGTCATGTGATGTCATCACAGCGCACGTTCGGTCTTCGATTCACACGAGTACAGCTAATGGGTCTCATTTACCAACAGACATCGTTTCGAAATTTCAGTTTCTCCAATTCAAGTAGTTTTCCACACAAAGAAAGCCACAGCAAAATTGAGCATTTTTGGCCGCAACAATCACAATAGAAACCCCACGAAATCCTGTATGGACCGAGATTTCAGGGTTTAGGGAATGTTCTTAAGAATAAGCTTAATGTGTCAGGAGGATAGAATACAATTAGAGTCTAGGGTTTTTTTAATGTATTATTTTTTATTTATTTATTTATTTTTAATAAAGCTTTTTTGTTGGTGGTGACCACCAAATGCATATTTAGTCAGAATTGATCTCTTCCTAAGTGATCTACAGTGTAAATATGTATCACTACACAAGAGAGAGAAAATAAAGGTAGTTTTATCCAGACTCCTTAGATCCCCTCTTAGCCACGGGTACTCAAGTAGAGGGCGTTTTAAATCAATGGCTGTCTGCCTAAAATTTCTGAAGGCCAACATGGTGGTTAATTAAGAGGTAATTACAAATCTCAAAATAACACTGAGATTTACAGACCTCCCTATCTACTTCTGGAGACGTGGTGCATAGATAAACAATAAGATAAGATGAACCTTACCAGAAATAGGCTCTATTAAAGTTTCCCTATCAGAAAAAAAAATAGAACAAAGCTGTCTGTCTGAAAGACAATCAGAAGAGTTTTGAAGCTTGTTTTCCAGACAGATGAGTCCAAAACTAAACCCATTTTGACATGACAAGAGGCCTCATGCTTGGCGAAGAGCCAGTCTGTCCCATCACCAGAAACCATATCCTTTCTGTCAGGCATGATGGATGAGCCCTCATCAAATTTGAGCATATAGATGGAAATACATTCATGACCGCATAGATGCCATTTTAAAGTTAGATATTATTGCGAAGCCATTGTACCCACCAAAAAAAAAAATGAGTTGATAAATAAAACTGACTGGCTGGACACACAATCTTCCTGTATTTGTAACCTTGATTAAATTCGTCCAACACGGTCACTGAGTTCTTAAGAAGAGAGTTAACATAACTCAAGTTTGGCATAAATATGGCATTTCATCATGACATTGATCCTAAACCTTCAAATAAGTTCACTAAAGAAGAGATTCCAGCACAATGCCAGAAACTGATCATGGGTAGTGGTAGTGGTAGCTCAGTGGTTAAGCCGTTAGACTACTGATCAGAAGGTTGTAAGTTCAAATACCAGTAGTGCCAGGCTTCCACTGCTGGGCCCTTGAGCAAGGCCCTTAACCCTCAAATGCTGTATAAAAATATTGTTAAGAGGCACAGTCTACTAATTGAGCACTAGTTGATCACAAAATACTTTTTTTTTTTTTCGTGTGTGTGGGAATTCCATCCATCCTCTCATTTTCTGTACCACTTATCCTATAGTCCTAGAGCCTATCTTCCGGGGACATCCTGGACGGGGTGCCAACCTATCGCAGGGCATAATCGCACACACACTCGCACACCCATTCATCATGAGATGCCAATCAGCCTATAACGCATGTCTTTGGACTGGGGGAGGAAACCAGAGTGCCCGGAGAAACCCCCCGAAGCGTGGGGAGAACATGCGAACGCCATTCACACAAGGCGGAGATGTGAATTGAACCCCCGGCCCCGGAGGTGCGAGGCAAACCTGCTAAACACACGGGGACTTCATTAAGCAAATTTATTATATCCTTTACAGTTTGGACACACTGGATATCATTTCCGACTCTTAAAGAGATGTTAATAAAGGCTCATTGCTGGAATGGAATTACTGATGTTAAATCAAATAGTCTTATTTAAAATGAAACGCCTCAAACAAGTAGTTATGGGCAAAGAGCTCGGCCTATTCGAGAACTTAAAGGAACTCCTCCTGAATGAAGCTTGTCGTGAAGCTTTTTGGCACGATGCCAAGAGTTCCCAAAGCGTAAACAGGAATACTGTTAAGAATTTAAAATATAAACTACTTTCCTTGGTCACTGCATAATTGCGTGTGTATTATTTTACTGTGTTGAAGTCTTTATTATTATTATTATTATTATTATTATTGTAAAGTGATTTAAAGTACACTTTTGTAGTGATGCAAAAAGTCATAAGGATGGGTTCACAAACTTTCAAGCACCACTGTAAAAACAAATTTTTTAAGCACATATCTTGTTACAGTATAGAAGCACCCGTTGAGTTTGGCTTCCTGTACTGATGAGGATGAGATCAAGAGCAGGAAGACCTGTCTCTGCTGCCATGGAGACAAACAGGAAGTGGTAGTATGAAACTTGGCGTGTGAGATGTGTGTAGCGAGATAAATGCTGAGTTCGCACTACGTTGCTGAAATGAAGTGGAGCATAGCTGCAGGTCAATAAACTAGAGATAGGAAAATTCTCTATCAATACCGATATGCCCGTTTTCACTGACTAATTTGAATCTTTACGCACTTCCACTTCACAAAATCTCCAATGGCACAATTTCAGAACAACCTTTGGTTAAGTTTCATTCCCCCCCCCCCTCAAAAGTTCAGCGTCCGTGTGTTTTCTCACCCGTGGATTAACTTGATGCCCTGTCATTTATTTATTTATTTATTTATTTATTTATTTATTTATTATCCATTAAAAGAGGACATTATTTTTGGTGCATTTTACATCTTGAAGTAAATTCTTACTTGGGGACAGCCCTGCTTGTTGTCACACACTGTGGTTAATGTGCACAGCTCCCGTAATGCTTCTTTTGATAATGAATTAAACTTGATTGTCTGCACTGCTATGTAGGCTGTCTAATCAGAGTTTCATGACTAGTTTTCCTGATCAAGTTAAAGGCCATTGTCGTAATACATAACGATCGATCTCCAGTGTGCCGACGTCGTGTCGTACCACGTCTTTCTGCGCCTGTGCCCTTTTAAAAAAAAAAAAAAATTAACAAAAATTTTAATACCAGCCCACTGTACTTCGACCAACAGAGAGCACGAGTCAGTTCGTGTTGTCATTTTCTGATTTTATACGACGTGCACAATAATTGAAGTATCTACTGATGTATCTAATAAATAATAGTCTAATAATGATGTACAGCCTTAATTGTATTGCAGCTAGACAAAATAAGCAAACTAGGCTGTGTCACTCATTACGTATTCATGAGCCAAAGCTGCTGAACACAAGCTCAGCTGAAGTGAAGAAGAAAATCTCATTAAGAGCTTCACGACATGTCAAGGAAACGTCGGCGGTGGTAAAGAGCAAAACCGGGTCTAATTAGATTTTCGGAAAAGGGAAGCGTGACAGTGGTGTTGATGCCCCACAATGCATTAAGTTCACACAGGTCCTATTCTTAGTGGCTGCTTAGCATTGTGACCTATAAATAGACACTTCTTGGAAAACATTGGCCTGTTTTATGACTTATTGACCTAAATCTAGCGTTGTAGAGCCACCAAACTGTACACTAATGCTTTCCAGTGACACATTGCCTTACATAGACGTATGCAGGAATTAGTCATGGTCCTGAGTCCATTGTTGTCGTAGACTTTTTTAAAATTATTAACCTAGATTAGGCCACCAAGGTGTGCACGGTTGACTTCTGAGCAGTAGAAATCGTGTGCAGTGTGCCAGCATCCTGTCATGCCCCCTATCTCTGATTGACTATAGTATTGCCTGTGGTTCTGAGGGGAAAAGAGAAGTTGGCGATATATCAGGTGACATGATATCGATAACGTGTCCTGTGAAAGTTTTGTCATTACGGCAGGAAAAATACCGGAATCTGGTTGGTCACTTGTTTGTATATGATACAAAATATGCAAAAAGGTAACACGCATGATGAGACACTTTTTGATTTTGTCCATCTTAAAGCTGCAGACACCACATTTTCTGACGGACATTTAAATCGTCCAACTCCATCGAGATTGCAGTGGTTGGAATCTATCGGCGAGTCCCAGTACTATAGTCAGTCGTCCCACCCCAATCCCAAGCCTACTCACAGATGGAAAGATGACTTCTGAGCTTTTTTCTTTTTTTTTTCTTTCTTCTTCTTTAGCAAGATTTGGGGGGGGGGGGGGGGGCATGATTTAGTAAATGTCTGCAGTGTGAGACCTTAGCCACTTTAAAAAAAAAAAAAAAATTTATATATATATTTCTTAAATGATCCTTTACTTTTCCACTATGCAGACCAAATAGACATACCTTGTGAGTCACAGAATTCTTCGCACCAGTACTGATTTTCTCGATCACAGTCATACACCGTTTCATTACCTGGAGCGCAGTGCGTCCATTTGGGATGAATTATTGCTCGACGTTGGTTTTAGTTCCACATGAGAACACATTTATTTATTTATTGAGTAAAATGGCGCATTGTTTAAACGGAGACATCGCCTTCTGACTATGTGGAATCATCGCTCACGCTGTCATTGTGCCCATCACTTCACAGAAGCGAGAGAGAGAGAGAGAGAGAGAGAGCGAGAGAGGGAGGAGAGAGAGAAATTGATTTCAGGACTCCAGGCCTTGATTTGCAAATTGTCCTTTGATAAAGCCAGAGCTAACCGATAGAGGAATATTATGGCTCTGATAGCCATGAGCAGGCTACAGATTCAGATTCTCCCTCTGTTGTTCTAATAACCTCCACTCCTCTGGGAAGGCTTTCCACTAGATTTTGGAGCGTGGCTGTGGATATTTGTGCTCATTCAGCCACAAGAGCATTAGTGAGGTCAGGCACTGATGCCGAGCATGAGGCCTGGGTCGCGGTCGACGTTCCAGTTCATCCCAAAAGTGTATACGTGAGGTTGAGGTCAGGGCTCTGTGCAGGCCACTAGAGTTCTTCCACTCCAATTTTGGCAAACCATGTCATTGAGTCACTTTGTGCACAGGTGCATTGTCATGCCAGAACAAGTTTGGGCCTCTTATTTCCAGTGAAGTGACATTATAGTGCTACAGCATGCAGAGACGTGCTGTAAAAGTGTGCGCTTCCAACTTTGTGGCCCACATATGGGTGTGATGCTCATGTGTCAACAAACCTCTGGCCATATAGTGAATGTATTAGCTTGCGAACTGGCTCACTTGCCACTTGGATAGATTTATAACTCGCTATCAGAGTAAAGTAACAACGTTCCCTCAGATGTCATGTATATAGATAAATATTTCTTCGCTTCTGCTTATATTAATCTTTGTCCACATTTTTTTCTGTTTTTGGTAGGACGTGGAAAAAAAAAAAAAAGGTTTTGTATATTAAAATCTAAATGGGAGGGCGGGGGACATCGGTTCTTATGACATGACCTCAAGTAACACTTTGTTAGAAATATGCACGATCATTTCTCTGTGTAGAATGATTGAGTGTTTATCTGTTTCTGTTGTGTGTGTGGTTTTTTTTTTTTGTTTGTTGCCTTTTTAGATAAATGAGCTGAGTCATGTTCAAATCCCCATCATGCTGATGCCTGATGACTTCAAGGCCTATTCGAAGATCAAGGTGGACAACCACCTGTTTAACAAGTGAGTTAAATTGACTGCTTCTAATTTCAAAATGTACTCTGGTTTAGGGAAGCATTTATTATTACATTACATACTCGTAATCTTTTTATTTATTTATTTATTTATTTATTTATTTATAAACGTTATAATTTTTCCTTTCAGGGAGAATATGCCAAGCCACTTTAAATTCAAGGAGTACTGCCCTCTCGTTTTCCGTAATTTGAGGGAAAGGTTCAGCATTGACGACCAGGACTTCCAGGTATGTTCATAACGTGATGAAGTTGGACGTGGGGTCTGTGATGACAAGTCATCGTTATCCAGACGCACCTTTCTGAGTATATCACGGTTATCGTGAGTTATCCTGTAGTATCTGCTTCAGGCTCCGAAGGTCAAGCCGCATAGTGAGCATCTTCTGCACTCATTTCTGGCCAGAAGCGTGAGAATATTGAACTTCTGTGCGCCAGTGTCCAGCCGAAACACGAACTTTTGAGCACCGGGGCACAATGAACACTTCGGAGCTAGATATAGTCACCGCACTGGAAAAGAGTTCAGAGTTCTGTCATTACCAGTTATTAAAGTTTCCTTTTAAGCAGTTGGGAGTAAGCAAGTGAGATAAACGGGCTACAGGAAAAGGTCTTCAGTTACTCATCTGCCTTGTTATTCAAATTTCCATTTTCTGTGGAAGTTGGTGTAGCATGACCATGTTTCTTATTTTAGTTTGTTAATTTATGAAATGAATTAAGTCTTGAGCTTTTCTTTTCCTTATAGAATATTCATATATATACTGCGAAAACAAAATAATTTTTATGATATTGCCCAGAGTTTAGGTCTGAACGTTATACAGTTAGAGAAGGGGGGGGGGGGGTGTCGGATGTGAACAGCGCAGAAGTTTAACCCCACGGTATTTTTACTAAATAGTATAAAGTAGATTTAAAGTCTGACTCGGCTGACATCTCGGTGACACTCCCCAGAAGTTATTTTCAGCCATAAGACAACGCCCTTTTCTCCTCGAATGGGGAGAGACCCGAATACCAGAAATGGATCAACAAGATGATGTTTCGAAGACGGATTTGACATGGCTGTAAAATTGTCTTTAGTCCTGATGACATGGGAAAAAAAAAAGCCATGTTTTTGTCAGGTTGCTCCAGCTGCTTCACCACCTGACAAAAAAAAACAAAAACTACGTTACAAACTTATACCTACTCGTGCGTCAGGATTTAATACAACAGGCATTTTCATTAACATCTTTGCCTTTGGCATTTTTCAAAATGTATTTTATTTTTTTTTAACGTGGTGCGGGACTTCGTCTCGCGTAGTACAGCTGTCACATTGGGTGTTACACACTGCCCCATTCATATTGCAAGCAGTTGGCGGTTCATATCATCTGGGTAGATTCAGTCCTCCTTGAGGAAAAACCCATGATTAATGAGTTGTAATTTAGTCATTAACCCTTCAATCCGCTGTCGTAAAATGGACCATTTATTCCACGTAATGGCGGCGTAATTTCAGGGCGATCCTTTTACGTCTCAGCCACCCACGTACATCCAGTGTGCTTAATATCGTTTCCTGTGTGTCTCTTACTCCCACGTGAAAGAAAACATTCTCTTATTGGTGAACAGTGCTAATCGCTGTGCTTTAGGCAAAGGGAAGGTATTTTTATTTTGTTTTGTTTTTGTTTTTTTACCTCCACAAAGAACAAATCAAATATCCGGTAGTGTAGGTATTCTATTCTTTGGCTACTTTAGAATATGCTTCTTTACAAGGCTAAACTGGAAAGAAAAAAAAAAAAAAAAAAAAAAAAAAAGACAGTTGCATAACCACCACGGGTTGTTTCACATTCACTTCCACAACCGATCACATGCTGTCACTACATGCTGACCCACTGTTTATTTCTAAGAGAAAACACGGGGCTGATTTAAACCTTGTGTGGAATTTTGGTGCATTTTCCCTGCTTTATTGTGTCACACCTCCCTCAGCTCTTCGAGGATGTAATAATTAGCCAGCGAGCTGAATAAAGTGTGTGTGTTTTTTTTTTTTTTTTTTAAATATGGAAATTTTCTGTGCAGTGTGTGCAAGCATTACAGTTGACTTTTGTCTCCCTGTGTTTTGTGTGTTTACGTGTAGAACTCTCTGACCCGCAGCGCACCTCTCGTTAGTGAGGCTCAGGGTCGTAGCGGTGCCCGCTTCCACACCTCCTATGACAAGAGATACGTCATTAAGACCATCAGCAGTGAGGACGTAGCCGAGATGCACAACATCCTTAAAAAATATCACCAGGTATACGTGCGCACACACAGGCACATGCAGACTGAACATCTTCAACGCCGTATTACACACGTAAATATATATTAAAGGGTTTCATATCGCTTTAACTGAGATGATTTTCATTATCGAGCATGTTTTTGTTGTTGAGCGCGCACACACACGCACACGCACACACACATTAGAGTCCCAGATTTAGAGCAGTCTGGGGAAAGATTGCTGCTTGTTCAAGTTTAGAGATTTATCTACTGATGGTTCCTAAAGCCAAACTGGCCTGCGTGGGGGCGACAGATCTTTCAGCTCTGTGGCCTCCAGGCTCTGGAACTCATTTCCTCAATCACTCACTCTTCTTCTCTGTTCTCTTTCAAGAACCAAGTAAAAGAAAACCGTTTCTCTTAACACGATCACTTCTCATGTTCCTAGCTCTCCTTGCTCCTCATTTCTCTTTTTACATGAGCTATAAAATGACCTTGAGTATGAAAATGTGCTGTGTAAAAATAAAATAAATAAATAAATTGCGTTATTAAGCGTTGCATATGTGCTTCAGTTATATGGATCATGCTCTTTTCAGTAGTTGTGTCATTTCTTTCTCGTAGTTTATTGTGGAATGTCACGGTACCACGCTGCTGCCTCAGTTTCTGGGCATGTACCGCATCACCGTAGACGGAGATGAAACCTATATGATTGTCACACGCAACGTCTTCAGCCACCGGCTGTCTGTCTATAAGAAATACGACTTGAAGGTATGTGATGGGAGGTGAAGAGCGATGAATTTTGGTTGATAATTTGATGACTAAACTATGAACTGACGAGATCTTTTTTTCTTTCTAAGGGATCTACTGTTGCGAGGGAGGCCAGTGACAAGGAGAAGGTAATGATGTTAAAGCAGAATGCCGTTAATATCCAGTTCTTTGAAGAATGTAACATACAGTCTTAATTATTCTTAATGGAATCTGACATTTTGTATTAATTTGCAGTTTATTAGCGGTTTATACGTTCTTTAGTATGCTTGTTAACGTTCCATATCGATATCGTGATACTTTGGCGACGTGACCAGCAAAGATTTCAGTGATAAACAAATATATTTTTTTAAAGTAAGAAGCGTCAATAAAAGTTGAAACATCATCCGCTGTTATGTTCATGCATATGCAGTGCAGATCAGGTAGCGATTGAATGCGTAAAACTGCTGCGTAGTAAAACGAGCGACACAGCAACCGCTGTTTGGGCCTGTTTACACCTGGTCTCTGATCGGATGGCTATCCGAATTGTGAAGAGACCAGGTGTAGATGCCTTCCGAAGCGCATTCGAGACCGATTGATTAAAATCCGATCGCTCAAAACCATTTCAGGAGGCGGTCTGGTTCGCATTCCAGACGAAACCGGACAAGTCTGAATGCATCCGGTTGTTGAAACGACATACGTCAGCGCTTTTCTCCCTCCCAAACGGAAGTACGGACCGGTATAGCCTGATGGAGATGAGTGTGCCTCCTCGTTAAATTGCTTTGCAGGCTGACACAAAGATATAATGGAAGGTCCGGCGCCCCATCCGGAAACCGGATAGCCAGTCTTGTTCCGTAAAAGAAGCCAGCTCTGTATTTTTTCACCGGTGTTGACTCATCCAGGTATCTCGCTGGGTTTTAAAGTTTAGTACTAACGACAGTGAAAACGCCGCACATAATAAGCGCTGTCTTTTTGTTGCGTAAGCGTTGTAGCAAACATTTTCATTTTCTTTTCCGACCGCATTCGCAAACCCAAATAGAGGAAAAATAACGGTGGCTGCCATTTCAGTTCGGCAGAAAGGTGTATTTGCATTTTGCGTGAGAATAGATTGGATTCATATCCCTTTCGCTGAAACGCATTAAGTGTAAGTGGAACCATTTTCCACTTACACTTAAGGTGTAAGGGCGCCAGTGATTACAATGCGTGCCACTGGCATGTGTTTTCCTGTTTCATTTATTACAGTTTTAATTCATTACATCACTGCAGTTCCTAAAAACCAGTGGGACATTCTGAGACAAACTTTTGGTTAAAAGTAAATGCCATTCAAGGACATTCAGTTGTAAAGGCACTTTATTTTGGAATAAATATGCAATAAGCTCTGATATTCCTTCCGTATTTTAATGTTCATAGAAAATATGTGCAGCCGATTTTCTGTTGTTGTGTGTTTTGTTTTTCTTTTGTATGTGTGTGCGTGTCGGGTTTTCCGTGGCACAGATATTTACTAGTTGGCTGCTTCTGCCATTTCACACTTGCATGCACTGCCACTCTCAAACAGATTACATTTAAAATGTGAATTGCAAGGGCTACTATTTTTAAATTAAACTCGTCTTGTTTAGCAGCAGTCATCGTCACAAATCAGCTTCACGGAGCACTAATGAGCGAGCCTTATGCGACAAGGAGAAAACTTTAGCGGAAAAGAGACTCAAACAAACGGATTACCGCAAGAGTACAACCAACTATTCAATCTATTACACTCACTTATTCATAGCCTTTTATTTACACAGTACCCTGCAGAATTATTGGCACCCTCATAAATATAAAGAAACATTAGTGAATAAAAATAATTAATACATGTACACACTTAATACGGGCACTTTGTATAGTGTTATTTATACTTTTGTTTTCTTCTAAAAAAAAAAAAAAATAATACTGCTTTCACCCGTACAATTAATAGTTTGTGATGCCTGCCTTGCAAATAATTACAGTCTATTCTTGTAAAGTTTTAGATTCTTAAGTTTGTACATTTGGGCTTCCTCTTCAAATCATATCACGGATCTTCAGTAGGGTTCAAATTCAGAGACCGAGACGAGGAGTCTGCTGATTTGTGCTGGTCAGCAATAATTTGCCTCTTTTGTGTTTTTGCACATGATAATGGACGACAAAGGGATTTTACATGCGTGCAACCACAATTTATACCCCAGGAAAACAGAACATGGTAAAGACGCAATGTTTCTGGGAACTGGGAGCAAATTAATAATGAGGGTGTTTTTTTTTTTCAATGCATTTGTTTAAAATATTCTTAAGGGGATGTCAGTAATTTGTCAAACATCATCTCTGAATATTAGCTCAATGGTTAAGACATTGGGACTACTGATTGGAAGGTTATGAGTTCAAGTCCTTGCCACTGCTGGGCCCTCGAGCAAGGCCCTTAACCCTCAACTGCTTGGTTGTATAAATGAGATAAATGTAAGTCGCTCTGAATAAAGGTGATTGCTAAATGCCATAAATGTAATGGCGAATGAGTTACAATTAAGCTGAGCAGATGAGAGTTAAAGGTCTTGCTCAAGGAACCAACAGTGGCAGCTTAGCAGCACACTTCAACCTTTCATTCAGAAGCCCAGAGCCCTAATCACTGAGCCGCCATGGCTCTACAAGGAAATATATCTTGTGTTTGGTGGAAGTTGTCTATTTCTTTTGTTGGCATAGAAACCTTAGACAAAGTAGCTTACATTTAGTACTCTAAAGGGTTCTTCAGGTTGCCCCTGTGTGGAACTCTTATAGGTTCAAAGTTCAAACCCATTCAGGAGTCTAGAACTAAAGAACTTTTGAGGAACCGATTTAAATTCAAACTTATAGACCTGTACGCAGGGGTATACAATTTGCACCATAATTTTACCCGTGCTGTTATGGCTAACCCAGATGTACAGTAGATCAACAGTCAACACACATACAGCAGAAGAGTAACATAAAGGCACATTCAACGTTAAATCTGTAAGAGTCCGTACAATAGACAATATATGGGTGTGTGTCAGCAGCAGAATGCCAACATGGCAGTTAAAAGCGCAGATAACATGGAGTACAGCAAAGAATACAGGTGTATAAAAGTGTCACCTTAAATCCACACACACTGTGGCTTAACTACAACTACCCCAGTTTTAACCAAGCTTACTAATGTGTTAGCTTGGCATAGCTGCATCAGCAACATCTGTTTCAGGTCATGTGCACGTTTTTCATGTACACTTCTGATGAATGTAGAAGGACAAAGGTTGATTTGCACACGTGACTAGTTAACAGTCAGTTAACCTTTTATATGTTTGTTTCTGAGAGTAAATATCTCGATGTTTTCCAGCAGTTAATATCACTGGGAGGATAGAAAATCTAGGCATGCGATTGAAGAAGGTAGTGCTCAGTTTTAAACCCAGCTCTCCGTTCCAGAAGTCAGCTTGTTGTGCAATGCACAGGTTGCCGGTGGTCAGAGGTGACATAAGGAGACCAGACTTCTATTTTAATCCTGTTATTCTCCCACACACACTGCATCTAATCCCTGTTGTATCCCTGGGCTCTCATAGGATTGTGCAAGGCCTTCACTGATGCCAAAATGGCTATTCAAGACAAACACACACCCTCACGTACAAAGTATGCACTCGCGCACACACGAACTGATTGCTTCTCCATTATTTAGCACTTAACTATCCTTTTAATCATCATGTTCTCTCTTATATGCAAATAGCAGGCATTATACGTTGATCACACAGCCAGTTTGATACAAATTAGTATTTTTGTCAGTGGTAATGATATTGTGGTGGAAAAATGATGACGGATAAAATGAGCTGGTTTTACTAAATATACCAGTGGTTTAATAAATCAGGGCTTTACTCAAACAGCACAACCATCAGTTATAAATGTAAGTAGTTATAATGTAACTTTTTAAATCACGTCAGAAACATGATTTCACAGTTACTACAGATAGGAGCAGATTTACGGTTCATTGACCGAGGGCCCAGAGTGGGGCAGCTGGCTGCTTTGCCCTTGTTAAGAGATTGCAAGTTCAAATCCCATCAATGCCACAGCTGTCCAAGAGAGCTTAAACCCAACTTATAAATGAACTGTGATCTCTCTCTCTCTCTCTCACTCACACACACACACAATCATTTTCTGCAATGATTAGCGCCTAGTAGTGCCCATAGTGCATTTGGGTGTTTTTCAAAACAGTGTTATGAATGCTTTATCAGTGCCGTATGTTTAACCCAGAGGAAAGCATCACTGTCAGTGTAGTAAAATTGTAATCTCCTTGGTTAAAAGGCATCATGTGTCTTACCTTGCTACCTATGGGGTGTTAATAACCGCCAGAAGCAGATTTGGTCACAGACTCAGTCTGTTAGCACTCTGGTAGGCTACACGTAGAGGATTAGTTTGACAGCTCTCGTTTCAGTTGCTTTCTTTTCTTTTCAGAGAAGCAGCACTGTGTAAACTCCAGGCACTTTATAGCAACATTGTGATTTTCTGATTGAGCGTTAAGGACGATTTTGCTGCCGACACTGTTCTACCTGTTGCACTTTGGTATACTATTCAAAAGTAAACATTCAGCTATTTTGTCACTGTAATTGACAACTAATTCATTTCATTATATAAAAGGCAGATATTAAATAATGATGCATTTTTAAAAATTCCAAAAGTGCTTTTTCTAATTTCCTATCCTTCTGTGAACAGGAAGTGAAACGTCTACTTCTCAGTATTTAAACTTCCCTTAAATGTTTGTGAATAAGGAAGTTCCGTAGCAGGCCTGTCTTTCACGACTCCACAGCTCCCTCTAGTGGGGTACTGAGTAAAATATATCGCATGTATTACACATACAGTGAATAAAGGGTTGGTTATATGGATGTTTAATGATTATAATGCTGTTTAATGCGTTTTAGCTCGTTTCTAAGATCAGTGAAAGCAGGTGTACTGACGAGGTTGCAGATGATATACTAGTATAAAAACAACACACATTAATTTATTAGCTAGAAGAGATTTGCAAACTATGTTTTTTTTTGTTTTTCAAAGTTGTACACTGTGCCTGATCAAAAACCCATCGCAGCTCCAGAGCATTGCCATGAACACAAACCATGTCCGTCAAGTCCACACAGCACCTGTTAGTTTTTTTTCTCCAATCCATGCAACAGACAATGAAGAGCAGGTTAGGAAAATGAGTGTGGAGTGATTTATGTGGATAACATTTTAAGAACATCTATTTTCACGATAAAAAGGCGGTACTACGTGTGTGTTTTCTTCTGCTCCGTGGTTTACTTAAAAGACGCTGTGAATTTTGTTTGATTTCAATTTGGTTCAAAAGAGTCAAAGTTTTTCCAAATATTGTGATCTTTTATCTGCATCACTTTCCCGTACAGTACCAGTGAAATGTCTGCACACATTCGATTGAATATATATTTTTAATGTCGTGAAGGTGTTTCCACAGGTTTGAAGTGTATTTCTAGAACAGATGTAATTCATGAAGTGAATGCACGGATATCAATGTATTTCGAATCAAAATGTACACAGAACGTAAAGCGAGTAGCTTTTACTTTAAATTTATTTGTTTCCCCAAGCAGGTGGTTTTAATTTCGGATACCCAATAAGAGCTCGGCGTGTTTGGAAAATATTCAGAAAGGCCTCTCGGGTGAAGCTTCGTCATGAAGATGGTTGTGAAAAGTTTCCAAGAGTTTGCAACGCTTCATTGGGAATACTGTTAAGGAGAATTGTTATTAGGAATAACCGCTTTGATATGAACACCACGTTTGGTCACTTCATAATGCCACGTGTTTCATTCTGTTAATGTCTTCGTTACTATTAGAGTAGTGGGAAATTGTTTTCAATGAGCAGATGTGTCCAACCTTTTGACTGTTAGTGCACGTTTACACATTGAACGTTCTGCTGTTTTTTTGCTTTAAGGCGAAGGAGCTGCCTACATACAAGGATAATGACTTCATCAACGATGGACAGAAAATATACATCGATGAGGAAAATAAAAAGATATTTCTTGAGAAGCTCAGGAAGGATGTGGAGGTAAATGCAATGTTTTTTTTGTTTGTTTGTTTGTTTGTTTGTTTTTAATATAAACACCCTCTACATGCACACTTTCAAAGCAGATTTAAATTTCTCCTAAACCATTTTTTCAAATAGTCTCGACGTTATATATGATTTTTGATTATTAATCTTGGTGCGTGTAGTTCCTGGCGCTGTTGAAGCTCATGGATTACAGTCTGTTGGTGGGGATCCATGATGTGGAGCGAGCAGAGCAGGAGGAAGTGGAAAGTGAGGATAATGAAGGAGATGATGAAGGAGAGAGTGATGGAGGGATTGTTGGAACACCTCCAGACAGCCCCAGCAACACTCTGGACAGCACCAAACCCCTTTCACCGGGAGACTTTGACCCTACTATTGATGTCTACGCAATTAAAAGTCACGACAGTGAGTGGAGACGGTGACACTCTGTTATGATGTTATGCAGTGACTCTAGTTATGTACACTTTCATTAGTGCATTTAATATACCTACTAAAGCATGACTTTCAATAATGATCCCCAGCTCCAGGCTGCATATCTTCCAGCCCTCCTTTTTACACACCGCTTTCATGTCCTTAGTGAATTACCTTGCCCTTAGTGGTATTAATCAGGTTCGGATTATTTCCTTGCTGATAAACCGCATACGTCGGATCATTTCAGGATTGAATTGCGCTATAAAGACATGAACAAATTACAGTTGTATATGAATAAGTTACATTTAAGATGCTTGGACAAAAGGATATATGTTATTATTTTATACAACAGTTAGTTCCGGTTCACTGATTCGAATGGTGACCTCACTGGGACGTTTCACTGTGTATCGCTCCACTCATCTGTGTTTGCAACGTAAAACTTTCACTTCCTAGTTCAAGACCGTTACGACAGTAGTGTTGGCGACATCATCAGCAGACATGGCAAACAATTACTTTTCAAGAACATAACTTTCGGCTTAAGATAGGAAAGCTTGTCAGATGAAGATGAACTGGAAATAGGGACACCAATTTTAAGGGACGCAACTTTAACAGGAACATATACAAATCCGTGTGAGCCGGGCAGCGGTAGCTCAGTGGTTAAGATGTTGGACTACTGATCGGAAGGTCATGAGTTCAGATGCCACTGCTGGGCCCCTGTATAAATGAGTTAAACGTAAGTCTCCGTGGATAAGAGCGTCTGCCCAGTGCCGTAAATGCAGACAGCTAGCCAACATGCTAGAAAATGGCCATATTGTGACCGAAATGTCACGTCGTCAATATTAATTTCTTGTTTGTCGAACTTGTTTATAGATCTGTTACCTACGGACGAATCACAGTCATGTTCAGTAAAACTGCACTCTTGCTCGTACGATATTGCTCAACTCATTCAGCTAATTCATACTACTTAATTTTTAAATAAAGCACACTTAAGGTTAACGTTAAGATATAAAAAAATTAAAAAAAAGCAAAAAGCTTTTCATTAAATAACACTCTTCTACAATATCACACTTTTGCTACAGTATCAATTGATGGGAGAGTGTCAACGATTGCATAACAGCAGGTTCTCTGAAGTCGGTTTTTGTTTAAAGTTAATCTCTTTGGCACATATACTCCAAAAATTAGTCCTTTACTGTAGCTGCGAGTTAGATGTACCTTATAGGTTGGGCACTGAGTGTGTGTGTGTATATATATATATATATATTAACATTGGATTAACATTGGCGCTTTGACACATTTGGCAGCCTTTAACAGAGCAGTAGTGCATTTGTACAAAGAAATAAACGAATCATTGCAGACCTTGTCAATTAACAGGCCAACAATGTGATTAACTAACACGGTACAGGACGTGTATAGGAACTGACTCGCCCACCTTCCTCTTGACATATTTAGCACGGATTAAGCTCCTGAAATTCTAATTGGTTCTGGTATTTTGTTCATTTTTAAGACTCTCCTCGGAAGGAAGTCTACTTCATGGCTGTGATTGACATACTGCAACATTATGATGCCAAGAAGAAAGCAGCTCATGCAGCTAAAACAGTCAAGCATGGAGTGAGTGCTTATTTTATTATTCACTATTGTGTCTGCCATGTGTTCCACTGGTATGCGAGTAATATAGGAAACGTAATGGGCACATTTCCACTGCATGATCCCAGGAACTTTTTCAGGAGCACAGGAACTTCAGGCCTGTTTCCTCTGAAGAATCTAGGGCTAATTTTAATCCCGCTGCCAAAATTCCAGGGGCATGTGAATCTGGAATGATTGACAATTGCCTTGGTATTTTGACTTCACCAATGTTAACCGACACCTTCTCCACATGGGGAAGTGGGGAAAGCGTTGGGGTTCGTTAATGTGAAATCAAATCCATCAGTGTATGTTTGACTTTAGTCAACTACCATTAGAGCACAAGTACACTGATCAGCCATAACATTAAAACCACTGACAGGCGACGTGAATAACTTTGATTATATCATTACAATGGCACCTTTCAAGGAGTGGGATATATTAGGCACCAAGTGAACAATCAGTTCATGTTGATGTTGATATGTTGGAAGAAGGAAAAATGGGCAAGCATAAGGATCTGAGCGACTTTGAGAAGGGACAAATTGTGACGGCCAGCCGAATGGGTGGGAGCATCTCCAAAACGGCAGGTCTTGTGGGGTGTTTTCCTCGTCTGCGGTGGTTAGTACTTACCAAAAGTGGTCCAAAGAAGGACAATCAGCAAGAGGGTCATGGGCGCCCAAGGCTCATTGATGCATGTAGGGAGCGAAGGCTAGCCCGTCTGGTCTGATCCCACAGAAGAGCTACTGTAACACAAATTGCTGAAAAGGTTAATGCTGTCTATGATAGAAAGGTATCAGATGCATCACAGCTTGCTGTGTATGGGTCTGCGTATCTGCAGACAGGTCAGAATACCCATGCTGACCCCTGTCCACCGCTGAAAGTACCTGCCATGATCACATGAGCGTCAGAACTGGACCGCGAAGTAATGGAAGAAGGTGACCCGGTCTGATGAAGATTTTTACATCAAGTGGACGGCCGGGTGTGTGCTCGTCGCTTACCTTGGGAAGAGATGCACTATGGGAAGAAAGCATGCCGGTGGAGGAAGTGCGATGCTCTGGGCAATGTTCTGCTGGGAAACCTTGGGTCCTGGGGTTCATGTGGAAGTTACTTTGAAACAGTGCTGCAGACCAAGTACACTCCTTCATTCCGACGGTGTTCCCTAAAGGCATCGGCGTCTTTCAGCAGGGTAATGCGCCCTGCCACACTGCAAAAATTCTTCAGGAACGGTTTGAGGAACATGACGGAGAGTTCAGGGTGTTGATACGGTCTCCAAATTCCCCAGATCTCAATCTGATCGGGAATCTGTGTGGATGTACCGGACAAACAAGTCCAATCAATGGAGGCCCCACCTCACAACTTACAAGACTTAAAGGATCTGCTGCTAATGTCTTTGTGCCAGATACTACAGCACTCCTTCAGAGGACTTGTGGAGTCCATGCCTCGACACGTCAGAGCTGTTTCGGCGGCACAAGGAGGACCTACACAATATCACAATATTGGACAGGTGGTTTTAATCTTATGGCTGATTGGTGTATATCAGTTGACCGTATTTATTAGGGATGCCAATGAAGCTTTTTAAGCCGTAAATGGTCGAAATTTTGAAGTCTGAATTTCTGAATGAAACAAAAAACATGTCAAATCTAACACTTGGCAAATCATTTTAAAATGCTGTTGGCTTTCCTGTAACCGTCACCACAGATGCATGGTCAAGCCCATCATAGTAGAAAATGGAGTGCATGTATATACAGTGTTGCACAGTAAGCACACAGTGCTTGGAGGGAAAATGCTCATCTGTTTTAGTTAAGATGTAGACACATTGCTGTCTGGAATACCTTGATGGAAACATCCCAGATATTGTTTATTGGGTGCTTGTTGTTGTATAAAGCTAATATTATTCTCCATTGGTTAGGAGATTAATATTAATACATTGGGAGTATAATCACTCTTACGTTTCCCCTCTGTCTAGGCTGGAGCAGAGATCTCGACCGTGAACCCGGAGCAGTACTCTAAGAGATTCTACGATTTCATTACCACCATTCTGCCCTAAACTGGAGCAAAACCCACAGGGGTGAAAGAGGGACGCTGATGGAGGGGTGCCCAAACGCACTCACCCACCCTTACAGCAGCTACAACCACCATTCGTTTACATTTTCATTTTTTATTTGTTCTTTGCTGTTTTCTGGGACCATAAGTGTGATGAAACAGTAACAAGTATAAATCTTTGTGGGAGCTATGGATTTTTAAAAAAAAATTTTTTGGCTTTCTGATGCATGTCTCTCATGGCATTTTTAATTCATGTGTTATTTTGCCTTCCTTTTAATTGAAAGGGGGAGAGAGAGAGCGAGAGAGAGAGAGTGCGCAAATGTGATGGTGTACGTGGCTCAGTGAATGGACATACACATGTAGAATGATGTCACTCAGAACGGAGGCTGAGAAGGAAAGGAGCTTTCAACTGCTGTAGAATTCACTTCAGACAAAAAGGAAATGTGAAGCTATCCCATGCAGAATCAGTCACCCACCCCGATTGGTCAAAAATGCCTGTCCTTTTACTTTTCATACGCTTTACCAGAAAGCGCATTTCATCAGTCCGTCCCTGCTCATCTTCCCCAGTTAAACCTAACACCGCCCCTAATGTAAACCTTACCCCTCTTCCGCCCGTGCTTCTTTCTCATCTGTCCATGCTCATATACTTTTCTTTCATCCAAATCTACCCGGTTCTTGTCTTTCATGTGTTTCTAGTTAAAAGCTGCAGCACTTGTAGGTGAACGTGCTTTCATTGCGTTAATCAACGCGACGTTGATTCTCACGTTAATTCTCCGAAACCATGGCTCTCCTCCTCTGAACAGTCTGACTGCAAAGAAAACGCTCCTGAGCTCCATTCACATTCACGAAGGAATGCACCTTCTGACTCTTGCATGTTCCTACAGTGTTTCACACGAGTGTGTGGTGGTATTTTATTATTTTTTTGTGTGTGTGTGTGTGTTGTTTTTTTTTTTTTTGTTTTGTTTTGTCTTTTTAATGACCTGTAGGAGGTTGAGATGATTCGTCTATAATTTCGCATCATGAAAAGGCGTTCTAATGAACTGAACAGAAGCAACAGCATTGGTGGCAATCACTTCAAGTCTGTAAAATCTGTTACGGGAATGATCTTTCATTTGCCATCAGCACCTTAAACTGTTGCACGTTTTTGTTTTTGTTTTTTAAAATGAGGATCTTTTTGGTCTGTTACATACTGCAACAATAGCACTATGAGGCACTATTGAATGCAGCCCGTGGATTTGTGTCGTCACAAGTACGCTTGTTCTAGGCAGAAAACCCATAGTTTACCTCTTGCATCATGTAAACAAATTCACACTTATTGCTGTAATGTTAGCTACAGTGTTCATTGGGGGAGTTTCAGAAAAGGAGGATGGGGAGGTCCTGTGTGTAGAGTAGTGTAATTTCTTTTGCCAGTTTTATAAACTTTACGTTTTTAAATTGGCAGTCGAGTCAGCAGTGTATTGTATGTTTTGCACATAATGAACCAGAAGTTTAAATAATCCCTTTGGTTCGGTAGAGTGGTATTTACAGGGGGGAAACGCCACACCTGTACAAAATGGTGATTCATAAGAAATCGAGTCGACTCTTAGGAAAGGTTCATGTTAGGCGTCATGTTTTCTTACGTTACCGATATGAATCCCTGCGAAATGGCTAGAATTTCTACGAAATTTTGCATGAAATTGCTGTTGTTTTAATATTGATCTGTTGAAACATGACACCACCACCACACCATCTAGAAAGTTCTGACTCTTTAGAATCGGCATTTTCTTGTGTGTTGGTTCAACTGATTTGATTTTTTTTGTTGTTGTGTTTTTTTGTTTTTTTTTTAATTAAATGCACAGTTTTTATTTGCATTTTAATTTGTACACGGAATTGTTCGCATTTTAAGCAGCACATCCTTATCGAGTGAAGTGTTCTGATAAATGAAGAATGTTACTGTTTTGAATTGTGCAGTACTGTAAAAAGTTTTGGGGTTTTTTTTTTGTTGTTTGTTTGTTTTTGTTTGTTTGTTTGGTTTTGTTTTTTAATAATGCATGTTGCATTTGTTTGCCCTGTTCAGCCTGATGCCGTGTGTAACAGTCACCCCTCCTAAAAGAAGAAAACAAACAAACAAACAAACAAAAATATACACGCGCTTATTTCTTCTTTCTGACAGTCTTCAACCTGCTTTATACTGTCAGCAATGTATACACTGTGCAAGAGTCGTGCCTTTTTACTCCAAATTCTTTAATTTTCTATTCTTAATCTCAGTTGTTTTTTTCCACAGGTAAAAATTTTATTTTCTAATTCTCTAATTTTCTTTTTTTGTTTGTTTGTTTGTTTGTAGTTTGGCTGTGTATGGAGAAGACTCTTTTTGTGTTGACAATAACACTTAAAACCATTAACACCTTTTTGAGTTCCAGCATTGAAAATGGCCCTGTGAAAGCTGAGTGGGACTTCTGTCACAATGTTTATTTTTATCTTTTTTTTTTTTTTTTTTATCAACTTAACCTCAGTATTATCAGTAATCCAGACTCTTTTGCTATTTTTATCCGTTGTTGTTTTATTATTATTTTATTTTTATTTTTTTTTACCAGTTTGCGCAATGGTTGTTTCTTTTTTTCTCCCCCCCCACAAAAAAAAAAAAAAAAAAAATTGGGGGAACAGGAGAGAGGAAAACAGTGCCTCTCCCTCCAGTCGTCGTGGTCTTCGCATATGCAAAGAAGAGGAAAGAAAAAAAAAAACCCATTTGCTTGAATACTTGTGGTTTTGACACGCAGCAGCACGCAACCGGAAACCCGCTTCATCTCGCGCCTTTGGCCTTCAGATTTGCCAAATCAGCACTCAGCCTCTCCGCACAGGTTCTTCACATCATGTAGAAATCTTCACAGAAAATGATGGCAGTTTTATTGTGCTAATATCAGTTAACGTCTCTTTTTTTATTATTATTATTTTAGGCTGTATTAAACGCGGCGCAACGTGTGTGTCCTGTTTTAACTCCGCAACTAGTTAATGGAGAGAGAGAGAGAGAGAGGAAACCCCCCCACCCCCCTCCATGAGCATGGAGAAATAAGTGTTTGCTAAGTGATCAGTCGAGGATGAGACGTGTTGGTGAGAGTGTTTTTAAAAGTCTGGGAGAGGGTTGGGTTGGGTTGGGGTGGGGGGGGGGGGTCATTCAGATTATGTTCAGATGTTAACCAATATAATACACTCCATTTCAGAAGCATCGCTCCAAACCATTAAAGCACTTTGCAAATCCTCGTGCCTGTGTGTTTTCTAATCCAGCCTCGCCCCTAACTGCACTTCCATCTTCAATTCACGTATTTGTGCGACATTTTGCAACTGCTTATTAATTCAGAGCAGAGATTTTTAAAAAAAAAAAAAAAAAAGCTCGCACACTGTGTTCTTCCTTGGCGTTGGGGTGGAAACCATCAAGGGTCCGTTGTTGGGTATCTTTAATAAGCCTGTGTAGCCTTTACTCATGCAAGTGCTGGGCCTGTTCATTCGCTTTTAGAGACTTTAAGTCTGTATCAGTGATGCTCAGTTATGTACGTGAAATGATCTGTGGCGGTACGGTTTATTTACGTTTCCATGTGATGCGTGTCAAGTCGACCAACCCAATGGGTATTAGGCTATAGTAGACCTGTGATTTTCTGTAGCTGCGTTCATTTCAGGATCTATCCGTGATCTAGTATCAATTGGTGATTATGAAGCCTACTGCAGTTCGCCTATAATGTTTTACATCATATTTCTATATTGTCTGCCTCGTGTTGTTGGGCCTAAGAAATTTTTTGGAAAGCCGATGGAAAATGAATTGCCAATGGAATTAAAAGTGAAATGATAGGCTTCGGTTTGCAGAGTAGGTTACCGCATTACTGCGAAGTTTAGGGATTAAGGCCATGAATAAATAAATCTGTTTCTCCAGCTGTGAAAACCCTGTAATTAGCTCAGAAATTCTACCAGAAGCGGCTTTTATATCCAAATGGCTTGAAATTGTGTACATTTTTCGACATTAATAGACAGATTAGTGCGCCCCTCCATGGGAAATTGGGGAGGGGGTTGTAATTTTATTTTTTTTTTAAGTCAGCTCGCGTTCTGTATGTATCTTCTCCTTTGCATTGCAATTTCAATGATAACATTCTTTACTTAACAAATACTAGCATTTTACCTCCCCTAAACTATAGTCTAAACCCGCGTAAATAAAACGGAAACAATATAAAATGTTCATTTCTACTTACACCTGTGCTACAGACCAAGGTGAATACACCTGGTCGTGTAGCTACACCTTTGCCACGTGAGGCTCTTTTGTGATTGTATGACTAGATGTGAACTTTGGGGAAATATATACATATGTAGTGTTTAAAAATAATTTTATTTTAAACCAAAGTTATGATGGTTTTCGCCTTACATCTTCGCTTTTTTTTTTATTTGATTCTTGATGACATAATAAATAAGAGATTAATGCAAATTCACCGATGATTTCAATTATTATTATTTTTAATTAGTCAAATCACCATGGTATCATCTTTCACATACATTTATGTGAAGCATAAACCCGTAAGATCGATGCTCAGCAAGTCATGAGGCCCGTTTCTGCGGTAGGAACGTGAATCATATCTCTTCCGTTCCACCTTAAATGCCTCAGCCCTGCCTCCTCGTAGGCGGAAGTTGCGCTATTTTCTTTCACCGATTGGGGGCGACAAATGAACACAAAATGTCCTCCTGGCGCCGCGCCACAATTAGCCGAGTCTCTAAAGGAGACCTGTCAGCAAATTGTCGCGTATATGTATCAAAATGCAGCGATGTATGAAGGTGAATACAGAGTCTTAAAGCTCCAATGAGTGTTCCTGAACAAATGAAACCTGTTGGATATGTGTTTTAAGCCACAAGTTATGATTTGTGTCCACGCTTGCGCTGTTCAGCGTAATGGCTACTCAGTTGGGTTTGGGAAATTGGAGCGTGTCACACCGTTAACCCCTTATTCGGGTTATATATTTGAAAGTATAACACGTCCACCTGGGATAGCTTGGTTTTTTAAAAAAGTTTAGGCTAAAAAAAAATATAAATAGGCGTTTTGTATTAACAGCGTGTAGATGAACAGCTATCGAGCCTATTGTTTGTCCAACACAAGTCTGTTTCAGGCTTCTGCAGTGGAGGATGTGTTACTGTATTCACTTTCAGCGTTATGAGCTACATCTCATTATATGTATAAAATGCTAATAGGCGCATGTGGGGTTTTTTTGTTTGGTATGTTTGTTTGTTTTACTCAGAACCGGATCATGACTGTATCACTCAACCAATATTTAATGAAATGAAAAACAAAGGTCTTAATTTATGGAGAAGGAAATAAGGTTTCAAAGTCGAGGTCATTCTGCACATAATTTCGGCATTAACTGCGATTATTACGTCATCTGTTTGATTACAGAGCTTAGAAATGTATTTCGGATAGAGGCTTAGAGAAATAAAATTGAACCTCTACCAGTTCATGTATATCTACCTGAGTTTTTTTTTCCGTGCTAGAACATATATATAAGAAATGATTTATACGTTTTTGAATGGTGTTTAAATGCGTTATAGCTATACCGAGAGCATGACATTTGCTATAATATTCATTTTCTCACGGTGACGCCATAAAAAAAAACATTTTTCATAAGAAAGAGACTTCCTATGGATGTTTTTTTTTTTTTTTTTACAAATGTTGGCGTCAAAAAATAAATATTCCCAGTGTGCATGTATTACACCTTGGACCTTGGAAGGAGTAAATAATTCTTCTATAAAACTGCTTGAAGTACCATGCACGGTAAGAGTTTAGTGAAAAGGGAAGGTTATTTTACTATGATGTAACAGACGCGTGTATAGTGTAATGTATGCATTAGCCTATAGTGTATTATTATGTCCTACGGTCTATAGAACCTTTGAGACACCTCTAGTTTTTTTTTCTGTGTAGAGGTGTAGGCTGTATAACACTTATTATAAACCTCGTCATTTCCCTTACAACTGAGGGATATTTTTGTCCCTGACAGCCTACACGATTATCACATTCAGAGCACATTTATTCAGTAGCCTCATATCGGTCCATTTGTTGCTTCTCCTCGTGTACTCTTATGCTTTCTCATATTGCTTTTTATTGTCAAAAGCTGTTAAAAAAAACCGATCAAAAAATTAAACAGTTAAGATGCTAGGTACCGACTTTCCTAATAAAACGCTGTTCACAGTGTCATGGTGCTCCAGCCCAGCATTCAGGAGGGCAAATTAAAGCTCTTTTATAAACAGATTTTGGGAAAATCTTCTTTGGGGAAGAAGGAAAGAAAACTAAAAAAAGAAGTCTCGTATAATGTTTATTTTTTTCTTGTTTATTTGTTTATTTTACAAGCATTCACCCGTTTTCGCCTAAAATGCGGCCGAATAAAGTCTTCTCTCTGTAAAGCACGAGTTTTATAAATGCTAATAAATTACATCAGTACAGATTTTTATTCATGGACATAATCCAAACAGTCAAACATTAGGCTCGTTGTTTAAATGTGTACAATCATATTGTTGTCTATTCATATCATATTGTTGTTGTTGTTGTTGTTATTCCTGAACTTTCCATCTACAGAACACATTAAGCCCAAGTTAACATTATTTAAATGCCTACTTGTTTGAGGTTTGGATTTAAAACCTTTCTATTCAAGTCTAATAACTTAAATGAACTGAATCATAAATATGATAACGTTGATAATGGTGGGTTGTGATTTCCAACACAGTCGCACTCACCGTCCCTTGAGATTCACTCGAAATCCTCACATTTAAAATGGGGTGGGGGGGGGGGGGGATTACTGACTAGTATTCTGTTATTTCTATTTAGTGAAGACTTCAGAGAGAATGATTATGGATGTAGGTTTAAGGGGGAATCGGACTCTCTACATGCTGGTGTTCGGACAAAACGATGTTTTTACTTCTTTATACATTTTACAGTTACATTAACAGGCTGGTCTACCTTCTCTGCCTTCTAAATACACATAGAACATGCTGAAAAAGAAGACCAAAAAGAGTCCGAAAAATAAAGGGACCAAGAAATCTTTGTGTGAAGTCGTTCTAAAGGTGAGACCAAAGGGCCTCCAGGGGCCCGTGAAGCATAACCATGGGGTCTGAGAAACATTATTATTATTATTATTATTATTATTATTATTATTATTATTATTATTATTTCATTTACAGTGCTGGAACCCGTTTTTATCAAAATAATTAGATTTATTATTGAGCTCTTATAGGTGTGAGTATGTATGTTTGGGTTTGTTTGTTTTTTTGGTGAATAACAATTTTTGACAGCAACGCAAACACAGAAAATAAATAAAAAGGGGGGCTGCACATAACACACACGAGACCCATAAAAGACAAATTAAGCTAAAGACGCCATCAACACAAACATCTTTAATGTACAAGGTTTGTAAGAAAGAGCACGTCCACTCAGCGGGTTTAATCCAAACTCAAACAAAAGCAAGTCTGTAAATAGTAGAAGGTTCAGGAATAAAAGCTCCGTGTTTCTAATAAATAATCGAAATAGTATTGTGCACATTTAAATATGCTCATGAAATAAACATGTAGCCTTCTGAGACGATCTGCTGAATTTGTTCAAGCTAAAGGCGTGTAAAGAGAATTGAGAAGCTCTGCTCTAAGGGCTACAACTGGGAAATCAGTTCATGCTCTAAGGTGGGATGTGTTTTAGACTTTATGTTTTACACCGTGTTCATGCAACAAATCCGTTTATTCTGTGTAGAGGAGGGCTTGTTTTCTCTCTCTCTCTCTCTCTCTCTCTCTCTCTCTCTCTCTCTTCACCTATTTCTCATTCTCTCTCTCTCTCTCTCTACAGCTATTTCTCATTTTCTCTCTCTCTTTCTCTCTCTCTCTCTTCACCTATTTCTCATTCTCTCTCTCTCTACAGCTATTTCTCATTTTCTCTCTCTCTCTCTCTCTCTCTCTCTCTCTCTCTCTTCACCTATTTCTCATTCTCTCTCTCTCTACAGCTATTTCTCATTTTCTCTCTCTCTCTCTTCACCTATTTCTCATTCTCTCTCTCTCTCTCTACAGCTATTTCTCATTCTCTCTCTCTCTACAGCTATTTCTCATTTTCTATCTCTCTCTCTCTTTCTCTACACCTATTTCTCATTTTCTATTTCTCTCTCTCTCTCTCTCTCTCTCTCTCTCTCTCTCTCTCTCTCTCTCTCTCTCTCACGCTCATTCTTAACATTCTTAAAAGTAAAACTACCCGTCACTATTTTTTTTATTATTCTTCTGGTGATTTTATTCACGCTCGTTGGCTGTGAGGTCAAGATGATTAAGAAAAATATTATTTTTTTAAATATATATTTATATATCATGTCATAGGTCACCTATGTTACCTTTTTTTTTGCCGAGTACTTATTCGGCCTAGATTCAAACAAAACCGTCACTAAGCTCTTGTGCCATTTTCGTTCTACATAATGACTAAATGTTTCAGGAGGTGATGCTGGATTTCTTTCATAATATGATCAAAAATCAGTTATATAAATAGCGCGGTGACCTAATAAATGGCCTACTGGCTTCACTCATCACTGCTTCCCATATGTAAAGAATAGTCTTTAGTCATTGAAATAATGACTAAACACACACACACACACACACACACACACACACACACACACACACACACACACACATACATTTTATGATGTTAGAATCGACTATCTAATGTTTTATATTTTGAAACCAACCAAACTGTGATTTATTTATTTATTTATTTTGCCCACATACCCGACTAAATCATGACTGAATCAGTGTGGATTGTCAGGCTTCAGTCCTGTTGAACTATAGGAGAAAGGTTCCGAGTGATTTTTAACTCGTACAGCAAGCTTTCTTTTGTGTTGTTTGAGGAGTCAATTTGACTTCAGGATGCTGCTCATTCCCACCAAAGTCCCCCTTTGCCCTGAGGTCCAATAGTGTATAGTAGTAATAGTGTGTGTGTGTGTGTGTGTGTGTGTGTGTGTGTGTGTGTGTGTGTGTGCGTGCGTGCGTGCGTGCGTGTCAATCAAACTGAACCGATTCAGATATGGCATTGTTCGGAGCTGAGTCAGTCTCTTTCCCGTTCTCTCACTTAACAAAGCCTTCAGACCAGAATAGGTGTCTTTATTCTGACAGAAAATAGCAGTTATCAGGGTTGAATAATTAGATTATATTCATTTCACGATGACACTATTATTTTTTTTTTTTGTCCGGAATTTCTTATGATATAAACTTTGGACAAATAACACACAGATAGGTAGAGAGGGAATAGTTTTCCAGATAATTTTATATGGCGCAGACTCCGTATTTTACATCTCGCTATCCTCTAAATGAGACCTGCTATTCTACCTTAAAGCTCTTCAACAGGATCACAACCTAATGTGAAAAGCAGGAATCTTGCATTTGTGACTTCATTAAGTAACTTCGTGTATATAAAGAACATGATTAATAATAATAATAATAATAATAATTGTTGTTGTTGTTCCATTCTCTCTCTCTCTCTCTCTCTCTCTCTCTCTCTCTCTCTCTCTCTCTCTCTCTCTCTCTCTAGGAATGCCTTTTCTTCGCTTCCACTGATGGTGATTTGTTTATGAAAGACCTTGAAAATCTGCACAGGCAGGCTGCACAGGGTATAACAGTTGTTTTAGATGTTCTAGTTGTGATCAGTTAAAAGGTAGTAATACTTCATACCTAAGAAAAGGGGGATTAAAATTAGGTTTGGGTGGTTAAGAGTCGCATTTTTGTTACAAAAACATTTTCTAACACTTACCAATAAAATGGGGGGGGGGGGGGGGGGGGGGGTGACCTGAACGTGTGTAATATGATGTTTATTTTTTTTTCTATATTTCCATGAAATATAATTATATATATATATATATATATATATATATATATATATATATATATATATATATACACACATCATTTATTTATTTTTAATATAATTAAATGGAGGGTCTGTAACTCCTAAACCTCAACCGACGTCTTACGCCAATATTTAATCTAATGAACAAAAACAGTGTGATATATTCTGAATATAACTAAAGTCAGGTAAAAACATAAAACAGACAAATGTGCTCCTTTTTGCATCCGGTTGGTATGGGAGAGAACTGATGGTCTCTAAACCCCCGAGTAAAAATGTGCAAACCCGGGACATTTTATATTGTTTTAAAAGGGAAAAGCACAGGTCTGTCTGATTTGGAAATAGCTGCATGCTATTGGGAGAGGTATTCTGTTTTGTTGT